>NC_141081.1:22010926-22420926 GCF_041138505.1 Cibotium barometz | reverse complement strand
AAACAGAGATTAAGCTTTCAATATTTGGTCAAATCTTATGTTTATTGGCTTAATCCTCTACTAGACTCATTGCTATTGATGGCTTTGAAAGCATTTGAGCTCATTTGAAGTCTAAAGCACCAGATCTGGACTCCTCGCATACTCTGTTTTCTGCACACAAAACAGTGGATTAATTTGATTAATCAGTGCTAATCACTGTATTTTGGTGCAATTGAGGGTTCAAATTAACCATTGGGTATCTGATACAGATCCCTATAACTTCAGATTGCAATTCGGAGTTGGTTTGATACTCCAACCATTCCGTACAAATTGGTTACCCTTGATTTAATGTAATTTCAGGTAAAATTGTGCTGATAAATTTGTGATAACCATCATTTTGCATTTAACCCTTGGTTAATGCCTGTAAATCTCACTCAAATTCAAGATTATTCACAGCCAGAGTTGCATTTGGGAATGTGCATAAGAATGGATGCTATACGCATTATGTATTGGGCACATTGCATCAATGTAAAAATGGGAACAGACACTACCCTTGTCCAGAATAAGGCAAGAGGTAAGACCTCCCGCATAAATTTGGGTTTGCATTGCATAATGATACAAGATAAACATCAAAAACCCAAAAGAACTGTCAGTAAAACATTGAAACATGTTGCTCACATGGAGCACGAAGACCTCACGGATAAGCTCATGGCCCCAGCCATGAAAGAAGAAGAACATCTCCTTCCAAGAAGAAGATCCACACCAAGAAGATCTAAAGGAAGACATGGACACGAGAAGAGAAGCTGCCCCAAGAAGACTAAAAGAAGAGACGGACGCATGGAGAGAAGCTGCCACGACAAGAAGACTGAAGAAAAGAGAAGATGTGAGGCTCCAAAGAGTGAGGAACCATGTGAAAATCTCTGAGAGAGAGAGAGAGAGAGACCCCACAACCCAATGTAACCTGCCCCAACAAAGTAAAACCACCTCTACGCCACTGATGATGTAGGCCACGTGGTAGATAGATGTATGTGTGAGCACTTTAGTCAAGGTCGCAGGCAACTATAGTAAGCCTTGGACACATAGAGAGAGAGAGTGTCAAGGACTATGAGTTTAGGGACTTGAGGCACTGGTCGCGGGCTATCAAGTAAGAGAGAAACTTGGTACAGGGTCCAGGTGTGCTAAGTTAACTTGAGGGGAGGTGTGCTAAACACTGGTGTCGTGGACTATCAAGTAAGGAGGGAAACTTGGTATAGGGTCTAGGTGTTCTAGGAGTATTCACTTGAGGGGAGGTGTTGAAATATACAAGTGAATAAGGTGTGTGCGGGAACAAGCCCTTGGTTAGAGGCTGTAAGAGAGGATGTGTAAATGTGAGAGAACCTGTGAAAAGGTGAGAAGAATCTACTGTGAGAGAATAAAGGGTAGCATGAGAACATTTAGGAAGTGGAGATATTCTGGGAGATATTCTAGGAAAAGTGAAGAGGTGGAGAGAATCAAGCAAAAGAGGTGGAGTGAATCAAGGAGAAATCAGTGGGATTTGATGCTTGGATGTAAACACTATAAATTGAGGCATTGCCCTAATGAGAATTTGCTGGTTTTTATCCATGCCTACATTAAGCTATTTGCTAATTACTCACTAATTATATCTTAATTATTTGCTAATTACTCACTAATTATATCTTAAACACTATAAATTGAGGCATTGCCCTAATGAGAATTTGCTGGTTTTTGATTATCCATGCCTACATTAAGCTATTTGCTAATTACTCACATCTTAATTATTTGCTAATCACTTTGTTAATGATATTGATTCTAGTGTTTGATCCACCATAGCTCATCACATTGCTCTAATTTCAATAAAGCTTCTGGCTGCTTCTCTGCGTGGAGCCTCTGGGCGAACGTCTGCTAGGAGGTTCTAGGCGAATGTCTGCTCCGCTTATTGCATTTTTCGTGCTGCCAGCTGTTTCTGGCCTATCCTCTTATATGGTTGTCTTGTTTTGTTGTGCAAGCCATGTTTGCCTTGGAATGCCTCAGCGCTCTCGTAGATGGACGAAGGCGTCGTCGCCTTCGCAGCTTCCTGGCAAACCTCCTCCTCCCTAGCTGCTGGACTCCAACAAGAAAAATGTGCCTCCTTGAATCCTTACGCCTCCTGAAGATCCAGCCGGTTTAGAAAATTTGAAAGGTGTTAAACGCAAAGCTCGCTCCTCTGGTATGTAAATCTCTGCGTTCATCTTCTGTACATTTTCGTATCTTTGGTATGTATTTTTTTGTTCCTTCGTCTTTCCTGCGCGTTTTTTTCGTGCATGTTTCCATGCATGTTTGTGTGTGATCGTTTCTGAACATTTGCCTATACCTATTTGTGAATATGTGGCAAACATGTTTGTTTTAAATGTGGTATATTAATGTTTTTGAATATGCTCGTCGACATGTTCATGTGCATGTTTCTCTACGTGTCTGTGTGATCGTTTGTACATCTTTCTGCACATCCATCAGTGTATCTGTTTCTGAATATGCTTTGTGTGCATGTTTTTGTCTGTTTCTAATTTCTTCTTCTTCTTTGCAGGGACTTCGTAAACCTCGTGTGCTATGACAAAGAGGAAAAAGAGTGTAGATACTGTTGGCCCCCCTACTCTGCACCTAACCGAGCCACTCGCAGCATGTCCTCAGCATCCTTCCCGGAATAATCTAAAGATGTTTGAGGTATCAATCACCATCAGCATTGGAAATGATGATGTGAACACCCCTTTGTGGGATAATCTTGTGGAGTTTGTACGTCAAGAGTGCACTCAGGTTGAGGTGGAACTCTGCACCACCTTCATTTCGAGATGGTCACTCACATACTGTTGACCTCTATAATATCAATAGGTGAAATTGTGAGGCATTATTTGATGTGGAATGTCAATAAGCCGCCGAGGGCTATTGTCATGTGCCGTGCATTGCGCCAGATAAAGATGCATACGTTTGAAGGAATGGTAGGTTACTGTCTCAAAGATCTGCATAAACCTCACTTTCGCTTTCATGCACACAATGTTTCTGCTGAAGAAATCTCCCGAGGCCGAACACTGTATGCACAATTTGGGCAGGGTGACTTGAAAAATAGGGTTTGTCTCACGCCACTGAATATTTTTGAGAAAGGTTTTGTATACATGGAAAACTATATACTCAACAAATGGACAGTGACCCTTGGTGTTACTCTTCTAAAAATGATGAGAAGTGGAAAATATTTCCCTAGTGCTCAATGGATCATTTCCGAAGGCTGGCAATGGAATGGATTCAAGCAGAGCTCGTGCGGTGTGAAAGTGCTTGAAGACTCCTGAGCTCGCAGACATCTCTGACATAAGAAAAGCGTTCTTCAAAGGAAGCACAGCAAGAAGATGATCCAGAAGCCTTCCTGCGAAGTGAAGAGGATGGAGTTCCACTTGGTGGCTGCAATAATCCAATCATCGTGGAGGACAACCCTCCTGATGTGTCGACCCTGCAGAGCCATACATAAATTCCTCTGAAGAGAAAGTTGCAGAGTTCCTCAGAGCCATCAGCGAGGGAGATGAGTTCATCTCAGTACTGCCGAAGCTTGACCTTAGTGGAGAAGCCTTTGTCTGAGTCTTGCAGTTCACTTTCCTTGTAACGTCCGCTGGATATTTACGTACACAAATAAAACTTCTGGTGGATCAATAAAACAAAGTTTGCTTTCATTTCCGTCTTTTCTGTTTGAAATATCTTAAAACAAAGTTTGCTTTCGTTTCCGTCTTTTCTGTTTGAAACCCGCTGGAGTAAGTGACGTGCCACGTCGATACATGATATTATATATCCTAAGATACCCTGCAAAAAATAATTCACAAAAATGTACCAGTCACAAAAATCTCAATAAGAGAATCGTGTAAGTATCCAAAATTTTAAAACGCCTGCAACAAAAATAACATATCGTAACGTAAATAACATTAAATTGGACACAACATAAAAGATTTTGTTCTCTCACACAGACGGGCGCTTGCAGGTTCCGCGCGCGAGAGAGAGAGAGACAGAGGACGACAGAGCGAGAGAGAGAGAGGACGACAGAGAGAAAGAGAGAGAGAGGACGACAGAGGACGACAGAGAGAGAGAAAAGAGAGAGACAGAGGACGACAGCATGGGAGTGCGATTCGGTGGTGACTGCACTCTTGTTGCGCAGAAAGCCGCTGCCATTCTGTCGGAAGAGCGCGTATGGAGCCCTGCGCTGGAGTCCACCCTCACCTCCCTCTTCCACGATCATCCCCTCACGCCTGCCCTGCTAAGCCTCGTCATCCTCCACCCTCGGACGTCGTCGGCCATGGCCTGGAGCCTCTTCAGATGGGCTCCCAAACAGCCCCGCTTCGCCCATAACACCCACACTTTCACCTCTTCAGATGGGCAGATCCCTCGGACGCCCAGCTCACCTCTACACCTTATGGTCCGTCCTCCATTCCATGAAAGACGCCCGCATCCCACCCATGTTTTTTGCCGCCCTTATCGGCTCCCTCGGCCGGGCGAACTTACCTCACGAGGCCAAACGAGTCTTCCGCTCCATGCGGGACTTCCACTGCCCGCCCAACATCCATGTCTTCAACGCCCTCCTCTTCGCCCTCCTCAACCCCAAGGGTAAAGTCTTCACCCAAGATCTTGCTTCAGAGAGAGCCACAGAAGCTCTTGCCTTCTTTGAACAAATGGCCAACATGGACTGCCAGCCCAACACAGTCACTTACAATGTGCTGATCGGCTGGTTGGCTCAGCATGACCGGGCGGAAATAGCTTTTCCGTTGCTCGAGCACATGAGCGCTGAGGGCTGCCCTCCAGACACAGTGACTTACACCAGTTTAATAGATGGCTTGCTCAAGACAGGCAAAGGCAACATGGCCCTTCACATCTTCTCTCTGATGGCAGAGAAAGGATGCAGCCCAGACACAGTCACTTACAACAGCTTAATCAATGGCTTGTTCAAGAAAGGCAAAGGTAACATGGCCCTTCACATCTTCTGTCTGATGGCAGAGAAAGGGTGCAGTCCAAACACAGTGACCTGCAATTTAGTGATGAATTCGTTTGTCAAGGAGGGAAAGATGGATAAAGCTGCAGAATTGTTTGACAAAATGGAAGGTATGGGCTGCCCTCCAGACACAGTGACTTACAACAGCGTAATAGATGGCTTGCTCAAGACAGGCAAAGGCAACATGGCCCTTCACATTTTCTCTCTGATGGCAGAGAAAGGGTGCAGCCCAAACACGGTGACTTACACCAGTTTAATAGATGGCTTGCTCAAGACAGGCAAAGGCAACAGGGCCCTTCACATCTTCTCTCTGATGGCAGAAAAAGGGTGCAGTCCACACACAGTGACCTGCAATTCAGTGATGCATTGGCTGGTCAAGGAGGGAAAGATAGAGGAAGCTACAGAATTGTTTGACAAAATGGAAGGTATGGGCTGCCCTCCAGACACAGTGACTTACAACAGCTTAATAGATGGCTTGCTCAAGACAGGCAAAGGCAACAGGGCCCTTCACGTCTTCTCTCTGATGGCAGAGAAAGGGTGCAGTCCAAACACAGTGACCTGCAATTCAGTGATGCATTCGTTGGTCAAGGAGGGAAAGATGGATAAAGCTACAGAATTGTTTGACAAAATGGAAGGTATGGGCTGCCCTCCAGACACAGTGACTTACAACAGCGTAATAGATGGCTTGCTCAAGACAGGCAATGGCAACATGGCCCTTCACATTTTCTCTCTGATGGCAGAGAAAGGATGCAGCCCAAACACGGTGACTTACACAAGTTTAATAGATGGCTTGCTCAAGACAGGCAAAGGCAACATGGCCCTCCACATTTTCTCTCTGATGGCAGAGAAAGGGTGCAGCGCAAACACAGTGACCTGCAATGCCCTGTCTCATTGGTTCGTCAAGGAGGGAAAGATAGAGGAAGCTATGGAATTGTTGGACAAAATGGAAGGTATGGGCTGCTCTCCAAACACAGTGACTTACAACAGCTTAATACATGGCTCGCTCAAGACAGGCAAAGGCAACATGACCCTTCACATTTTCTCTCTGATGGCAGAGAAAGGATGCAGCCCAGACACAGTGACTTACACCAGTTTAATAGATGGCTTGCTCAAGACAGGCAAAGTCAACATGGCCCTTCACATTTTCTCTCTGATGGCAGAGAAAGGGTGCAGCGCAAACACAGTGACCTGCAATGCCCTGTCTCATTGGTTCGTCAAGGAGGGAAAGATAGAGGAAGCTATGGAATTGTTGGACAAAATGGAAGGTATGGGCTGCCCTCCAAACACAGTGACTTACACCAGCTTAATAGATGGCCTGCTCAAGAGAGGCAAAGGCAACATGGCCCGTCACATTTATTCTCTGATGGCAGAGAAAGGATGCAACCCAGACCCTGTTGCATTAGGGAAAGATAAATGAGGCAACATGGCCCTTCACATCCTTCCTCAGATGGCAGATAAAGGATGCAACTCAGACACTGACTTGTAATGCCCTGTTGCATTGGATGAAAGATGGATGAAGCTGCCGAACTGTTGGATACAATCGAAGGTATGCGCTGCCCTCCCGATAGAATGACTCCACAAGCGTAATCATAGTTGCATTCTGTACTCATACGGATTTGTACAATCCGTCTAGTACATACCACCGTATGTTTTGTACGTGGTATAGAAAAATTGAATTTCACTTTGGGTAAAAAAGTCCCTCATGTTCTAGAAACCCTTCAGTTGCGTATGTTGTCAATTCCCTCCAATTTTTCAAAATTTTCCATTTCTCCCGATTTTTTTCTCATTTTCCTCAAATTCTATAAACATTTTCAGTTTCCCCAATTTTCTCCAATTTTCTCCAAGTCCCTTGAATTTCTCCTAGATCTTCCAATATTCCCATATTTCTCCAAATCTCTATCCTAATTTCTCCCAATTTCTTTTTTCAAAATTTCTTTCATTTCTCCTATTTCTCCAAATTATGTAGAGTCGTCAAGATCGCTAATTTCTCTCAATTCCCCTAATTTCCTTCAGTTTCTTCCCATTTCTCCCAATTCTCCTGTGTTTCTCAATTTTCCTCAAGTCTCCTAATTTCCCCCAATTCTCATAATCTCCCTTGATTTCCCCAAGCCAGTGCAATTCCCCTCAAGTTTTCGTTATTTTTTCAATTCTTCCAAGTCTCCCAAATTTCTCTAAAATTTCCAAATTAAATGTAGTTTTTATTTTTCCCTTTTTAGATTTTCCATTTTTTTACTATAAATATTTAAAAAGAAAAAATTGAACGAACTTAAAGTACTTATCCTGATGAGTATTTTGCATACTGGTTCCGTGCATGTACCATACCGCACCGTACCTAAAATACTCAACCACCTTGAGCTTAATAGATGGCTTGCTCAATGCATGTAAAGGCAACATGGCCCTTCAAATTTTTTCTCAGATGATAGAGAAAGGATGCAGGCCAGACACTGTAACTTGCTATGATGCTTTGGTTTGCCAAGTAAAGGAAGATAGACTATGCCACGGAATGATGGACAAAATCGGAGGTATGGGGTGCCAGTCCAACAAAGTGACATACAACAGGCTAATAGATGGCCTGCTTAAGGTAGGGAGAGGTGATATGGGCATTTTCATATTTTTCCAAGTGATGGATAAAGACTGCAGCCCAAACACAGTGACTTGCACTGTACTAATGCATCCATTTGCCAAGCAGGGGAAGATAGGTGAAGCTATTGAGCTACTAGACAATATGGAAAACACTGGGTGTGATCCTGATAGGTGTACATGGTACTTACACAAGCCTTATCCATGGAATGCTCAGATAGGAAGAGGAAATGGTTGTTTCCATTTTAGCCCAGATTACAAAGCAAGGATGCAGCCAAACACAGACTACAGTGCCTTATGCTACATCGATGCATTGGTTTGCCAAGGAGGGAAAGATAGTCGAGGCCATGGAATTGTTGGGAACATAATGGAATGTATGGGGTGTCGGCTCAACACGGTGACGTACAACAGCCTAATAGATAGCCTGCTCAAGGTAGCGAGAGTTGTGATGGGAATTTCCATTTTTGTCCAGATGATGGAGAAATGCATTGGTTTGTCAAGGTGGGGAAGAGAGATGAAGCTATTGAGCTGCTGGACAATATGGAAAACATTGGGTGCCACTGACACTTACACCAGCCTTAAATATGGAATACTCAAGGTCGAAAGAGGCAAAATCGTTGTTTCCATTTTAGCCCAGATGACAGAGAAAGGATGTAGGTGAGACACAGTGACTTGCAACACGCTGATGCATTGGGATGCCAAGAAGGTCACAATAGATGTAGCCATGGAACTTCTGGACAGTATGCATAAAAGGGGTTGCCTCCGTACAGTGACAACAGCCTATTTGATGACCTGTTCAAAGCAGGTAAAGGCAGCATGATTTCTTCCATTCCGAGTCAGATGACAGAGAGAGGATGCAGTCTAGACACATTGACTTGCACTACATTGATGGCCTGGCTCACTAAGGAGGGAAAATTTGAAGAAGCTTCCCAACTGCTAGACTGCATGATGAGGCTACTCATCAACTCATGCATGGTATTAATCATCTGACTCAACAGATGGAAAATTTGAATCTGAACCTGTTGCAAGGAGGCAGGAATGCCCCTAGGGTAGCAGACAGAGATGGTTTGAGACGCAGGGGAAGAGAAGGACCCAACTTGAATGTTCCGTGTTGCAACTGTATGGAGAGGGGTCACAGTTCTCCTCACTACCCTTACCCCAGGAGGATGAGAGGTTATATCTATCCTGTGCTACTCAGAAGAGAAGACATGCGAGATGTCAGGGGAGGGGAGGAGATGCCAAATCAGCAGGAGCATGGTTCGTTAGTACGAAAGGTACGATACGGTACGGTACGATAAAATACGGTACTAATTGGTACCTTAAAATTTTTTGAGATACGATACGATATTAGTTCGTTTTTTTTAAAAATACTTCCTAAACTTAAAAATTGTAGACAAGAAGTTACAAAATAGTAGAACCATGAACATAATGTCGTCATGCCATTAGAGTACAAAATTGCTACAAAAGGATAGGCCAAAAACCCATGGCATGGGCGACCGCCAACATGCGTACATACATGATACTACATACTACAATACATCATCAATGGGCTAGAAGGAGATAGATGTCCAATGCCTAGAGAGCTATAACATATCAAAAGTCTACATCATCACAAACATCTGCATGATCATCAACATGATCACTACTAGAGTGTCCATCAAGAGAGTTCTCTGAAGAGGACTCTTCGAAGGTGGACGAGACACTCTGGGAATCATTCTCGCTAAGTAGGTTGCCATCATCATCAAACAAGGGCTCTCTAGGCAGTGGGGTATCATCATGAGGGGGCAATGGAATATCATCATGAAGGCGGGGATTGGAGCTCAAGGATCCCCGCCTCACATATGTGCGAAGGCCACCCTTTGCCGATGTCGAAGGCGGAGGCCTATGAACTCCAACTGCTTGGCCCCGTCTATGCTGACTCCTGGTGCTGCGAGTATCTGCTGCCACAAGCTCACTATAGAGCTCCATGAAGATTGCCTCCTCCTCCTCATCAGGTTGTTGATTGACACTTGCAAAGTTTTCACTCGTCAACGTGAAAGTGTCAACATTGACGTACACATTAAGGCACAAAAGTTAGAGTCTGTACAGTGTACACAAAACTTAAAAGTTATGAGTCATGACAAGTTAGAGTCTAGACTTGTCACTTACCTGCTTGGGACTACCCATACTAAGAATGCCCTGCATCATGCGCAAGTTAGTGCGGCAGTAGACCAACCGCTCCAACTGTCGTGTGCTCAGTCGATTGCGTATCTTCGTGTGTATGAGAGAATAGGAACTCCAGTTCCTCTCACATGCACCCGTAGAACAATCCTGGGCTAGGACCCTGAAGGCTATGGGTTGGAGATGCTCTAGTCCATACCCAAAATTGTCCCACCAAAAAAGGGACTTCACAAGTGACTCCCTCCTCCAGCAAGTGGGAGACGAAAAGGAGGTTTGACCTCTCTGATCAACATAGCAGCCCAACTCCTCTAGAAAGGCATTGTGCTCATCAACTGGCACAGCTCGAAGCATATATGCATCCCAATCTTGTCGAAGCTCCCTATCGGTGCAAACTACTGGAGACTTGTAGGCTGGATGTACCAATGCTGCAAACCGGTGGATTGGTTTGTGCATCCACCTCCATCTCTTCTGTGCAATCTCCATGATTTGTGCTCGCTCGTCAGATGTAATGTCTGTGCAAGCCTCCAACTCCACAAGGGCAGCTCTAAAGAAGTGGACAAGAAGGCCCATGGTGGACCCCTCGCAATCTGTCATCCGCAAGAGCCTATAGAATGGAGTCATAGCAATGACAATTGCTCGGACTCTAGACCAAAATCTCTCCTCTAGGTAAAAGCGTTGCATGGCTTTGGCCTCTTCAGTGACGTGCTCATCCCATTCGTTCCACATGGTGGAAACAACTGTCTGGCGAAGGGCGGGCCTCACATCGTATAGACGCTCCAAAACCAGCCACATGTAGGCAAAGCGGGTGGCCGATGGCTTCTTCAAGTCAAGCCTGCTATGCTCACGAAACATAGCAAGCACCTTCACCTTTAGCATGAAGAAGTTGACAATAGATGTAGCTCAATGGTGGGGAATTCCTCCTCAAGCAAGCGGCCCATGCGTCGACAATTTGATGCATTGTCGGTGATGACTTGCACCACGTTTTGAGCCCCAACCTACATGGTAGATAAATCATATGAGTTGAGGGCTTTGCACAAATGACAAAATCAGCCACACTTCAGTAAAATAATGCTTACCTCTATGATCACTTGCCTAATATGGCGGTAGATGAAACTCCCGGTAGTCTTTCTCCCCCTTCTCCCGGTGTCAACCGCATGCAAGAAGTATGTGCCAAGCGGGCAAGACACAAGGATGTTGATAATGCCACGCTTCCTTTGATCACTCCATCCATCTGTGAGAATAGAACATCCATACTTCGTCCATGCGGCTCGAATCGGGTCAAGGGCTCGATCAATTCTCTCCTTCTCTTCATCAATCTTCCTTGTGCGCATAGCCGTGTAAGAGACCCCCGTCCACCCCTCACATGGGCCCACATTCGCAATCGCCGTCACCATCTTCTTCCGTTCGAGCAATCTCTATCTCCGCAAGGCGTTGCCGCTCCTTAAGGAATGCAACCGAACCTCTCACACTACCCGTGACTTGGTGGAGAGAGGGTTGCACCCCTTCACGCTCCACCACCCTTTGCCTTTTGCCCGGTGCGGAGGCGGACCGTGCATCCGTGGAAGTGGCAGTGGAGGATACACCAATGAAAGAGCCGGTGGCCGCTTCATCATGTGCCGATGGTGGTGCTGGTGGTGGTGCCGGTGCGTGTGTTGATGATGCTCCTCTACTTGAAAATGAGCCGCCACTCATCTTCCACGAAATGTCATCGGCAATGCTTTGCGGAATCTCCTTGCATGGGGCAACTTGTCCCCCAATCTTTGAAAGGTGCTGGAGAAGCCTTGTTGTTCCACTGGTGTATGACTTGCCGCAATATCGGCATGTCCAATGATGGGAGTTGGACTTCTTGGTGTCCTTCCCCACATTGAGGCAATGCAAATCAAAAGCCTCATGCTTCTCCCGAGGCATGATGGATAAGAGAAGGGCTAAAGCGTGGAGTAGAGGAGAGAGCGTAGAGAAGATGAAGTATGGGAAGAGCTTGGAGGAAGAGAACTTGGAGTAGAGGCACAAGTGGGATGGAAGGAGCTTGGAGGAGGGTGGAGGAGGGTGGAGGAGAGGCTTGGAGTAGAGGCTTGGTCCTTGAGGCTTGGAGTAGATGGAGGGTGGTGGAGGAGAGGCTTGGAGTAGATGGAGGAGAGGCTTGGTCCTTGAGGCTTTTATAGAAGGACTCAGGAGAGATGAAAGGAAAACAACCAAAAAAAGGGGCAGAAAACGGGCAGAAAATGGTTACTTCCAACGGGCAGAAACGGTTACTTCCAACGGGCAGAAACAGGCCAATTTCGTACTTGATCGTACGGATCGGTACGGTACCGTGCGGTACGATTCGTACGTACGGCCATATCCGTACGACGTACGGAACTAAGCATGAGCAGGAGCTAGGAGAGAGGCAGCCAGGGAATAGGATGGATGAGGTTCATTGCTTTAACTTTGGAGTAAGGGGACATGTGGCACTTCAATGTCTGCAGCCAAGGAGAGCACTAGGTGGAGTCTATGCTGTCATTCAGAGGTCAATAGGGTTGTTGATTATTGGGATGAAGTGAGAGAGAATCATGTGCGTGGACAGCAGCCACCCCAAGGTCAGATTGGTAATGTAAGTATGCTGGAAGCAGCCACAGAAGAGGAAAGTGAAATTATTGGTCTGAGAAGTGGGAAGATAAGCTTGGATACTTGTGTGACAGGGTCTTCAGATGGATCAGATAATGAAATTATTGGTCTGAGAAGTGGGAAGATAAGCTTGGATACTTGTGTGACAGGGTCCTCAGATGGATCAGATAATGAAACAGATTTGGACCAAAGTTTGTTAGAAGCAGAAGTGGGAGACCCATGCACTGATGCTCATGAAGTCTTGGGGATGACTGTTGGTATGCTTACAAAGGAAGCAGACATGGTTTTGAAGGATGCTGGCCATATGTTTTCAGGAAGGGGTTTGGAGGAGAATGATATTGTGAAGCAGGCACCTGAATGTGTACTAGAAGTGTCAAGGAATTCAATGCATGTTGTGGATGATGAATGTGATCAAGCTGAGCTGGAAGATGCTTCTCCATGCTTTGTTGATAGTTTCTTAAATGATATTGATATTACTTGCTTTGATGTGGATGGCGAGAATGTTGTTGCAGTTGCTAAGCCTTTGGAGATGGGTGATGAAGATATCCAGTCAAATGGCTATGGTGATGTAATAGAAAACTGTGACTTGTATGACGCAGAGAGCTTGAAAAAAAAACTATGATAGGTTTTTTTGTCCCAAGATATGATGCCCAAAATACGCGCCCATCCACACCATAGACACAAGAATAAATTGTGGAGTGTGGATGAAACCTTAGGAACAAGGGGCTGTTGTGTGGCCACCTTCTATTATAGAACTAGCCGTTGTCAGCACCGGCCAAAAGAAGAAAGAGCTTTTGCATGCACAGTAGAGGAAGAGAGATTGCTGAGAGGTGCATTGGAGAACCTGGGAGAAGTGGGTTGAATGAGAGAGTAGAGGGCAAAGGAGCCAGGAGAGTCTAGCTGGTAGATTTGTGAGAAGGCTTTGTGGAAGCTTACTGTTGTGCTTTGCTGTTTTGTTAGTTTGGATTGGAGGTCGTTGTGACGACGGTGTTTTGTCTGGGAAGAAGACGCAGGAATGGGTGTGAGAAAGCTTGGATTTGTATACAGCAGAGCGTGCAGGGGTGACAGAGGATCTTGTATGAGGTTGGATGAGAGAAGAGAGGGCGAAGGAGCTAGGAGAGTCTTGCTGGGGGATTTGTGAGAAGGCTCTATGGAAGCTTACTGTTGTGCTTTGCTGTTTTGTCAGTTTGGATTGGAGGTCGTTGTGACGACGGTGTTTTGTCCGGGAAGAAGATGCAGGAATGGGTGTGAGAAAGCTTGGATTTGTCTAGAGCAGAGGGTGCAGGGGTGACAGAGGATCTTGTAGGAGGTTGAATGAGAGAAGAGAGGGCGAAGGAGCCAGGAGAGTCTTGTTGGGGAATTTGTGAGAAGGCTTTGTGGAAGCTTACTGTTGTGCTTTGCTGTTTTGTTAGTTTGGATTGGAGGTTGTTGTGACGACGGTGTTTTGTTAGTTTGGATTGGAGGTTGTTGTGACGACGGTCTGGGAAGAAGACGCAGGAATGGGTGTGAGAGCTTGGATTTGTCCAGAGCAGAGGGTGCAAGGGTGACAGAGGATCTTGTAGGAGGTTGGTGCCCTAGGATCTCTGAAGTTGCAGCTCAATTGGAACTTGGACCAGCCCAAAGCTTTGCTCAACTTTTCCTTTAAGTGTTCGTGGTGGAGGTCTGCAAAGTGTGCGCTGTGGTTGTAGAGCCCTTTGTTGCTGGTTCTTATGGAAATTGAAGGAAAAGATTTGAAGAGTTTTGCTGAGATTTTACCGTGCTGGATTTCCCTTGTTCTTGATGTTTTCTCTCTCTTTTGTTTAATCCTCATGTCTTAGGGTTGTTGAGACAAGCTCATTAATCGTCTATATGCAAGTGGCTCCTTATGTGTTTGGATGGATGAATTGATTATGCTCTACTTTTTGCTGTTTGGTTTGAGATACTGAGGAAAATTCAATTGTGAGTGAAGAGCTGAATTGTGTTGAATCAGAGTTGTGTCACATAGCTTTGTTTTGGAGTCAGCAGGGTCTGACAATGTTAGAAGTTGATCAGCAAGGAGTCAACTGAGGGCATACAAGGGTAGAAATGACCTCTTTGGGTTGAAGGGGAAAGTTTTGGGTTTTGGTCTGACTGTCAGAATTTCAGTCAGTAGGAGTCAGATCTGAGTCAGCTGAGGAAGATAGGTCAGAATCCAATCAGTCGATAGTCAGTAGGGGAGAGCTGATAGGTTCTATGGGATTATAAAGTAAGTATTTGAAGTTTGCTGGTATTGGAGGAACTTTGAGGAAGCTTGGCGGACGTAATTATGACTGGGGTCAGTTTCAGCTGTCCGATTCAATATTCAGTCAGAAGTAGATCAATTTGTGTCAGCTGGGAGTGTTTGTGGTCAGCTAAGGTCAGCTGAAGACTTGGGAGTGAAGACCAAGGCCATTGGAGGTCAGGACGGACCTGGGAGGACGACTGGAAGAGTCAGCTGCATCAGTTTGAAGAGTTTGGAGTGTGCTCAAGTATTCGCTTGTGTCAGTTGAAGATCAAGGGACATCAACGGAGTAGACTGGTGCTTTGATTTGGTGTTTGTGTTGGTGGTTGTTCCCTCCTTATGGTGGTGGGTTCGGACGGGCTATAGAGGCGAGCCTCCCCGACACATCAGCGGCATCCTTCAAATGCATACGAACCATTCGAAGCTTTGACTTTTTGGAGTAATCGTCTCCTTCAAAAGCGGCATCAAACTGTTTGACAAAAGATAGAGCTTTTTGGGTGTCCCGCTTTCCATGAAAAGCATCAAACTTGATGCTGTTCTCTCTTGGCTTGAAGTCCCATCTTGCTGCTTGATGTAGGCTCCTTTGCCTTTGTTTCCTTTACTTGTCCCCAAGAAGCTACATGTGAGAAAGTAGGCCTAGGGAAAGCCTCCTTGTTTCCTCCATGAGAAATGGAACAGGTAGCTCTAGATCCTTCTGTGATGGTGACTCCCTTGGCACGAAGATAAGCTTTAGCAGCTTCAAGTCCTTCGGCTTCAGTGGCTCAAACCTTGATGAAATCTTCAAACATCCGAGCCCTTCTATGGTCTTGTTCCTTCTTGGCTCTCCAAGCAAGGAATTCTTTGTCTTGAAGAAACTGTCTAAACTGCTGAAAATCTCGGTACTCTGCCGATGTCATGGCCACGGTCTCATTAGAAATAGATCGACAGCCTTGGTTTCCATCTTGAAGTCCTTAATCGGCCTCACAGTTGTTCGCTTCATTAGGCTCTTGGTTTCCCTTTTCTCTTGACATGGCTTTGTCACCCCAAGAAAGTTTCTTCAAGAGAAATCCTGCTTTGATACCATCGTATTGTAATAGATTCTACCACATCTCCAAGAGATATAAATATAGAAAGAGGAGATAGAGAAAGGGAGAGAGAGAAGGGTTCAGAGAAGTTTGCACGGTACACCACACTGAGCGGGGAACATGCTCAGGCCCGTTTTAGGAATTTATTATGGAACAATCCACGAGCACACTGGCCAAGATCAATACAACAATGAATACAAAAGCAAACAAATATGTCGATGTAGAACCCCAAGTCGAAGTCGGTGTCGAGCCACGAGATCTCTGATGCTGAGCACACCACGGAGATGACCCACAAGAATCTCTCACTGGGCTAGTACAAGATCCAATATCCAATTCCAGGTCCAAGTCCAAGTCCAAGTCCAAATCCAAGGGACTCCAAGTCCGTACAAGAAGTATATGAGAGATGTGTGTAGATGACAAAGTTTATGGTGATTTAGTTGTAAGCTTGTTGCCCAAACCTGAGGTAGAAACAGCCCACAAGATTCCAAACAGGGGAGTATGAACCGAGTCCAATACTTGTGGTCTCACAGTATGATCCAGTCAGCATGGCGTAGAATGACTCGTATGGCTGACTTCAATAGATGTGGATCAGGTGGCGGCTGGGGGTAGCAGCCAGCAAATATTGGTAGTTAGCTCTTGTTCAACGGGCTGCCGCTAGGTATATCCTCTGGCGGCCAGGTGTAGACAGCGGCGGCCAGGTGTAGTAGTAGGCTCTGGCGGCTCTGTCCGGACAGCAGCTCTAGATGGCAGAAGTGCTGGCAGCACAGCGGCCAAGAGTAGTTGTTGGTGGCCAGGTGGAGTTGGTGGCGGCCTGGTACAAAGGGTGGCGACGGCGCAAGTCGGGTAGCACAGGCCAGAAAACGGAACTTTCCAAAAGTTCAAGAGGCACAGCAAAGCTAGAGAAAGCACCAGCAGCAAGTGGCGCACATATGGTGACAGCTAGGCACACACATATAAAGAGCGGGCAGTACATAGAAGAAAGACGACAGCGCTTTCAGACAAGCGCTGGGGGCAGTATTGATGACGTCGGCCATCAGGCGGTTCCAGTCAGTGGCGGTTGGCTGCAGTTGGTTAGGAAGGCGAAGAGGTGCAGGCGTTCAGCAAAATGGCGGCGCACAACAGCTTGGTGGCACACACAGGTACATTGTTGGTTAGCGCACGAGTGGATGGAGGCTGGCTGATGATTCCCGTGCTTTCGCACTCTTGTTGATGATGATGATGTTTTGAAGATGGCAATGTTGAATACCAAGACTTGATGATGAAGTTGTTGATGAGCCCCACGACGGTGAAAAGGGAGGGGTTCATGCTTCTTTTTTACTTGAGGGGATCCCTGCTTTTAGCAAAAAGCGATGCTTTTGCTTTGCTTTCCCCTCCTACTTTGCTTTTGGTCTTTTAGTTTATGCTTTTCCCTTTTGCTTTTTAATAATAAAATATTACTCAGCTTTTTGTCAAAGTTCTTTAGCTTTTACTTTACTAACTTCAAGGCTTTGCTTTTTGGCCCTGAAGCTGCTTTTTGAAAAAGCAGCTTATAGTTTTTTGGTTCATCTCAGTCTCCTCTTGTGTCACATGCGGAAGCTCTGGGAGCCTTCTTTCAGCCCTACACACCATCCGAGAACATGCTGATGCACAACGCATGCAGAAGAGAGAGATAGATAGCTGAGTATTCAGTATATCATAAAGTACAAAAAGGTACAACAGTCTTGCAGCCCTTGGTTCCCTCCAATGAAAAGCTGTAAACCCTAGTCTAGGCCTAATCTATGATCCAGCCCATTGCTGGCCTGAATGAATCAAATTGTTGAGCAAAACTGCCTTTTATAGGCTGGACATGACACCATAAACTGGCCGAAAGCTCGTCGGCCAGCCACCTGGACAAACGTCCGACTTTTGCTGCAGCCAACTGGCCGACAGCCCCTCCATGTCCCCATCATTAGTCAAATCCCTGCCAAAACTAGCAATTCATTCTCCTAATCTCTGGTTCTGATGTGTCTTTATCTGGTTGCTCTCCTCAGCATTAGCTCTGAGCTCAGCCAGTGCATGTCTTGCACATGACATCCCCCTTTGCTAAACTTGATGATGGGATTCCTATATGTTTTCTTGGATGACTGTCATCATCCCATTCTCTATTCCCGGAGTCCTTCAATCATCGTTCCTTCTCTGGCAACCTTTTCACTGAACACTCGACCCGATCTCCAAATCCACTCTAACTCTGATGAAGATCTATGCATTTGTTCCATTCAGCCCTGTCCCTGAACAATGCCTCTGGTCTTCTTTCTTGAGAAATGAGTCTAGCATTCTCACTCCGTGTTGGGGTAAAGGCATTATGCCCACCCTTGTAGTGTGTACAAGCCCATAAGTTTTATAGTACATAGTACACTTAGTACTTTTAATGTACTAAGTGCACTATGTGTACTAGAGCAAATATACATGTGTGATAGGGGGGTCACACACACTCATACTTTGTGAGTTGACTTATCCCCATACGTCTCTCTCTCTCTCTCTCTCCCTTCTTCTATGTGTGTGTCTCCCACATGAAACCCTAACTCTCTACAGCTGAGCTTCTTTAGCTCCCCTCAACTGGTATCAAAGCTAGGCCCCGTTGGGCGCTGCAAGACAGTGAGAGGGAGTGGAAGCAGTGCATAGCACAAGGCGTTGGCCACGAGTTGCAGCAAGGCGTTGGGCGTCAGACGCCTGGCCACAAGAGGGAGTGGTTGTAGCGCTGGCCACTAGGCGGACGCGGCGGCAACAAACAAGGCCTGGCCACCGCAAGGCATAGCATCGCATACGCTAGGGCCTGGCCACAAGGCGTAGCAACACACACCACAGGGCAAAGGCCTGAGGAGTATGTGAAGGAGAGGGAGCACGTTGTGAAGATCACTTTCCCAGACTCCGCCTGCATCCGCTACATGGGCGACTCCACTTGGCGAGCCACCCTCAAGCCCGTCGCCTTCTTCCCGACTCGCTGGGGCAGCGCTCGGTCGCAGCAGGTGAGGCGCCTAGAGTGAAACGCCACCAGCTTGCAGTTCCATCCCCGACACTGCCAGCCTGCGGTTTCATCCCCGCCGCAACCAGCCTGCAGTTCCGTCTATCGTCAACACCAGCTCCCCCTTATCGCTGCAGAGCTCCTCAGCTACCGCCCACCTGCACATCAGCAGCAGCAGCAGCATCAGCACACACGAGTCAGCAAATACGACGCCCCCCCCTTTCCTGCAACAGAAATCAGAAATTTTCAGAGGTATTTGCTTCAATTTTGGGATTTGCATGTCCATTATCATCAATTGAGCAGGTACAGGTCCTAATGGCTCAGATTTGATCACAATTGGCAACATTGGGTGACATTGGTCACATTCCGGGTCAATTTGCAGGAAATTGGGTGTTAACATTTGGGGCTTTTGATGTAATTGTGCCATTGGGCATTCATACATGCTGTATGATGTGAGCAATCTCACATTCGGGGCTAAATTGCAGGAAATTGGAGTACAAATCAAAGGGCTTTTGTGCCAATTGGGTTGATTTGCATGCAAGCACTGGCATTTGATGCTTTGGGCAATGTGTTGATGCCTGTCAAGCACTCAATGTGCCATTAAATCAAGGGGCTTTTATGTATTGGATGTATATGTGGCCAGGGGGAAGCATTGTGAAGACTCTGGATGCCTTCATGTGCATTAATGTACCATTCATGATCAGAAATTGATCTTGAATCAAGGGGCTTTTCAAGATTTTGTGCTTGTTGAGCTTGGCAAAGCAGCAGGAAAGACCTTTATGCCTTGAATCCTCAAAAATCCACTTGCAGTCAAGGGGCTTTTGCCCAATTTCGGTCCGGGACTATTATATGCAGTGGTGAGGGCTGTCAAAGTCCGATTTTCACTCATTTGGACAGCCAAGAGAGCATTTATTGCTATTGTACTTGTTGGTACAGATTTGGTACAACTTTGTACAAGTTTTGGTATGGCTGTACATTGATTTGAGTGAGGAAAAGGCTCATTTTCAGTTGTTGTACTTGCCGGTACAGATTTGGTACATCATTGGTGAGCACTTAGTACTGTTGTACAGTATTTTGGAAGGGGAACAGAGCACATCTAAGGTGCTGTCATGAATCTGCAGCAACCAGATTTTGGTGATTTTATCACATTCAGTGGGAGGAGAGTTGCATTCGTGCTTCCGCAGTGGGAGATAAACTTTGGGAGAACAACTGTGAGCATTTTGTGTGCTTTAGTGCAGTGTTTGCATATTTTGCAGGGAGTCAGGCATTGACTGTGTCAAAGGTTGCATATTGCTATGGCAACCACAGGTGAGCTCTTCATTGCTTCACATCAAGAAGCTTGAAGGCTCACATAATTATGACATTTGGCAAACCCAATGCTATAATGTGTTGCTCCAGAAGAAGCAGCACAAGCCCATCAAAGAAAGGGGTGTAATGCCCGCTTCTCTTACTGCTGAAGAATGGGAAGATATGGATGAGCTTGCAAGATCCACCATCATGTTGTCTGTGTCAGACTCTTTACTTTTCAGCATACGTGAAGAGAAGACAGCTTGGGGAATGTGGCAAAGATTGCAGGACTTGTATGCCCAGCAAAGTGCCTCAAGCAAAGTGTATTGGTTGAAGAAACTCATAGGTCTTCAAATGAAGGAAGGGGCGTCTATGACAGCCCATCTGAATGAGTTTAATGGTGTTGTCAGCCAGGTCATCAATCAAAAGTTGGCAATGGACGATGAGTTCAAAGCCACCTTTCTCTTATGCACTTTGCCAGAGAGTTGGGACACATTCATGACAGCCACTAGCAATTCAAATGCTATGCTGTCATATGCAGATGTGGAGGGTGCTCTCCTTCAAGAGGAGATGAACAGGAAGAACAACTCTGTTGGAAAGTCCAATGCAATGAATGCACGTGGGAGATCCCAGCAAAGGGGTAAAAGCCAAGAACGGGGAAGGAGCAAGTCCCGCTCCAAAAAGGACTTGGAATGCCATTATTGTGGCAAGAAGGGACATTTCAAAAAGCAATGCTACAAATGGAAGAATGATCAAAAGGAAAAGGGCAAAGGAAAAGACAAAGACAAAGATGCAAAGCCAAAGAGCAAAAGTGGAGTCAAGATTGAAGAAGTCAATGTGTCACATGCAGGTGACAGTGAGGATGAAGTCCTATTCATGTCTTCACTTGATGCTCATTCACTCCATGCAGGAGATGGTCATGGTATGCACTCATGGATCGTTGATTCAGGTGCCTCCTTTCATGTCACAGGTTGCAGAGACTTGTTTGTCAGGTATACTGCTGGCAATGAAGGAGTAGTTTATTTGGGTGACAACCATGCATGCCAGATTCTTGGCAGAGGTGATGTGAGGCTTGTGTTTTCAGATGGCTCACAGCTTATGCTCCATGATGTCAGGCATGTGCCTGAGATCAAGAAGAAACTGTTTTCTACTGGACAGCTTGATGATGCTGGTTATGTCACCACATTTGGTGGTGGAAAGTGGAAGATTAGTAAGGGCTCACTGGTTGTTGCCAGAGGCTCTAAGGTGGACACTCTTTACTTCATGCATGCTGGTGTTTGTCACCATGCTAATGTAAATGCAACCAAGCTGCCGGAAATCTCTATGTGGCATAGCCGGTTGGGACACATGAGTGTCAAAGGAATGGAGCAATTGTCTCCTTTTGGTTACTTGCCTTCTCTAAAGTTCTCAAGTTTTCAGTTTTGTGAGCATTGTATATATGGCAGGCAACTCCAGTGCCCCCACAAGAAAGCTCTTGGACAGAAACATGCTCAGTTAGAGCTTGTGCATACAGATGTATGTGAGATGCCTCAGCTTTCTTTGGGAGGGGCAAAATATTTTGTCTTTTATTGATGATGCCACACGCAAGGTGTGGGTTTATCCTCTTCGTTTGAAGAGTGATACATTCTCAGTGTTTGAGAAGTTTGTTGCTCATGTTGAGAATCAAACTGGCAAAACACTGAAGGCTTTGCGTTCCGACAATGGTGGAGAGTATATGTCCAAACAGTTTCAGGACTTTTGTGATGGTAAAGGCATCAAGAGGGAGCTCTCTGCTCCTTATGATCCTCCACAAAACGGGACAACAGAGAGGATGAACAGGACCATTCAGGAGAAGGTCCGTTCTATGTTGTCACATGCTGCGTTACCTCATGGTTTTTGGGCTGAAGCTGTTATGACAGCCGTTCATCTTATAAACAGGTCACCTAACACGAGGCTTGGTGGGAAAGTGCCAGAGGAAGTATGGACAGGGAAGCCTCCGTCCTACAAGCACTTGAGAGTGTTTAGTTGCGTTGCGTACGTGCACATACGCAGGGAAATACGCACCAAACTTGATCCTAAGTCTCACGAATGCATATTCCTAGGATATGGTGACAAAGGTGAAATGGGGTATAGACTTTGGGATCCAGTGAATAGAAAGATTATACGCAGCAATGATGTCATTTTTGATGAAACATGCATGTATAAGGAGCCTGCAAGGCAACAGGAGCCTGGCAGAGTCATCTTTGATGATGATGGACATCATGGACAACAACCAAGGGCTGCAAATCAGCCATTACAGCAACAAAACCAGCCCTTAAATGGTGCTGAAAATGGTCCATATGGATAGCCAGAGATGGCAGAAGATATCCCTATGGATATCCCACAGTTAGAGGAGATACCGGGCATGATCTTTCAACCTTATGGCATGGAACAGGAGCCACCAATAGGTGATATGCAGGCTGGACAACAACCTGCAAATGATGGTCATTGGGTACGGAGGTCCACAAGACCCTCCAGACCCCCTAACAGGTTTGTTCCAGGGGTTGACTACTTGATGCTCACTGACTGTGGGGAGCCCTCTTGTTATAAGGAGGCTTTACAGAGGGCAGACAAGGCTCTTTGGGAGCGTGCTATGAAGTCAGAGATGGATTCTCTGCACAAAAATGGAACATGGGAGTTGGTGCATTTGCCTACAGGCAAGAAGGTTTTGCCATGCAAGTGGGTTTACAGTCTCAAAGTTGCACTTGATACAAAGCCAGGTTAGTGGCTAAGGGCTTCAAGCAAGAATATGGTGTGGACTTCGATGAGATCTTCTCTCCAGTGGTCAAAATGACCACACTTAGAGTTGTATTAGCTTTGGTTGCTCATGATGATCTGGATTTGATTCA
Organism: Cibotium barometz; assembly: GCF_041138505.1. Lineage (NCBI taxonomy): Eukaryota > Viridiplantae > Streptophyta > Polypodiopsida > Cyatheales > Cibotiaceae > Cibotium > Cibotium barometz. The sequence goes on along the minus strand of NC_141081.1, from coordinate 22,398,173 downwards.
GATGGATGTGAAGATGGATGTGAAGACTGCTTTTCTTTACGGTGATCTCCATGAGGAGATATATATGCAACAGCCAGAGGGTTATGCAGTAAATGGAAAGGAGAAGCTTGTATGCAAGCTGAAAAAGAGTCTTTATGGGCTCAAACAGGCACCAAAGGAATGGTATCATAAATTTGATACATTCATGAAATCCCAGAATTTCAGGAGTGACATAGATCACTGCTTATACACCAAGAAAGCTTTGGATGGCAGTCTATTAATCCTCATCTTGTATGTTGATGATATGTTGATTGCCGGGAAATCTCGTAAAGAGATGGATGCCTTGAAGAAGAGGCTGCATCAGACCTTTGATATGAAGGATTTGGGTGATGCAAATCACATTTTGGGTATGCGGATACTTCGGGACAGAAATCAGCATGTGTTGTATTTGTCTCAGAAGGAATACATTGGCAAAGTTTTGCAGAGGTTCAATATGGAAGGGGGAAAGAAGACTAGTACTCCTTTGCCTCCATATGTGAAACTCAGTGCTATGGATAGCCCACAGTCGGATAGTGACAAGGCTGATATGGCCAAGATTCCGTATGCTTCAGCTTGTGACAGTCTCATCATGTATGCCATGGTTGCTACCAGGCCGGACATTGCATTTGCAGCGGGAGTGGTTACTAGATACATGGCCAACCCTGGCAAGAAGCATTGGGAAGCAGTGAAAGGTGTCATGAGATACTTGAAGGGCACACAAGATATGTGCATCTGCTTTGGCAAACAGGATGCATTAGTGCATGGTTACACGGATTCGGATTATGCCGGTCATCCAGATAACCGGAAGTCTACTACCGGTTATGTGTTTACATTCACAGGAGGTGTTGTGTCATGGATATCCAGGATGCAGAAGTGCACTGCCTTATCTACTACAGAGGCCGAGTATATTGCAGCCACAGAGGCTTGCAAGGAGGCATTATGGCTATCTCGGTTAGTGGTTGATTTGGGTTATACAGGGGATATTCCATTGTTGCATTGTGACAGTCAGAGTGTCATCCAGTTGGCAAAGAACCCTGTCTTTCATGCAAAGACGAAGCATGTGGATGTGAAGTATCACTTCATCAGAGAGGTGATAGAGAACAAGCTGATTCAGCTTGTCAAGATTCATACGGATGACAACCCGACTGATTTGTTGACAAAGAGTTTGCCTCCAGAGCAGTTTGCTCATTGCAGACACTTGATGGGCATTGGATGAGGCCAGTTTCAGCCTTGATATGGCCTTCTATATTATCATGTACATGCTGATTTTTTTTTCTTTTCCTTCATTTAAGGGCATATTGCCTTTAAGTGGGAGGTTGTTGGGGTAAAGGCATTATGCCCACCCTTGTAGTGTGTACAAGCCCATAAGTTTTATAGTACATAGTACACTTAGTACTTTTAATGTACTAAGTGCACTATGTGTACTAGAGCAAATATACATGTGTGATAGGGGAGTCACACACTCATACTTTGTGAGTTGACTTATCCCCACACGTCTCTCTCTCTCTCTCCCTTCTTCTCTGTGTGTGTCTCCCACATGAAACCCTAACTCTCTACAGCTGAGCTTCTTTAGCTCTTTGTGAGTTGACTTATCCCCACACGTCTCTCTCTCTCTCTCCCTTCTTCTCTGTGTGTGTCTCCCACATGAAACCCTAACTCTCTACAGCTGAGCTTCTTTAGCTCCCCTCACTCCGCCCCTTGGAGGATCAACCTCCCCTGGAACCGTTGCCTGAAAGCCTTTCTTGGTGTACCCCAAGTGGCACCCGACTCACAGGATTGCCATCTCCTTGGGCTTTGTGGAACACCACCAACCAACCTCCTGGGAGTTCTTCCTTGTCTTGTGTTCCTTGCCTTGGGCCTCGTACCTGTGCACTTTCCTGTATCTTGGACCTGTGTACCTTCATCTGGGACTGAATCAATGTTTAGCCTTGTTGAGCAATGGGCCTGATGTTGAGACAAAGTTGCTTGATTCCCACACCACCACAAGATCAAGACACATGCGATGGTTTCATCCATGCGCGATGCAGTCACCAGACATGGGCAGGAACAATATCTCAGAACTAGCTTGAAGCTTTGATACCAATGTCACATGCGGAAGTTGTGGGAGCCTTCATTCAGCCCTAAACACCATCTGGGAACATGCTGATGCAAAACGCATGCAGAAGAGAGGGAAGAGAGAGAGATAGCTGAGTATTCAGTACATCATAAAGTACAAAAAGGTACAACAATCTTGTAGCCCTTGGTTGCCTCCAATGAAAAGGTGTAAACCTTAGTCTAGGCCTAATCTATGATCCAGCCCATTGCTAGCCTGAGCAAAATTGTCTTTTATAGACTGGACATGACACCCTAAACTGGTCGACTGCTGCTGGTCGGCGAGGCACTTGAACAAACATCATAATTTTGCTGCAACTGACTAGACCTTAACCTGAATTTACTGGCCAACAGTCCCACCATGTCCATCATTAGTCAAATCCTTGTCAAAACTAGCTGTTTATGCTCCTAATCTCTAGTTCTGATCTGTCTTTATTTGCTTGCTCTCCTCAGCATGAGCTCTGAGCTCAGCCAGTGCATGTCTTGCACATGACATCCCCCTTTGCTAAACTTGATGACGGGATTCGAATCTGTTTTGTTGGATGATTGTCATTATCCCATTCTCTATTCTCGGAGTCCCTCAGTCATTGTTCCTTCTCTAGCAACCTTTTCACTGAACACCCGACCCAATCTCCAAATCCATTCTAACTCCGATGAAGATCTATGCATCTATTCCATTCAGTCCCCATTCCATTCTTGCCCTGTCTCTGAACACTATCTCTAGTCTTCTTTCCTGAAAAATGAGTATGGCACTCTCACTCCTCCCCTTGTAGGATCAACCTGTTGGTCGTCATGTCCACTCCCGGCTAGTTCAGGTGTGAACCCAGCTTACTCACGGCGGGCACTTTTTCCCTGTGATTGGACACAGGTTTTTTCCCCGTGTGAACACACTTATGTGTGTTGGGCACTTAGCCCTAGGCCTTTTAGTACTTAGTTGTACTTTCATTTCATATCATTATTGAGTACATCTTTTCCAGCACTCACGTTTCTCTGTGCTTGAGGTTATGTGTGTGTGTGTGTAGGCTACCTTCCCTCCTACCCAACATTGGTATCAGAGCTTGGTTAGGGTTAGGGTTAGGGTTTACCCACCTGCCGCCCTTCAGCCTATTGCACACTTTACACGCCACACTCTTATTTTATAAAAAAAAAAAGTCATTTTTTCTCTCCCCTGCTGTTGGTGATATGTTTTGCTCGTACCTTTTGCAACAGTCTGTCCGTATGCTGCTCATGACCTACCACCTGTACTGCCGCTGCTGTACGACGCCACCGTCATCGACGCTTGTCAGATCTATGCTGTGCGTCGCCTCTACTGCGCCCTCACAACCGTCGCCGTCAGGTCCGCCGCTGTTCGACACCTGTCAGGTCCGTGCCGCCCGTTGACGGTACTTGCGCCACCCGTCACACCGCCCTCGTTGCCCAACGCCCTGCACTTCACCATATCTGTGCCGCCTTGGCTCAGATCTGCGCTGCCTGTCCCAGATCTGGCGCTGTCCTGCCCTGTGCGCCCTATACCAGCACCGCCCTAAACCTACCCGCGCTGATTTTGACCACTTGCAAACATTCACACTTCAAAATCAGTGAAATTGGCCCATTTTACCTGCTAAATTTTGGGGCAATTCAACATTAAGCCTAAATTTGGAGCTTTTGGTCCTTTTCCTTTTGATTTCACAGACATTACAGTACATTGTACTCAATTTTGGGGATTTTTTTACAGAAATTGGCCGGATTTACAGGTTTGTCTAAGGGATTTACAGGTGCAGGTGCTTTACATGAAGTATACCCTGACATTTGGGCATTTTGTCAATAGAAATCGCAACATTGAGTAGATTTGTGCTAGCCAAATTTGGGGCTTTTCAAAATTAAGCTCACATTTGTCACATTGCTCCTTCCTGGCATCGATTTCCATGAGATTTGCGCATTTGTGTATGCAAAAATTAGGGATTTTACAAAAATTGGCACTATTTTCAGGTCTATTATAGACATTTGTTGCAGGTCTATTTTCAGGTCTATTATAGACATTTGCAGGCATTTTGGGTATTACAGGCACATTTACTTGGCATTGGGGCATTTCCCCCAATTTTTTGGGGCATTACAGCATTTGGTACGAGTGACAATTGCTTTAGCAGATTTACAGTGCAGATCCGGTTTAGATTTGGTCTAATTGGCTGCCTAAAAATTAGGGCTTTTCTACATTGAGTCCATTTTTGAAGCATTCGACCAATTTACCTTTGATTTTGCCAGGATTTGCGTACTTGCAGCTCTTACAGGTGTCAGCTGATTGTGTTTTTCACGGCACATGTATACATTTGTGGTTTGCTGATGCAGTATATGTATGCCATTGTGGACACTTTGACAGATTTGCATCGTGTAGTACACTTGCAGATTTGGGACATACATATGTATTTCTCGTGGTGAAGGAGTTCCCTTTCAGTCCATTGATTATCTTGCTATTTATCTCCCGCATTCTTACGGTTTTGTTGGGCATTGCCTACTCGTGGTGGCTTGTGACAGATTTGCTGTGTTATCATGGCCAATAGTAATAATGACCTCTTTGGAATGCTATCTCAAGAGAACAAGCTCAATGGGGATAACTACCCTATGTAGGCTTATATGATGCGTCATGTTTTGGTTGCCAAGAATGTATGGTTGTATGTGGATGGCACTGAGGAGCGTCCTCTTGCACCTACTCCAGCGGAAGGTGAAGTGATTCTCGCTCACCCTCTTGCAGGTCCACCTCCTACTCAGTAGCAGCGTGCTTGGGATGCTAGGGATGCTCAAGTCCATGCATTGATTGCTCTCTCGTGCCGTAGGCATATCATTCTGCACATTCGTTCTTGCTCCGCTGCAAAGGGTACTCTATAACTTCCCTCACTGACTGTGGAGGGTGTGAATGATATTAAGCCATATGCTCCTGTGGTCTCCGCTGGCGGAGTGTGGGTACGCTCGATGGCCTCGTTGCATCTAGCACGCCAAATGTGCTAGGCTGCTATGCTACTGCAAATCTCCCATCTCTGGCATGAGCCTGGTCGGCAGTCTCCTGTAGGTGGGGCTGTGATTGTACTGCTGCAATACGATGGTGAGAGATTTGAAGGCCTAGCCCTCCCCCATCCTCCTCATAAGCCATGACCACTCTAGCCTCTATGGCCCAAGCGACAGCGCCCCATGTGATGATCCGGGTTGATGTGTTGTCCATAGCAAAGATGCGGAGAATCCTTTGCCAAATTTGCTGAGCCTTTCAGCGGCAATCCCAAAGGCAATGTCTGTGAGTCTCTTGGGGGTGGCCGCACTGCGAGCAACGCATGGTCGACCACCAACTGCCAACCAAGTACCAATCGCTAAACTCCTATGTGCCATTAACCAAGGAGAGAGGGTGGTCTTTCTTGGCCGAAAGCTGTCCCATTGTCTCTTCCAAAAATCTGAAAGGAAACACTGTGAGAGGCCTTGAGATTGCCAATGTGCTGCTGTTGTTGGTGTGCCATTTATCTTGGGCATCTGGATCTTACAAGTTACGGCCTAGCCGTGCAGTATATGCAAAGAAGGGGGCTCCAAAGTCTCATGATCCGTTGGATCATGCCAAGTCCACTCTCTTGGATCCCATTGAAGGTGCGTGAAAGGTTGGCACTCCCATATCCATAGCCACCATAATCTTTCCATGGCCACCTTGGCCGGTGCTGGATCAATATACCATTCTCGTGCCTGAAAACTAATCACCCTTACCCTCTACAAGGTGCAGCCACTAAAATCCTCCAAGAGAAGCTCAGATCTCTGTAGTTTGCCATGGTATCCAATAGAGAAAGTGAGCAAACCACTGTCCTCATCTGCTCCGTGACCGCCACTAGGATATCGTGTCTGGTAAACACACCTAGCCACAGTGAGGGAGTCAGCCACTCTTGAGGGATAGCTGAGTCAATGTCGATGTTGAGCCTATCTCTACCCCGGATCCCTGTCAGGCCTCTCTCCTGCACCTCCGAGGGTAATTGCTTGTGGGCGATCCAATCTCCAAGAGACCTGGCTGGTCCCATGCTCAAGGCGCCCCAAGAAACATGCGGGCGGGCCCCTAGCATGTGGCCATTGGGTAAATGGATCAGAGGGTTCTAGAGCAAAGGCTGCCAAAGCCGCTCCTCTGTTGCAACTAGAGCTATCTGTCTGAGGGCAGGCCTAAGGTGCTCGCAAAGCACGAAGTAAGCTGGCTACAAATCTGTCCTCAAAAGCCAGGCTAAAACCACAGGCTCGTATCTCTGTAAAGATCCATTTGGTACTTTGCAGCCAAGGGTCCCCCAAGACTCGGAGTGTGGGCTGAAATCCGGGCTAACAAGAAATCCTTCCATGGCTTACCACTGGAAGGAGGCCTTTAACAATCAACTTGCCTAGCAGGGTGCGGCTCTGAATAGCCGGGTCAATGAGGCCTAGCTCCCCTTTGCGGACGAGGCTGAATAATCACTCTCCATGCCACCTTGGCCATGGCTAGCCTCCCATCACTTACGGCCCATAAGAAATTCCGGATCAATTGTTGTACCTGGCCAATACATGCGTGAGAAAAGGCCTAGCATGAAGTGATGTACTACATGGTGGCAAGAAGTACCTCATTCGCCGCCACCACTTTGCTTGCTAGGGAGAGCCTCGTCGATCTCCGATATAGAAGCGTCTTCCAAATACTTAGAAGAAGCGGGGCGAGTTGTTGCTTTAGAAGAGATATCAATGCCAACCTAAAAACCGAGATATCAAAGTGGAGTGCCCCTTGGGATCCACTGAAAATCCTCAACTGGTTGCTGCCAAGTCAGGGCGAGTGCTGAGCCTACCCAAAAACCATTTGACTTGTGCCAGTTGATCTGTGCTCGTGATGTGTGGCAGAAAACCTCAATTGCCTCTGCAAATCTTTGTAGATTCCCCACATCTTGTGAAGGAAAGCTATTGTGTCGTTTGCAAACTCTAAGTCCAGCAGCTTCTCTTGCGTGCGGAGGAGAAGACGCAATCCCTGAAGCCCGGTCTCCTAGGCGGAGAGAAAACTACTCATGGCCTCGACGACGAATACGAAGAGGTAAGGTGCCAAAGGACAGCCTTGTCTAACCGAGCGTGAGAGGGGGAATCTATCTCGCCACCCACCCACGGGCTCCCTGAATGAGAACCTGGTTATGTGAGGTTGAGTAAAGTCCTGAGACTCCACGAATCCACTCCATGGGGAATCCCATCGGGCTCATAGTGCCCTCCAGAAAGCTCCAATCCACCCTATCATAAGCTTTCTCAAAGTCTAGGAGTAGCACAATGAGGTCATGCATCCCGGTCGAAGCTGTCGCCTCCTAGAAGGTAAAGATGTTGTTCAGAATGCTCCGATGTTGAACAAAGCCGGTCTGAGTGCCATGGATCAAGTCTGGGAGAAAAGGATGCAGTCTCCAATCTGTGACCACCCTCCTTGGCCAAGATCTTATAGGCTGTCCTTAGAAGAGTGATGGGTCTCCAATCTGTGACCACCCTCCTTGGGAATCAAGTGAATCAAGCCCTCTGAGAGCCTCTCTGGCATGGCACCTGTGATCATAATCTCATTGAAGGCAGCTCGAAGGTCACCTTCCATGAGGTCCCAATGGTGAAGAAAGGAGACTGGAAGCCCGTTTGCCCTCGGGCATTTGTCGTCTCAATGCCTTTGCCAGCTCCTTAGCAGTAAATGGTGTCAATAAGAATGACCAAAGAGAAGGGGGAATCACCTCCCTCGTATGCCGCCAGACCCTCTCGCGTGCTTCCACCACTTGTGGAGATGCTGGGACACTAGTGAGGAGGGATATCAAAAAAAGTTCGTGTCGCGATGGCGCTCACCTGGGGGGATATGAAACTATAGCTCCATCCTGGCCACACAACCTGCGAATATCGTCGAAACGCCAGTCAATGGGTCAAACGCCAAGCCATGCTGCCACCGTGCAAAGAAGTCTTGTGCCGTACGCAGTGCAAGGGGACTCAACTACATGACTCGTTCTGACGCTGATATGGCGAGTCGAACTCCACTTGGTAGTATCCTCACCCCAGAGGGTGAATATTGGTGATCTTTGCAGGTTCGCCAATGAGGCTGACTTGAATAAGATGCTTGAGCCGTTCACGCGTATGGTGGCTACCAACAATTTTGCAGACCAGGGTGAAGGCTCAAGTGAGGCAAAAGTCGTGGCAAGCTGTAGATCCGCTTTGGAGAAGGTAATACAAGCAACGGTGGCTTCGGTTGGGGATGATGGAGCGGCTGCCATGGAGTCCTCCTCCCGAGGGTGAAGACCAGAATATTTGCTGAATAAAGCTGAAAACTCCAAAAGCTAGAAAGCACCAACCTGACGGGAGGGGAGAGAGGAGAGGGACAGGGAAACAAAGAGGAGGATGGAAAGAAAAGAGGGAGGGGGGCGTTTAGAATCTCTCAGAGTATACTTTTGTACATGAATTTGCTTTCTTGATAATTAAGACATTGCTAATTATTCTTTAGGCTTGTCTTCGTTTGCAAGATTTTTGTGTTCAAATATGTGAATCTCTCGTGTTAAGAACTCATATTCTTCACTATATGTAAGGAAGACATATAATGTTTTGGTGGTGATTGTGACTTATGTGGATGATTTGATAATCACAGATGATTTGATATAATGTTTTGGTGGTGATTGTGACTTATGTGGATGATTTGATAATCACAAATGATTGCGGGAATGATATAGCTAATGTCAACGTATCATTGAGGAGCTAGCTTGACATGAAAGACTTGGTAGAATTGAGATGCTTTCTTGGCCTTAAGGTTATTAAGACATCACATGGTATATGGTTGGTGCAAAGGCAATATCCCTTGGATATGTAAGTAAAGTATGGCATGACTAGATGTAAGCCTATGGTGACACCATTGGAGAAAAACATAAAGCTAATGATTGATTTTGTTGATAAGGTAAATGGTGTTACCATGTACATGAAGATGGTTGGTAGCTTGAATTACTTGATTACCATTAGATGAGATTTATGTTATACAGTGAGACTAGTTCACCAACTTATACAGAGTTCTAGGAAGCCACATTTGGATAATGTTAGAAGATTATGAGATATGTGAAGACCACTTCTCATTGTGGTCTATTTTATGAGCATAAAAATAATGTGATGGTGTATGGTTACATGGATGCAGATTGTGTAGGAAGTGCTTACGAGACAGGAGGTCTACTAGTGGGTATGTATTCAGCTTGGGAAGTGCTGCTGTATGTTGGAGTGATAAGAAGCAACCCATAGTTACATTATCGGGCATGGAGGAAGAGTATAGAAGAGTAGCTAGGGTTGAAGTGGTTTGGGTAAGGAAACTACTTAATGATTTGTGATCATGATGGAGGAGATTTCATACATTGTCATAGCATGAGTAGTATTTAGTTGGCCAACAATCCGATATATCATGTAAGGACCAAACAAATAAAGTCCAATTATCATTTTATTAGAGAAATGTTAGATGGATAGATTGATTTGGCATATGTGAAGACTGAAGAACAAGTTGCCGACATCTTTACAAAGGGGAAAGAGAAGTATGAGTACTTCAAAGAGAGACTTGGAGTACTAGAGATGGATATGATAAACTTGAGGGGGAGTGTTGAGATAGCAAGCTCATCCAAATAGTGTTGGTGTGATACATGCGGTGTGCATTAGTGGCGGTAGGAGTGTGTGGACAGTAATTAGTCATGTCCAGTGGCTAAGTGTATGAATATTTGGTGTTACATTAGTATGGTGTGAACTTATCATTGTGTGTGTGGATTTTGGAAGATGAAGAGTACGTGAAGGAGATCTATTTTTGTGTGTGGTTGAGTGAGAGAGCTAATTAGGGTTTATGTAAGCGTTATTTATATATCCCCATTCTATTTACAGACTTACCTCTACTTCTACCTGTATCTGAGTAGAAAGCTTGCTCATGTAAATTTTGAGAGGATAAACCTTTCCTAATAGGATGAGAAGAGCAATCAATTCCTGAAAATCAAGAAAGTTTTCTCGAACTCCAATGGAGGTCTAAAACTAGCTGTATTCCTTGATAAGGCCATTTAAGGTAACAGATATCATATCATCATCATCTAATGGTGATCCAATAGAAGCAAGGGCATTTGCAAGCTCTTTAACCTTCATACTTAGCTTCCATGTGGTCATATTATATAGCTCTTACTTTAGGTGCATCTTTTGAGCTTGGATATTTATACTATATCTTCACCAAGGTGTCCCAAGCCTCCTTAGGCATTTGTGCATCTTGTATATGCACAATCATAGAATCTATCACATTGATAGACAACCAATACAACTTCTTTCTAGCTCTTTCATGCCATGCTTTATATGGTTGCTCCTATTGTGGGGTTAGATTTTCTTCAGCAATCTCTGGTTCCTTTTCATCACTTGTAATGAACCAATATTCTTTTCCTATAAGGAAATTGTTTATCGTAAACTTCTATGCGTGGAAGTTATTCTTGTCTAACTTCTTGCTCATAATAATTTGGGATAGACTATCGGACATGATTACAGGTAGTAGCAACTTACCAAGTAGCGCTTGTAAATTCTTCAGCACTTGCAACAAACTTTATAATCTTCAACACAATGGTATGGTACACTAGTTATATTGCGAATAACTGTATATGAAACAATCACACAAACGTTCATCCACCAAAAATTTTGTAAATCTTAGAATCTTTACAAGAATGTCTTGTAACCAACTTTTTTGCTACAACTTTGCTCTAGCCAAAATTGGGCATACACAGTCAAAATCGACACTTTCTTGGAGTGCATATAGAAAACTTGTAGAGCCAAAATGAGACTGAATCACACTCAAATGTGTAAAATATCAGTTAATATTTTAGGCCTCATCTTGGGTGAAGCAAGAAGACCTTGTTTTGGCTCAAAACGCATAGTTAACTAAACACGACATGGTCTTCTTCCTTCACCTAGGAGGATGCCTGAATATGAGATAATGCCTTTCCTACCTTTGCTGCCTATAGGTCTCATAGCTATCCACCAAGGTGTTGCTACTTGCCTTGTTCTTAGGTGTGTCACATAAATAGGAGCTCTGATACCATAAAGAGAATGTGGGGAGGGAGGGAGAGCTTGAGTTTCTTGCAAGCGAACACGCACACAAGAGAGATGGATGGCTGAATTTTCTCCTATGTTATTCTTCTCTCAATCTAGTATATCATAAAGATAAGACTACATACTATAAAGGAAAGTACTCTCCTACTAAAACATACAAGGCTAGTCCTTTATAGTATGTAGTCTTATCATAAAGATAAGACTACATACTATAAAGTACTCTCCTACTAAAACATACAAGGCTAGTCCATAGTGTGAACGAGACTATATGAGCTTGCGCTATAACTATACCATACTCTAGTAATCCAAATATGGTTGTTACATAGCCTATCATCCCTGATAGCATACTCACCACACTGGTGGCACACTCACCAACTATGCCAATGGCATAAATGCAAAAGCTATCATCCAGTGAGTCATCAATGTCCGTAGCACTAGTTGAGCTTGATATCTTAACAATTTGGACAAAAAATCCATTTTTCCTTCTCTAGTTATTTGAATTAGTTAGCTAATTAAGCTTTAACTAGGATACTTAGGCTTGCATTGCTTAATTTTTATTAGAAATTGCATAAAGCTTAATTAGATCACTTAAGAATCATCAATTAAGCTACTTACACTTGTTTTTGTTAATTAGAAAATCGTGACTTCTCTTTGGTTCATTTAGTAGGATAAGATTAATTAGCTTAATGAGATCACTTAGAAATCATCAATGTAAGATTCCTCCCCCAGCCTCTCAGGATGTCTTGTATATTCCCCTCTAATCAAATCCCTCTTCAGAAATATAAAAGATCTTGTTTCTTCCAGTTTTGGTCTAGAGAGAGAAAATATTCTAGAAAGAGAATATTCAGATTTTAAATATTTTTAGATAGAAAAATATCTCATCTTATTAAAATAAATTTTTCTGAAATAGAATTTCAAAAAGATTTTTAGAAGGTGCATTAGAAATTAAGTATAATCTATTCAAGAGGCATTATCCTGGGGGTGAAGATTTTTTCGAAATTTTAAATTAAGGTTTCTATGGACCAATAAGATTCATCCAAATGTAGGGAGGAGATAAATGAAGAAATAAAAGAAAAATTTTCTAAAAATGAGTAAATACTCACATAAGATGAAGAGTTGACTAAGGACAAGGTAAATAGTTAAAAAAGGGAGATATTTAGAAGTAATGATGCATTTTTGACACCTCTGCATGGGGAAATTTTCCTCATGAAGAGGGCACCTATTTCACATACTTGAATGAGTTTTAAACTCCCAAATAATGAGATATTTTTATCTCTCCTCTCTCCTGTTTCAACTAGAGCCAAAAAGTGAGCAAAACTGATCTAAAAATGGTCAAAAATTGACCAAACTGATCTGAAAAATTCTAGAATCAGTTTGTTTGGTTAGAGGTTCACTTTTTCCTATAAATAGAAGCCCTCTCCTTTGTTGAAACTTAATAGTGTTTTATGCACTGTTACTCTACTCCTTCCAAGCCAAGAACTGTGAATTTATTAATAATTCACTAGTTTTTGACACTTCCCTCTTCCAGAAGATTGGTGGCCACTCTTGTTTTCAAGCAAGAGTAGAACCCTCAAACCATCAAGCCAAAGGAAAGCTCTTAATTTATCAATGTAAGTTGGATATTCTTCTCTTTTCCATTCTTTTATGGTTTTTATGATTTTTTATGATTTTTGTCTTCTCTAAATGATGTTATGCCTCATTGCAAAAGGCATTCCCCTCTCTTCTCTAGTAAATCCAACCATTCTCTATCCTAGGTAAATGATTCATTATTAAAGTCAAGTTTTTTATAATGTTTGTCTTAAATAAGTAGAAACATGTTTACTTTAGAATAATTTCAATACTCTTGGTGCATTTGAGGCTTAAAATTAAAAAATGGTCAACCATACAAAGGAGGTTATGGCGAAATTTTTCAAAAATTTAGAAATAAGTATTATCTTTCATTATTCTAAAAGAGTAATCCTTATGATTTCTATATTCTAAAGTGTCATTCTCATGCATAGAAGATGCATTTTGATTAATTGTATAAAAGAAATTTAGTTTTATTATAAAAGTATTACTTTCATAATTATTGATTTTTATGCATAAAAGTATGCATAAAAGATTATTATTTTTTATTATAAAAGTGTTACTTTTATCATATTTGATTTTTATGCATAAAAGTATGCATAAAAGATTATTATTTTACTATAAAAGTGTTACTTTTATCATATTTAATTTTTATGCATAAAAGATTATTATTTTATTATAAAAGTGTTACTTCTATCATATTTGATTTTCATGCATAGAGGTATGCAAAAAAAATTATTATTTTATTGTAAAAGTGTTACTTTTATCATATTTGATTTTCATGCATAGAGATATGCATAAAAGATTATTATTTTATTGTAAAAGTGTTACTTTTATCATATTTGATTTTTATGCATAAATGGGTGCATAAAAGATATTTTTTTATATTAAAAGTGTGATTTTTATTATAAATAATTTTATGCATGAATTTGATGCATAAAGAAATTCTTTTATATTAAAAGAGTGATTTTCATCATAAATGATTTGTATGCATAAACATATGCATAAAAGATATTTTTTATATTAAAAGTGTGATTTTCATCATAAATGATTTTATGCATAAGAGAAATTCTTTTATTCTAAAAGTGTAATTCCTACTAAATTGGATTTATGTATGGAAAGATACATAAAGAATTTATTTTAATCCAAAAGTGTTATTCTCATCAATTTTAATTTTATGCATAGAAAGATGCTTAAAGAAATCTATTTTTAGTTCAAAAGAGTTATTTTCGTCAATTTTAATTTTATGCATAGGAAGATGCATAAAAGATTGATTTTAATTCAAAAGTGTCATTCTCATTTTAAATGAATTTATGTATCTAAGAAGATGCATAAAAGATTGATTTCAAAAGTGTTATTCTTCTTAAAATGAAATTTATGCATAAATAGATGCGTAAAGAAATCTTATATCAAAAATAAGAATTCTCTTGTATTCTATAAATAGATATGAGGATGTGAAACGAATCAGATAGATGAAAATGAACGAGGAATAGATGGAGATGTATGTATGTGAAAGAATGGATGTAGTTATATGTATGTGAAAGAAATGATGTAGATGTATGTATGTGAAAGGAAAGATGTATGTGAAAATGAATGTATGGATGTAAGATATGGAATGTGGATGTAGATGTATGTGAATGTGAATGTGGATGTATGTGAATGTGAATGAGGATGTGGAGTGTGGATAAGGATGTATGGATGTGAATGTGAATGTGGATGTATTAATATAGATATGGAATGTGGATGTGGATGTGGATGTGGATGTATGTGAATGTGAATGTGGATGTGAATGTGTGAATGTGGATGTGAATGTATGAATGTGGATGTGAAAATGGATGTATGGATGTGGATGTGGATGTATGAATGTGAATGTGGATGTGAATGTATGAATGTGGACGTGAAAATGGATGTACGGATGTGGATGTGAAAATGGATGTATGGATGTGGATATATGAATGTGGATGTGGATGTGGATATATGAATGCGAATATGGATGTGGATATATGGATGTGGATATATGAATGTGTATGTGAATGGATATGAAGTCGATATGAACGGATAGATGAGATGAGATGTCAAGTGAATCAGAATGTGAAATGAATAATATAATATGTGAACGAATGAGATGTAATGAGAAATGGATGTGATGAGGCGTAATGTAGATTAAGAAAGATAGGAATGGATGTTATGTGAAGTGAATAAATCTGATGAGATGGGATGAAAAATGATGTATCTAGTCAAGAATGGATACACTTAAGAATTGGGTTTGGGTTAAGTAATATAGATTGATGTGGAACAAACTGGAAAGATGTGAATTCATTATAGAAACTGTATTTGTGATCTGTTTGTAAATGACTGTTTTATGTCAAGAATGCTGGGGAAGCATTTTGACTATCTTGAGAATGTGGTCGTGAAGACCTACCTGATAAAGTTGCAACTGCTGTACGGAGAGTCAATGGAGGACGTCTTGCATAGCAAGGTCGGCCGAGGTCTTGACCAGCCTCGGTTCGATTTAAATGGTGAGCTTCCGGTACGGTGGATGAGGGACCAAGGAAGCGGCCTATGAGTGAGGCGCTAGGTGACCTGCGAAGGATCCTAGAGGGTGCTGACCATACGGTGCTCGGGCTCTGGGTCGCCGAAGATACCCTCACGTGTGTCGTGGAAGATATTGGAACAAGGAGTAAGAGTCGTTTTCTGAAATCGAGTATGGATCTGGTTGATTGACCTTGCTGGTCCTCAACTGATGAGTCCATAGCTCTCTTATATGAGTGAGGCGCTAGGTGACCTGCGAAGGATCCTAGAGGGTGCTGACCATACGGTGCTCGGGCTCTGGGTCGTCGAAGATACCCACACGTGTGTCGTGGAAGATATTGGAACAAGGAGTAAGAGTCGTTTTCTGAAATCGAGTATGGATCTGGTTGATTGACCTTGCTGGTCCTCAACTGATGAGTCCATAGCTCTCTTATATGGATCTGTTGGTTGATCTTGCTGATCTTCAACTAGGATTCCATCTTGATCTTTATATGTGAATATATTGTCGGTTACTATGAGCTAGGAACTATTGAAAAGGCCCCTGAGTGAACAGGTGGTGAGCGTTCTGGTTGCCAATGATGCCATAAGTACACCGATGAAGGAATGATTGGAAATAAGGATTCAACTAGAGATTTTGAGGATTATGATCAGTGACACAATGGTTTCATTAAAGAATTGTTTTAAAGATAGCTGATGCAGAGAAAAAGGCAATTTCATATTGGGTGTGTAAGTGATGTGAGTGGCGTTAAATTTACTTGAAATTTCGGCTAGGGAGCCTAGGAACTCTTTTCCTTGGTACTCGGGACAAAACCTAACCAAATTCCTAATTGGATCCCATCACTACAGTGGTTGGGCGGTTGGCTAACCCATGGGACTGGATGGGGTTAGGCTGGACTGATGGATCCGTAAATCGAGACTCAATTTCTGTTTAGTTCGATAGATGAAGTAAATCTCGGACAAAAATTGTTCTATGGAAAAAGGATCAACGGCTGTGCCTCTCGATGAGGAAAAAAGCGTTGGTCTCTATGATCCAAGTGCAATCTATCCCTTGGTCTGACTATGGAACTTACGAGTTCGGTCAGATCAGTTCAGATAAGTAAGCCTTTTGACTACGTTAGGGAAAAGTTATCCTGGTGGAATTGCCCGTGCTTTCCGGGCAAGAGAAGTTTTTCGAGTTCGGTTTGGAAGAATCGAGGAATTAGCCAGCTGTCCGGATATCCGCCGTGGGCGAGGCCCCGAGTGTGGGACCCCTGCCCTGTGCAAGATGTGCTACTTCCGCTGCTAGCACCCCGAATCCGTTGCACGGTGGGGACAGGGATCTCACAATCAATTAGGCTACTTACACTTGTTTTTTTAAATTAGAAATTAGTTAGAAAATTACGACTTCTCCTCGGTTCATTTTGTTGGAGAAGATAAATTTACTCATATATCTTTTAATTTTTTTTAATTTACAATTTAAACATACCATGATGATCAAGAGAGCAAGATTGAGTTAATCATAGCTTCAAATAAGATATATGTCTCAATTTCTTTGATTTTTTATTAATTAATCAATATTTTTTTTAAATCTAGTTTTGTTTATCTTCTTCCTCATCATGAGGAGTTGGATTTTTCCATGTTCTTGCATTAATTTATAGTGAAGGGGTGTGATTGGATTAATGTGAAATTAAGCTACCTCATATGTCACCCATAGGAGTTTCCCTGTACTTAGTCTCTATGTTCAACAAAGCAAAGGCTGCTTCTTATTACTCCGGCTAGTAGGGGCACTCCTAAAAGAAATTATAAAGCCACTAGTAGATCTCTTGTATGAGACACTATTAGCCCAATAATATGTATCTATGTACCTATGTTCTTGTATGTGTATCCCAATCTCATAGAAATTTTGTGATGTTTTGTGGACCTCATATGTCACTCATAGGAGCATCCCTGTACTCAGTCTCTATACTCAACAAAGCAAAGGCTGCTTCTTACTACTACGACTTATAGGGGCACTCCTAAAAGAAATTATAAAGCCAGTAGTAGATCTCATGTCTGAGACAATATCAATCCAATAATATGTATCTATGTACCTATGTACTTGTACGTGTATCCCACTTGTATGTGTATCCCAATGTCATAGAAATTCTGTGATGTTTTGTGGAATTTATAGACCTGAGCCTTCTTCTAGCAGTATCTAAGTGTGGTCTCTTTGGGACTTGCATAAATTCATTCACTATTCTAACATCACAACTTAAATCTAGCGTGAACGATAGTCATGTAAATCAAACTCCCCTACTATGCAGTGATAATTAGCTCTCAACATATATGAATATCATTATCACTATCACTAGTGATAATTAGCTCTCAACATATATGAACACTAGCACAATCTCCTTGTTAGTCTTTCTCACATAGAGTAAGAAAATCTAAGAATCTAATAGTGATACAATACTCTCCTATCTTATCTAAGCATGCTTTAGTAGAGTGAGAATATTTGAGAATCTAATAGTACGAGTGATAATTAGCTCATTAACATATATGAACACTAGTATAGTTGTTGAGAGATGTAATCGCGATGTTGTGTGTATGTGGGAAGATATTGTCTTAAGATAAGAATGCCACGTAATATTGAATGGTGTGTGAGTGTTGACCAAAAGAAGTGGAAAAGGGAGTGCCACCTGGATGATGATGTGTAAAGTGGGATAAGGCTAGAAAGCCTATATCATTGTATGGTTCATTTGAGATATGCAAAAGAATAGAGATCAAGTGTTGAGTGTGCAATCTCTCTCTCTCTCTCTCTCTCTCTCTCTCTCTCATGGAGTTTTTAGTGTGGTATAATCCACCTTAATTATGTTGCTTAATCTATGTCCTTCACCATGATCAATCCCATTTTAGGATTGTTTAACATGGTATCAGAGCTTGGGTGGGCTCTTGGTCACAGTGATTATCATGTATATTAGCTTGTTTATGTGTTCATATGATTAAGCATTATTTTCAGTTATTATGAAAAAAAAAATATGCACACTCATATTATCATTTGGATTTGCATTTGTGAGGATTTGAGAGGAGATTTGCAACAATAAGGAAGTTGCATAAAGAGTTGCAAATGGGAGTTTTGCAACATGGAGAGCTTGCTCATCAAATCAAAGAAGCTGAAAATGGAGATTTCAGCAAGTATGAAGACTATGGAGTCTTCGGTGTCATCAAGGAGAAGCTTCAGGAAGAAAACCACCAGATAGGCTATCATTAAAGCTTGATTATCAAGATTCAGGCAACCTATGAGGTAAGCGTAAAGGTGCAGCTAGGACCTTGTATATGAGGCACTGCAGTGCCAGCGTGGCCAGTTTTGGCACACGTGGTTGGTCCAAATTGGTAGCACCACCCACAAGCTTAGAGAAGTGCAGCAAAGTAATAGAGAGAGGTGACAACCATTAATTGTAGAGCAGAGTAGAGCTAGGCAGCCAATGAGGAGAAAGAGAAGAAGTTTGAGATGCGAGACAAGAAGCAATAGACGTATAATAGAGCATTAGAGCAACGCATCTTGAAGCTCCAACAATGAAAGCTTAATAGAGAGGAGGCAGGCAAATTCCTTCAGGTACAGTGCAAGAAAATTGGAAGCTTGCAGGCATAAGAGCAAGCGTAAGTGTAGACCAGCAAGCAGCAGTCATTAAATGTTGCCATGAGACCTACAGTAGCCGAGAGAGCAAGCGTAAGTGTAGACCAGCAAGCAGCAGTCACATTAAATGTTGCCATGAGACCTATAGGAGCCGAGAGGAAGCTGAAGAAGCGAGCGAGGATTGTGGAAGCTACAGAGAAAGCAAGAAAGAATCCATGGCGACTTTAAAAAAAAAAAAGAGAAGATAGGCATGACCACCAGCTATCTCCAGAGTGCATTCAATGTAGTGAGGAAGAAGCCAAAAGGTAGTGGCAAACGGGTCCCAGGAGGGCGCATTCAACGTAGTCACAGCCATGTGCAGGTAGTGTCGTACTCAAGAAAATTTAATTATTCAAAAAATAATAACTATGGTTTTAAGGGAAGATTAACCCACCCTCATTGTAAGCCCCCATTCACACCACCAAGGTATATGCCTTGTTCACATGCCTTTAAAAGGCATTATATGAGAACACACCAATTTTTAAAGTTTTTAAGATGTTCACACACACATCGAGTGTCCGCTGCCCAGCTTTGGCCAAAAGGCTTTGTAATTTTTACCCATAATTGATGATGGGAAAATCGTTCCCGAGCCTACGTGCTCAAAACGAAAAATTTTGTAATCACCCATGGTATGAGGGTCGCCCTGCCCGAGCTCACCTAGAAGCTCCAAATGGTTGTCGTTGTTAAGATTCTAGAAATGGGATTGATCATGGTGATAAACATAGATTAAGCAACATAATTAAGGTGGCACTAAGAACTCCATAACTAGAGAGAGAGAGAGAGATTGCACACTCAACACTATTCCCTTGTATTGCATATCACAATGAACCATACAATGATATAGGCTCTCTAGCCTTATCCCACTTTACATGTCATCATCCATGTGGCAACTCCTTTTCCACTCTTTTGGTCAACTCTCACACACCATGCAATATTACATGTGGCATTCCTATCTCACCACAATATCTTGCACCTCTAGGGTGCTTTCCCACATACACACAACACCACGATTACATCGCTCAACACCCCCTCTTAATCGAGGTGTTCTACAACTCACCCATCATTCATCACCCATATCAATGTAGCATTGCACAACCGCAATCGCTACCTCTCAACACTCCCCCTCAATGATACATTGGAGTATCCATCAACCAATCATGTGTGCGCGTGTCTACCATCTTAGACACCTAGTCCATTTTGAGCCAACTCGCTCACAGCGGAACCACTGAGTCCGATTTGAACATGGAAGTTCGGGTGGGAACCAACCCATGCACATACACCTCACACATACCATGGATGATTACAATTTTTTTTTTCGTTTTGAGCACGCATGCTCGTGGACGATTTATCCATCATCATGTTTGGGTGAGAAATTAAATGATTACAAAGCCTGTTTGGCGAAAGCCGGGCAGCGGACCCTTATGCGGATGAGTGATCTCCATAAAATTTTTTAAAAACCATGTTAACACCACCTAGTGGGAACATATAAGGTGTGTGTGAATCAAAATCTAGGGGTTAAATTTTTTTTAAAAAAAAATCCGCGGCACGCATTGAAGGGAATAACCCTTATTGCCAATAAGGGTTATATATAATTTTTTTTTAAAAAAAAATCCGCGGCACGCATTGAAGGGAATAACCCTTATTGCCAATAAGGGTTATATATAATTTTTTTTAAAAAAAAAACTCTGAAATTTCTCTGCACGCGTGTTGAATGCGCCGACCCTGCTCAGACTGCAGAGTCTTCTTCTTCCTCGCAGCTTCTTCGTCTGCGTTGTTTCCTTCATTCGCCTTCTTCTTCTCCAGCATAACCTGTGCTTCTTCTTAGTATATCAGTTCGCCTCAGTTTCTCTGAGCAAAGCTATAAATTGGCTTTCATGGTTGAGTGTTTTCTTGCAGCATTGTCTCGCTACCTTCACCAGGCTTTGTTTCTTTTGATACATGACTATAGCCAAGCTAATCTCACACAGTAGCAGCGTAACCTTAATCAAGGCGTAGATCTCCGTGTGGTCAACATCTGGATCGTACATTTGTTCTCTGCAAATGCTGCAGAAGAGCTATGTGCGCTCCACACCGATCATGAGGTCGTGACCAGGTTTTTTTTTTCTCGGTGTGGGCAAGGGAGTGGGCAGCATCGGGCACTATGGTGGGTGCCCAATAGCCGATGGCAGCGCAAAGGAGACAAGCGTATAGCCTCCTTGCCACTCTAAACCTTCCACGTGTGGCGTATTCTGTGCCGGCTATGAGGTGTGCTGGCTGATACCCTGAGTATGGATCTTCTCCATCATTGTTTCCTCAGACCATCTCCTAATCACCTTCTCTTTGCTTCATTGTTGTGAGCTGCACTCTTCTTGTAAATAATAGCCTTTGGCTCAATATTTACTTGCATGCTCCTGATTGCACCCTGTTAAAATCTCCATCATTAAGCTTGCTAAGGCTTTCCAAAGCCTTCCATTTTGCAATTTTGCTAATCCCTTCACAAGATTCACTCTTGGCCTAATCCAAGGTTGCTAGCCATCCAAGGAGGCTCCCCATTGAGCTCATAGCTTACATGCTCCTCCTCCTTGTTTCAATCTCTTTGCCTCTTCAAGACCTCCAAGTTGAGGTCTTCCATGACCATTGACATGGCCTTCATGGCCTCCAAATCAGCATGCCTTTCCTTCAATGCATGCATCCATTCAAGGGTGCTTCTTCACATGGTCTCTCAAATGAAACCATAGGTGCATAAACATGTGGAAACTGCCAAGGTTTCCATCCCCTTCTTTGCTCTCCTTCATTGAGCAAAACATCAACAAGTGCATCCTCTTCTTGATGCACACACATGTGAACTCCATTGAGTTCACCATCTCACTTGCCATTATCTTGACAAGTATGCACCTCCACACAAGATTCATGGGATACACAAATCCCATATATAGCAACCCTTCATAGAGTATTTTTCCATGCTCAAACACAAAACTTTGAGGCAAAACTTCACAAAACCAACCTTCTTGAGGCATAATCAGCAGCATATCTTCTCTTGGCAGCTTCTCCTTGACGATGATGAAGACTCCATAGCCTTCATAATGCTGATATCTCCATTTTCAGCTTCCATGATGATGAGCAAGCTCTCTATGTTGCAAAACTCCATTTGCAACTCTCTTGGGCAGCTTCTATGCTACCTCCTTGTTGTAAATCTCCTCTCAAATCCTCACAAATGCAAATCCAAATGATAATATGAGTGTGCATAATTTTTTTCATAATAAGCTGAAAATAATGCTTAATCAAACAAACACACAAACAAGCTAATATACATAATAATCACCATGACCAAGAGCCCATTTGGCTCTGATACCATGTTAAGATTCTAGAAATGGGATTGATCATGGTGATAAACATAGATTAAGCAACATAATTAAGGTGGCACTAAGAACTCCATAACTAGAGAGAGAGAGAGAGATTGCACACTCAATACTATTCCCTTGTATTGCATATCACAATGAACCATACAATGATATAGGCTCTCTAGCCTTATCCCACTTTACATGTCATCATCCATGTGGCAACTCCTTTTCCACTCTTTTGGTCAATTCTCACACACCATGCAATATTACATGTGGCATTCCTATCTCACCATAATATCTTGCACCTCTAGGGTGCTTTCCCACATACACACAACACCACGATTACATCTCTCAACACCCCCTCTTAATCGAGGTGTTCTACAACTCACCCATCATTCATCACCCATATCAATGTAGCATTGCACAACCGCAATCGCTACCTCTCAACAGTCGTCGTGTGATGTGTGCATGAGCAATGCACGTGTGAGGTGCATGCGCATGGGTTGGTTCCCACCCGAACTTCCATGTTCAAATCGGACTCAGTGGTTCCGATGTGAGCGAGTCGGCTCAAAATGGACTAGGTGTCTAAGATGGTAGACACACGCACACATGTTGAATTGATGTGGGATAATGTGAAATTGATGTGGATGATGTGTAAATGATGTGGGATGATGTGAATGGATGTGAATTGATGTGGGATGATGTGAATGGATGTGAATGGATGTGAATTGATGTGGAAATGATGTGGGATGATGTGAATGGATGTGAATTGATGTGGAAATGATGTGGGATGATGTGAAAGGATATCAATGGATGTGAATTTATGTGGGATGATGTGAATGGATGTGGGATGATGTGAATGGATACTCCAATGTATCATTGAGGGGGGGAGTGTTGAGAGGTAGCGATTGTGGTTGTGCAATGCTACATTGATGGGTGATGGATGAGTTGTGGAACACCTCGATTAAGAGGGGGTGTTGAGAGATGTTTTCGCGGTGTTGTGTGTATGTGGAAAGATATTGTGGTAAGATAAGAATGCCACATGTATATTGAATGGTGTATGAGTGTTGACCAAAAGAAGTGGAAAAGGGAGTGCCACATGGATGATGATGTGTAAAATGTGATAAGGCTAGAAAGCCTATATCATTGTATGGTTCATTTGAGATATGCAAAAGAATAGAGATCAAGTGTTGAGTGTGCAATCTCTCCCTCTCTCTCTCTCTCTCTCATGGAGTTTTTAGTGTGGTATAATCCACCTTAATTATGTTGCTTAATCTATGTCCTTTACCATGATCAATCCCATTTTAGGATTATTTAAACAATAGTATCCCTGTTAGTCTTTCTCACATAAGAGTGAGAATATATAAGAATGTAATAGTGATAAGATACTCTACTATCTTGTCTAAGTATGCTCTAGTAGGTACCTACTTTAAGCCATACAAGGCTTTGCATAACTTGTGAATACAATTAGGGTGTGCATGATCTTCATATCTCCTAGTGGCTACACCATGTAAACCTCTTCTTACAAATCACTATGTAGAAAGGTATTCTTTACATCCATCTAGAGCAACATGACTGCTCTATGGGGTTACCATCCTAGCAATTGGAATAAATGTCTTATCAAAGTCAGTGCCATATGTCTATGCATATTGCTTCGTAACTAAGCTTGCCTTATTTTGCTAACAGAACAATCTAAATTGTGTTTCATTTTAAGAACCCACTTATATCTAATTTCCTAGGCAAAGGCATCAAATCTCATATCATATTTACATCTAATGTAACCATCTCTTCCACCATGGCATCTTCCCAATGCTTATGTCCAAGTGCCTCCTTTTAATACATGTGGGCTTTATCCCTTGAATGGTTTTGACCATATATGCATAATAATAAGCTATATACCCATCATACCTCAACAGGTTAACTGGATATTCAACCATGTTAGATGGATACACTTGGATCACTTCTAGATGTTCTTAATTGGCTTGGAGAGATTGGGAAAAATGGTCTAAGCACATCTTTTCCACATGGTAAGAATGTAAGTCAATACCTTAAGTTGTGGTGCATTTTGATGTTTGGGTGCCAACAAAGATGGCTTCAATCAAAGGATGACATTATTATATATCTTTCATTGATGAGACCACACTAGGTAGGTGTAGATGTACTTCATGTGAAAGAGAAAAGTGAAGTGTTAATGCGCTTTCACAGCTTCCAGGAGATGGTTAAGAAAGATAAAGCCATGCATATAAAATGCCTAATATCATATGGTGGGGGAGAATCTGTCTTCAATGAATTCAACGATTATCTAGGAGAGCATGGAAACAAAAGACAATTCACATGTAGGTACACCTTGCATCAAGATGAGGTTGTGAAATGGAAGAACATGCATATTATATAAATTTCCGGTGCATGAACGAGAAGGGAATAACTCACTATTTTTAGGCTACAGTTGCAACAATTGCAATTTATATTATGAAGAAATTCACGATTACAGAGTAGTTCATGGTGTAATGCTTGAACATAAGCTTATTACTGACAGAAAAGCACATTTGGCACACTTGAAAGTGTTTAGGTGCAATACCTATGTACATGTGTCATATGATGTGAGAAGTAAATTGGATCTTAAGGCATATGTGTCTTTATTGTGGATATTCCCTTGAGCAAAAACGTTATAGATGTGACAATCTCATTACACCTAAGATGCGAGTGAAAATTGTTGTGTTTGATGAGATGAGTAGCTACTATGCACTATTAAAGGATTCCATAGAGGTTGGTGTAAACAATAATGTGGCTGCCACAAATTGAGAGCAGTAATCACATGTGCTTACCAAGAGAGTCCTCTAGCAGTGGGTCTATTGTTAGACTTTGGTCGCAAAAGGTTGAGGTAGAATAACATGAATTTTGACACATCATTTGGTAGTACTACAGGTGCCAAAAATTTCACATGTACTTACCAAGAGAGTCCTTTAGTAGTGGGTCTTTTCCCGGTTTCGGTTTTTGGAGTGACCACTAGTTTAGTCTCGTGCCCGGACATTCAAGGCGAGGCCCGAGTGAGAAACCCTGCCTCGCGCGGAGGGGGCAGAGGGATCTCACAGTTGGTATCAGAGCAAAATTGAAAGCTAATAAGGATAAATAAATTCTTATCTGAAATTGATAATAAGAACTCAGAAAAAGCATTTTCACAATGTATTTTCATTCCGTAAGCTTCTTTAATGAAGAAATTTTAATCAAAGAAATTGTTTTTATAGATGGAAGTCCCCTATTTATCTGGTATTCCCGACCTCACCCAGTCTCAAGATATGATTGCGTTTGCCTTCGAGCATCTCATCTCTTCCGCTTCAACTCGAATAAGACGAACAAGACTCGCACGCCATTTCGAGGATTTATATTTTCCTAACCCAGCGGGCGGAGAGAATTCAGCATAAGTGGTTTGCAGGGCAATATGTCCACGCCTCTTGCGACCGTCGTGCAATGCTGTGGGAGAACCTCTCATTGGCTATGATCTTGTTAAAGCTGAAAATGGTACGTGGCATCATTTTATATCATTCGACGCCTCGGAATTTCAGGCTTGCATGCCAAGTCTACAGACTTCTTAGTTGTTTTATTCCTAAATGGAATATAATAGCTCCCTTGTCAGTAAGTGGACGTTTGTATCAGGGCATGGCTATGGCCCAATACCGTCGTCATATCCGTTTTTCGAGGAGATTTTGAATTCTGGAGCCGAGCTGCTCTATGTACATAATGCAACTTTTATATAAATAAAAAAATGTTTTCCGGAGAAAAATTTCCTGTTGTATAAATGATTGTTTACGGCAGACGATCTGCTGATAAAGAAAAATCTGTTATCGGACATATGTCATAGATCTTCAATAAGATCTTGTCTTGTTTAAGAAATTGTTTTTCGAACTCTTAAGTCTTAGGATCTCATGAATAATATCAAAATAAAAATTTATTAATATATAAATTTTGGCAAAATCATGAGACGAGGAAACCGTGGTCGTCAGCCAGACCCTGTCTCTGAAGATGACGAGCTTGACCTCGATGTTCGCAAGGCTCTTCATAGCCAGGACCCTTCAAAGGAGAAGGGGAGAACCTAGGCGAGGCTGTGGAGAAATGGGTGGAAGCCATGGAAGAGTATTTTGACGTCACAGGATACAATCAGCGGAGCAAAATGGCTCTTGCCCGGCTGAAAATAGTGGAAACAGCCAGGGTAGCATGGAGGAACCACTGTGACACCAATCATCTGGACAGAAATACTCAATCCTGGAATGATCTAAAAACCTATCTAAGAAAGAGATTTTGCCCTCCTGGATTTTTAGAAACCAAAATGAATGAATTCTTAGAACTAAAGCAGGAGACCAAAACCATCGAGGAATATCACCAGGCCTTTGCTCTTCTACTCAAATATTCACCACCTCTTGATGAAGAGCAACTCATGGCCAGGTTCATTCGAGGAATGAACGAACCCTTGGACACACTGGTCAAAAATGCCAAGCCAGTGTCCATGGCTGAAGCAGTAAGAATGGCAAAAGATTTTGCCAAAGCTTTTGTAGTAAAGGTCCCACCAAAACCTGCACCCTCTAACTTTAAGAGATTCCAAGCCCAGGGAAGTACTTCCAACTTTCCACTCCCAAAGAGGCAGCAAGGCCTGAATCAGAATCAGGATGCAGGAAGATTCAGAAGTGAAGGAAGACCCTTCCCCCAGAGTACTTTCTCAGGAACCTCATCGCTTTCAAAAAATCAAAAGGATGAGCTCAGAACTGAAAACCGATGTTTTGGATGCCAGGGTTTTGGTCACCAGTTAAAAGATTGCCCGACTCCTGCCATGTCAAGGGGACAGGGAAGTCAAGAACCCCGAATTCAGAGACCAACCCCTTCATTCGAGTCTAATCAGGGTTCGTCTCGCCCAAGCCAGGGAAACCCCAGAAGAATTCTAGCCCAGCCATCTGCCTCTATCCAAAGTAATCTCAGAACTCCTTCCCAGAATTGGAACAACAAAAGAGAAAGAGTTCTACCTCAGACTGCAGTAGCCAGAGCAGTCACAATTTCAGATGAAGTAGAAGAGGAAAAAGGGCAGATCTATGCTGCAATTGAAAATCAAGGGCCTAACCAGCAGTTCTCCGTCATCCATACTCCAGCAGAGTATCAGGGTAAGCCTTTTAAGCTTTTGATTGATTCAGGCAGTTCTCATTCATTCATTTCCCCTGGATGCTTGCGTAAGCTAGTCTTAGAACAGAAATCAGGGAAACCTATGCAAGTTGGATTGGCCAGTGGGAAGACTCTTTTCACTCACCATGAGACAGATCTTATCCAGCTCAATCTAGATGATAATGTAACCGACTGTCAGTTCAAAGTCTTACCTCTAGGAGTTTTTGACGGAATCCTTGGAATGGATTGGCTCCACAAAAATCAAGCTGACATACACTGTCACAATGGAACCATTTCCTTCCATGACCTTCACGGGAACAAAGTCCATGGAACTGGAGTTTCCGGATCCCCAGACCTTCAGTTAGTAAAAGCTTCCAGGTTACTGAAAGGACTTAGGAAGAAGCAGCAAATTTATGTCGTCAAAATGAACCATGTAGACTCAAAGCTTAAATCTAAAGAACCAGAATGGTTAAGTGAATTTGATGATCTATTCCCAGCAGAGCTAACTGAAATGCCTCCAATTCGGGAAATAGATCATGTGATTGAATTGACCCCCGGAGCTCAACCAGTAGCCTTACGCTCTTACAAAATGCCAGTTCCTGAAGCCATCGAACTCAAGGAACAGCTTAGGTAGCTGTTAGAACAAGGGTATGTAAGACCCAGTGTTTCACCTTGGGGTGCGCCAGTTCTCTTTCAGAAAAAGAAAGATGGAACACTTAGACTCTGTGTGGACTACAGAGGTCTAAATTAGCTGACAGTTAAGAATAAGTATCCTATCCCAAGGATTGATGAACTTTTGGACAGGCTAAATGGAGCCGAGATCTTCACAAAAATAGATCTCAAATCCAGGTATTACCAGATCAGGATCAATGATCCAGATATACCAAAAACAGCCATCAATACTCGCTATGGGCATTATGAATTTACTGTCATGCCGTTCGGATTAACTAATGCCCCAGCTACATTCAATCGCCTAATGTAGGACATCCTCAGAGAATACTTGGATGACTTTGTTCTAGTTTTCTTTGATGACATTCTGATTTACTCAAGAAATGCAGCCGACCATGAGACATGTCCGAAAAGTTCTTGAGATTCTAAGGAAGCATCAACTCTTTGCCAAAAAGAGCAAATGCACTTTCTCTGCCGACCATATTGAATACTTGGGCTTTCTGGTATCCAAAGATGGAATTTCTCCAGATTCCGCAAAAATCCAAGCTATCATAGATTGGCCTGAACCAAAGACAGTGAAAGAAGTCAGAGGATTCTTGGGATTGACTGGTTGGTATAGAATTTTTATACCAAAATATGCTCTCATAGCTTCCCCCTGACTAACCTTCTCAAAAAGAATATCCCATTTCAATGGTCTGCCAAGTGCCAAAGTGCTTTTGATAAGCTGAAGACCGCCTTGGTAACCAGTCCCATTCTAAAACTGCCAGATTTCTCTCTACTCTTTGAGGTAGTAACTGATGTAAGTGGTTTTGCCCTGGGAGGTACACTCATGCAGGAAGGTCATGCAGTGGCCTATGAATCCCGAAAGCTCAAAACGCATGAGAGGAATTATGCTGTCCACGACTTGGAATTGCTTTCAGTAGTCTATGCCTTAAAGTTGTGGAGACATTACCTACTGGGTAAAAGATTTACTTTGATGACAGATTATCAGAGCTTAAAGTGGATCTTTACTCAGAAGGACCTCAACATGCGCCAAAGAAGGTTGATGCAGACCTTGCAGGAATTTGATTTTGAAATCAAGTACCGCCCAGGCAAAGAGAATGTGGTAGCAGATGCTCTCAGCAGAAAAGCCTCCTTGCTTGCAATTACTGTAATATCAAATCCTTTGATCATTCAAGCAAGTGAGAAGATCATGCAGGATAGATTCTTTGGCCCTATTGCTACCCTACTTATGCAGGAAAGCAAAACTCCGTAGGAGTTGAACAGAGTTCAAGGGTACAGCCTGGATGACGGCATTATGTATTATAATCGCAGGTTATGTATTCCCAATGATGAGGGAACCAAGGACCAAATTCTGAATGAAGCCCATGAGACAGCCTTATTACAGGACATCCAGGTTTCATCAAGACCTACATGTCCGTAAAGAAAAGCTTCTTTTGGCCTGGTTTGAAAAAGGATGTGCTGAATCATGTACGTCAATGTCTGACATGCCAGAAAGTCAAAGCTGAGAGAGTAAAAATGCCTGGGAAGTTACATCCATTGGACATCCCCCAGATGAAGTGGGAATGTATCAGTATGGACTTCATTACTGGATTACCTTCAGTACAATCAGGTTACAACTCCATCTTCGTGGTAGTCGACAGACTAACCAAAGTTTCCCATCTGATTCCAGTAAAAGAAACCTACACTGCAGTGGATGTGACCAGAGTGTTCCTCAAAGAAATCTTCAGATTGCATGGCCTACTGAGGAGAATAGTAAGTGATCGAGATCCCAAATTTACTTCAAGGTTTTGGACTGCATTTTTCGAAGCAGTGTATCTCAGCACAGCTTATCACCCTGAGACCGATGGTCAAACTGAAAGGGTAAACCAAGTAATTGAAGATATACTTCGGACATGCTGTGTGGCAGGGAACCCAAGAAGTGGCTAAGCTATCTACATCTAGTCGAGTTCGCCTACAATGCTTCTTATCACCGAAGTATCGGGATGAACCCTTTTAAAGCTCTGTATGGACAAGATTGCTTAACTCCATTAACTTGGTCTGACCCATTGATTAAGGTCGAGATGTCTAGACAGATGCTTGATGACATGGAGCAACAGATGTAGTCAATTCGTAAAGATATAAAATCTGCCCAGGACAGACAGAAGCAATATGCAGATAAGAAGAGGACAGATAGAGAATTCAAAGAGGCAGATATGGTCTTCATTCGAGTTTGGCCCAAAAGAAGTTCCTTATCTCTTGGGAAGTACAAGAAGTTATCACCCAGATATTGTAGGCCATATTTGATTACAAAGAAAGTAGGTGACTTAGCCTACGAGCTCCTTTTGCCTCCGCATCTCAAGGTTCATAATGTATTTCATGTAAGCCTTCTAAAGAAATATATGCCAAGCCCAAATCATATGCTTGATGATGAAATCCTAACCTCTTTAACCTAAGGACATATGGAACTCCAACCTGAAGAAATTCTCGATGTTCGAGAAAAGATTCTTAGGAACAAAATTCTCAGAGAATTATTAGTAAAATGGAAGTTCTATCCTTTTGAAGATGCCACCTGGGAGAATGAAGCCGATCTGTTGCGGGATTATCCCCAGTTTGCGAGATGAGGACATCTCGCGTTTTTCAAGTGGGAGAGAATGTAAGATTCCTCCCCAGCCTCTCAAAATATCCAGCATCTTCCCGTGTAATCAAATCCCTCTTCAGAAATATAAAAGATCTTATTTCTAACTGTTTTAGCCTAGAGAGAGAAAATTATTCTAGAGAGAGAATATTCAAATTATGAATATTTTTGGATAGAAAAATAACTCATCTTATTAAAATAAGTTTTCCTAAAACAGAAATTCAAAAAGAATTTTCCAATGTGCAATTGGAATTAATTGGAAATGAGTATAAAGATTTTCAGAAATTTTTGGATTATGGTCCAATTAAGGTTCCTATGGGCCAATAGCATCAATCCATGTGTAGGGAGGAGATAAATCCAATTTGTAAAAGAAGATACCCAAAAATGAGTAAATGCTCACATAAGATGAAGAGTTGAAAATGTACAAGGTTTATTAGTAAAAAACTATGAGCAATATTAAAAATATGAGATATTGGGTATAATGATTCCATTTTGACACATATGTAAGGAAGGGGAGTTCTTTAAAGGAGGTGCACATTTCACATGCTTGAATGAGTTTTAAACTCATAAAAATTGAGATATTTCATCTCTCCTCTCTCCTCTCTCCTAATTCAAGTCTAGTTACAAAAAGTTAGCTCAACTGACCTAAAAATGGTCAAAAATTGACCAAACTGAGTTGGAAAATTCTAGAATCAGTTTGTTTGGTTAGGAACTCACTTTTTACTATAAATAGAGGCCTTCTCCTTTGTTGAAACTCAACAATGTTTAATGCATTGTTACTCTACTCCACCTAAGCCAAGAACTGTGAATTTATTAATAATTCACTAGTTTTTGACACTTCCCTCTTTCTTCAATCCCCATTGGTGACTCCATCAACATACTAAACCAATTGATTGGTTGGGGGCCTCTACCGTGAACAAAGAATCAAGCAATTTGTAAGGTAAATAGTGAATATTGATCTTTTTCTATAATTTCTCAATGTTTCTCTCTTCTCAACCCCTCTCAAGCTTGAGAAGCTTAATTGGTATGGTTTTTAAATGCTATTGAAGTTAATTGATGAATAGTAGTGAAGAGTTACATAATTTGATGAATACTATTGAAGTTAAATGATTAATGATAGTAAAGAATTACATAAATTTCTATTATGTTAAATTCTAATGGTTTTTATGAAATTTCTCTCTCACTCAAGAAATGGTCATACTCATGACCCATTCTCAATCCAAATGAAGCTTTTCATAAAGCTTTTTCTTAATCCAAGATTTGATTCAATCTATTATGGGTTAATGATCCAATTAGGGATCATTCTAATCATTCTCTTAAAGATAAGCTTTATCTTTTAAAATAATTGAGATTTATCAGTCATAGTAGCGGAGCTATGGTAAAATTTTGTAAAAATTTACACATAAAATAATTTCATTCAAAGCATGAAAAGAGGACTTCCTACCATATTCTAGGAATTATCATCCTAGATTAATTGAAAGAATTTCATTGTAATCATGGAAAAATTGAATTTTTATATTATGCATAAAGGATAAGTTTTTATATCAAAAGTGTTACTTTTATCAAATTTTATTTTCATGCATAGAAGTATGCATAAAGGATAAATTTTTATATCAAAAGTGTTACTTTTATCAAATTTTATTTTCATGCATAGAAGTATGCATAAAGGATAAATTTTTTTATTATAAAAGTGTTACTTTTATCATTTTTTATTTTCATGCATAGAAGTATGCATAAAGGATAAATTTTTATATCAAAAGTGTTACTTTTATCAAATTTTATTTTCATGCATAGAAGTATGCATAAAGGATAAAATTTTTATTATAAAAGTGTTACTTTTATCATTTTTTATTTTCATGCATAGAAGTATGCATAAAGGATAAATTTTTATATCAAAAGTGTTACTTATATCAATTTTTATTTTCATGCATAGAAGTATGCATAAAGGATAAATTTTTATATCAAAAGTGTTACTTTTATCATTTTTTATTTTCATGCATAGAAGTATGCATAAAGGATAAATTTTTATATCAAAAGTGTTACTTTTATCAAATTTTATTTTCATGCATAGAAGTATGCATAAAGGATAAATTTTTTATTATAAAAGTGTTACTTTTATCAATTTTTATTTTCATGCATAGAAGTATGCATAAAGGATAAATTTTTATATCAAAAGTGTTACTTTTATCAATTTTTATTTTCATGCATAGAAGTATGCATAAAGGATAAATTTTTATATCAAAAGTGTTACTTTTATCAATTTTTATTTTTATGCATAGAAGTATGCATAAAGGATAAATTTTTATATCAAAAGTGTTACTTTTATCAAATTTTATTTTCATGCATAGAAGTATGCATAAAGGATAAATTTTTATATCAAAAGTGTTACTTTTATCAAATTTCCCTGAGTGAAGTGCCAGGACACCTAAGGAGGATCCTGGAGGGTTCTGACCAGGCGATGCACGGGCTCGCGGTGCCGAGGACATCCATGCGTATGTCGAGGAAGATATTATATGATGGACCTATGTTTTTTGTAATCTATCACTGAATCTCGTTGTTGACTTGCTGGTCTCAACAGAGAGTCCAAAGTGATACTGTTTTGTTGAGAAACAAAGACTCAATGGGAAATTTTGAAGTATGACATGTATAAACTGTAAATTGTTTATCAAGGATTGTTTTTATTAAAGTTTAATAAAGAGGAGTGTGTGCGTATCTGTTTTCTAAAGCGAAAGTTAAGAAAGGCATGTCAATTTTAAAAGGAAAAGATACCATTCATTAACACTAATTTAAGGAAAATCTCTTCTTTTAAAAATTAACCAAGCTAACCTGGCCACCATTTCCTTGAGGAGCTTGAAAGGGGAGGGCTGGAACCGCGTTGGGAGCATCTTCCCCCATCTCGTTGTTACGTGCTCCTCTTGAGGTAATATTTTGACATCTCTGAGAAGAGGTCATCTTAGGCGTCGCCTTGTAGAGCTCGCTGCTGCGATCGAAACGCTTCAGTCGGATCTGAATTCTGAGTTCGTTTGCTCACCATATGAGCAAAAGAGTATGACGCACGAACCCTTTCTTAAGGCAAAAAACCCTTATTAAAGTCTACGCAAATGGGGGGGGGATTGTGAGACGTCCTTAAGGCTAAAAACGTGGAGAGGGCTGTGAGGGGCTGCTATAAGTCTCTTCACACGGGGGGGAGAAGAGTTAAGGACACTAGCTCCTAGCAAGAGGGGGATGGAGGAAAATTGGCTTATCTGAAAAGAGGCAAATGAGGGGGTGTGAGAGGGGTGGCTACAAGGGCGGCTGTACTGCAACAAGTACGCTACACAGGGACGGACGACGGTACAGCCGCCGGTACAACAGGGCATACGCTACACAGAAATGCGTGCTGCCTGTGGAGCACCCCGGGGGTTTATATAGCTGAGGGGTATGGGTACGGGCACTGCACAAAGCAAGGACGAAAGGACGGTGTACCTTCAAAGGCTATGGATCAGTGGCCTGCATGGGTCTAGGAGAAAGGTACGGTGTCGGTTGTCCGGGAAAGGAGTGGTACGCATGTACCTTATCTGGTCTGGGGGGCAGCATGGGTGTCCACGTAAGGGTACGTGTGGACCACACAGTGGGCGGTCGTCCTTTGGTTCTTGGGCGGCCATCGTACGAGTACCCTAGTTAGTGTGTACGGCCCAA
Organism: Cibotium barometz; assembly: GCF_041138505.1. Classification (NCBI taxonomy): domain Eukaryota; kingdom Viridiplantae; phylum Streptophyta; class Polypodiopsida; order Cyatheales; family Cibotiaceae; genus Cibotium; species Cibotium barometz. The sequence goes on along the minus strand of NC_141081.1, from coordinate 22,363,855 downwards.
ATTTTGGGACGAGGCACCCAAATTTGGGGCGCCCGCCTCTATTTGCGTGCCGGACCGCCCCGGGGGACGAATTTTTTTTTTGTCTGAGAGGTTCTCCTGGTCGTTGGGGTTCAGACCGTTCGTCAATCGGACGCCCGGTCGTGCATTTATTAAGGTTTAAAGGTCGCTGATTTTTAACTAAAATGACTAAAATTTGCATATAGGCTTGATCCAGTGTCCGTTTTGGGATGCTGTAAAATCCTATATTAGGGTAAAATCACGCGCAGATTCCAAATTTGGGCTCAAAATTTGAAGATTCTAAGTAGAAATGACTCAAATAATAAAATCATTGATTTTTATACCATAAAAACTCATAATTACATGGACATTGTGCGCTTTTGCCGCACAGGTCGTAGCTGGGGACTTGCCGAACACCGTATGCGAGCCACGAATGGCTGCAAGCATACAACCAGGAAGGCAAGCTCAAAACAGAATGCAAAAGGGTGTGTCACTCACCGCTCAACCGCTGCCTTGAAGGATTCCCGCGTCGCAGCCGTGAAGGAGGAGCCGCCGTCGCCGCTCTACCGCCTCTCCGCCGCCGTGCCGCTACACAGTGCTCGATCGCTCTCTCACTCTCTCTCTCTCTCTCTCACACGCAGGAGAAGGAAACCAAAGAGATAAGGCAAAAGCACTCTTGTATTCACAACACATGAGAATGAGGATTTTAGGGTTACATTTGACTCATATAGGTGACTTGGCCGTTCACACTTGGGCGCCCATACATGGCCGGCCGACCCTAACCCTTATCCTACTGATATCCAAGGTGCACCTCGCATCGGCGATCACCCAATCCCTTCATCCTTAACATATGGTGCTGACAAGCCCGGCCCACGACTCAGAATATTTAAATTAATGACGTAAAATATAGTACGTCGCCATGTCCGCCATGGGTTAACATGCCCCCCTTCCTGATGTAGATTCCGTCCTCGGAAGCTATGGTATGGTAAGCTCGAGAGAGTGTTGTGGTAGACCGTCTGCAAAACAGGGAAGTAGAGTGAAGGTATGCTGGAATTCAAAAGATATAAAGTGTATAAATTCAAGCATGTGAGACCACAATGGATGTTGCTATGAGAACTTAGTTTAAGGGTCACATGAGTGAGCTAGTGTAGCAAATTAATAGGAGTTTAAAATTATTGAAAGGAATTCAAGAGTTAGCAAGGTGTCAAAGGTTAATCAAGGTTCATAACTGGCCTAAGTCAAGGAAAATAACCAAGCTTAATAAATAAACAGATGACCACACTGTGTCTACTCTAAGAACAAGTTAATACCACAAGCCTTGGGACACAAGAAACATCAGAGTTACAAGAGCTTTTTGCCTTCTTTTTTTTAAAAATTAATGCACATGATAATTTTTACACACAATGGCGACCTTCCTAAGGCAAAACTAACATCGATCCTGGTACCATGTTTAACACAAGGCATTATCCAGGAAGCTATTAGCTTACTTTAGGCAAGGCTACCCCCTACCAACCAAGGCATCGGTCTGGAGTAGAATACTCCTCGCCTACCAAGTATCAATAAGGCGATAGGCCAACATTAAAGCACATCATAGACTTGTATTGCCATTTATTGTAGGCTTTTTTTTTTATAATCTATTTCTTTTGATCTTCGCTCCTGAACTATAATTTCTTGCATCCTTTCGACAAAGGGGTAATAGCTATGTCCTAGAGGTCAACACACACATGGCCAGGTGTCAAACATTAAGATGGTTTGACCCTAGACCTAAGACAATCGTATTCCAAGGTTAACTAAAGACGTCATGCTGCCTAGGAATATTTCCAATAAAGTCAAGCTCATTAATGATTTACACTAGCATGCAAGCAACTTCAAAAACTAAGTAGTACATTGACAATTTCCACGTGGTCATGCATTATAGTTTATGCAATTGATTGAATAGTAAAAACGAAAGAAAGTGGGTATGGAAGAATTACACCTGTAATTGGAGATCTCCTTGATTTGACGAGACAGCTTGCAATTTGATGTAGATATATTTTGATGAACGTTGCAGCAGTCTCAGGACTTGAAAGCAAACCCACCTCAAACTTTTCAACCTGTACAATCAACTAACAAGCACTATACCTCGAGAGGCACATCAGTGTGAAAATTTCAAGACTTGTTTAAGGAATCTAAACTAGAAAAAACTTGCAAACACTAACCTACCTACCAGTCACCACACTACTACTGAGGATACGGTAAGAGGATGTTGTAGAGTCCTGGCTCTAGCCCTAAGGCTAAGCCTCTATCCGCATCATCCAAACAAATAAAGTCAACCTCAGTAGTGCCATGAGTTTCATCCGTCCATTCATCATTGTCAGATATTTCCTTTTCGTTTTCCCATCCACATAAACTCATCAAAAATGTAACCATGCGAGGATAGTCATCTTGTGGAAAAGTAAAGCATTGGGCTATCGGGGATATGTCCTCTACGGAGTAGGGGTCAGTCATGGTCAATAGGCGAATTAGCCATTCTAATTCCTCAACATTTTCCTCTCTGGCTAGTACATCTATATGATCCCATTCAGTTTCAATTACAGGATAGCACATGTTGAATATCTGAGAAAGGTATAGATGATACCTCTCACCAAAGGTAGGAGTGGATGAAGTGTATGATGATCGGGCATCTGCCATATCTGCAAACACAGATATAGCATCAGTAGGTTTATGACAGGTCAATCTAGTTCTTGATTGTATACGGATATTTCTCTTGTTTTTGTGCTCTTGCTCTTTTTACAATTTTTTGTTTTTCTTTTCTTTGTTTTTCTGTGTATGAAGCTATATATATACATCCCCTTGAATTTGGCAATTACATGGTCAGGGGAGAAGGCTAAGGAGGAAGCATTAGAATGTCGAGCGTGAGTACATGCTCCCCCTTTCCTTGGGTAGATCATATTATTTGCAATGATGTTGCAGCCTCTTGGATCCAATTTGTCCAGCGGGTCATAGGTTGTGATGTGGGCAGATAGCTTTTTATGACCCTTGTGGCCACATCCAATTGTAGAGATGGTAGTGTACGCTCCCATTGACGAATGGAGGAAATGGTTTCCGACGATACTATTACAAGGGGAGACGTAGACTCATCAGTTTTTTGTTGGGTGTTGGCAAGAGTAGGTGTAGAGCATGTAGAAACTTCTATATCAGCGTGTGCCTGGCATGAGGAGCTAGAAGCTTCATGTGGCTCCCCCCTTCCTGAGCTAGGTGGTAATGATCGATATCGTTTGGGAATCCAAACTAACTCTGGAAGAAGTGGTGCGGAGCACTCTGTTACCTTTCCCTTACCACGATCTTGAATTATCGTTGGGGTGGCAACAATTGGTTTGCAAGGTTTCACAGGTGATGTAGAGGGATTCAGCTTATGTTTAGGGACCCAAAACTGGTCATTTCTCTTGTAGTACCCTTGGGCTACTAATAATTTTTTAGGGATCCATCGCGATGTTACATTGCCCTTTCTCGGGTGGATAGTTGCTTTCCTTTTACGAGGCTTCTCGGTGGCTGAACGAGATTGAGCAGGGGAAGTAGCTGTTAACGAAGCTTTGGGGACCCACTTGTATGTACTCTTTGGCATAGTAAACGAAGCTTTAGGGACCACCTTGCCTGTTTCCACTCTTGGCGTGGAAGCGTTAGAGGGGTGGCCAACAATCGAAGATGGTTTTGCCACTGGACTTAATGATTTTTCGTTATCCATCATTTTGTCCAGAGTCGATGGCTTAGGAGCGAGATTTTGAGCGGTCAGACCTAGTGTTGGTTCTTGCGTCGTGGCTCGTCTGGTTGCCCAATCGATATTGCATTTGGTGGCCATCATCCATTTGCGCCCTAAGTTTACAGTCCCTTCCATGGTACCAGCAGGCATAACCAAAAAGCTTTGAATTATGGTTCCCTTGTCATAAGCAACCAGAGTGTGCAGAATTCCTGAGACAGGGGTTTTCTTCTTGTTGATTCCTTGAACTTGGATAGAACTCTTGGTTAAAGGTGGTTTTCCCAGTTGACACCACACGCCATATGATAGTAAATTATGTTGAGCTCCTGTATCCAATAATGCATTATACAGCACCTCCCCGTAAGGACTCTGTAACTCAATTGGGTATCTTAGAGGTGGGTCAGATTCCAGTGCATCCTCCTCTGCTTCCTCAAAAAATACTTGCGTAATTCCCAAGTTGGCTTCTCGTTGTCGCCTAGCACGCTGTTGACGTTCTTTGGCTTCGACTCTCGCTTGTATCTTTTTAAGCTCAGCTTGTTCTTTAGCTGCCTTCTTTTGATGGATTGCATGTAACTCCTCTTGGCTCAGGGGGTCATAGTATCGTTTGAATTTACTCCCATTAAGGAATCCAATGGTTTCAACTCCGTCGAGAGTCTCCACTCTGATGGTACCTTGCGGGGTAATTTCACATACTCTATATGGTCCCTTACCAGCATATTTGAGCTTCTTCTTTTCGTTTCGCACTCCATACATCAGGACTTTATCCCCAACCTTGATGTCCTTGTCCTTTAGATGGCGATCAAACCATTTTTTCCTTCTATCCTTCTCCACAAGGGCATTGTATACAGCCAATTGTCTTTCTTCGTTTAGCCGCTCAAGGATATACAGACGCTCTGCTAAGGGATTACCATCCCATCCCTCTTGAGTAGCAACACGAAGACTAGGAATGACAAATTCCCACGGCATGACTGCTTCTTGGCCATATACCATTTTGAATGGTGTGCAATTAATAGCCACTTTGTACGCAGTACGATAGGCCCATAAAGCTGTCGTAAGCTTTAGATCCCAATCCGTGCGATGGGCTTCAACTGTCTTTGTCAAAATAGAGATTAAAGTCTTGTTGGTACTCTCGGCTTGGCCATTTGCTTGCGGATAGTAAGGAGTAGATTTATGATGGGATATCATGAAATTTGTTGTGAGCTCCTTAATCACTTCATTTATAAAATGCGTACCATTGTTGCTCACAAGTTCCAAAGGACAACCGAATCGTGTGATTATATTTTCAAAGAGGAACTTGGCTGTTGTCCTCGCATCTGCCTTACGTGTCGCTTTCGCTTCAGCCCATTTGGTCATATAGTCAGTGGCCACAATAATATAGCGAGATTGTGTGTTTCGAGCCGCTGGACTAATTGGACCTACAAAGTCTAAACCCCACTTTTCAAATGGTTGGTTTACTTTGATCGGATGTAGGGGCATCTGATCTTTCCTCTGGGGTTTCTTATATCGTTGGCATTCATCGCAACCCTTCACAAAGAGTGATGCGTCTTGGAACATAGTGGGCCACCAATACCCTGATTGTAAGATCTTTCGCGCAGTTAAGTCGCCTGAGAAGTGACCACCGGCTACGCCCATATGTGCCTCTTGCAAAATGTATAGATACTTATCCTCTCGGGCACAACGCCTAAGAACGTCATCCTTTCCTCTTTTATAAAGAGTCCCAGCTATCAGGCAATAGGGTTCGCATTCTTTGATCAGCTTTCGAGCTAGGTCTTTACGAAGCTCCTTGGGTGGAAAGCCATTAACCAAAAAGTTAACAATCTTCTCACTCCATTCAGGCATTGTCTCCACCATGAACAGGGAGGTGTCAGGTAAGTCATCATCAACCCCCGTAGGAGCCTCACCATTAGGTATGCGAGACAAATGATCAGCCATAACATGTTTTTTGCCGGGTCTCACAACAACAGTGAAATCAAACTCAAGAAGAATCAATAGCCATCGTGTGATTCTTCCTGTGGAGCATGGTTTGTTTACCAGATACAACAATGCTTGATGATCTACATAGAAAACAAACTTGGTGGCAAGGAGGTAATAACGAAATTTCCTTACTGCATATATCATTGCCAACCCTTCTCGCTCCGTAGTGGTGTAGTTCATCTTAGCATCGTTCAACTGGCGACTGGCAAAGCTAATGGGGTAGTCTAGCTTGTGTTCTCCAGGTTGAGTTAAAACACACCCAATAGCAAAGTTTGATGGATCAATATGCACATGGAAGAGTAAATCCCAGTTAGGCATTCTCAAGATTGGAGCACTCGCCAAGGCCTTCTTTAATAGCTCATAGGCACGGTCACATTCTTCGGTCCAAATAAACTCGATGAGAAGCTTATACAATGGTCGAGCTATCTCGGCGAAGAATAGAATAAACCTTCGATAATAACCAACGTGGCCCATAAAGCGTTGGACTCCCTTGTAGTTGGTGGGTGGTGGCAATTCCAGAATGACCTTGATTTTACTCTCGTCAGTGGAAATCCCATTTTTGGACACTATATGCCCTAAGATAACTCCGTGTTTAACCCAGAATTGGCATTTGAAAGGATTCAAGGAGATGCGATATAATCTACACCTTTCAAATATTTTTCGTAAACACATCAAGTGCTCGTCCCACGAGGAATGAACACAAAGATCATCTAAGAAAGCTTCACAGAAGTCCCTTAGATATTCCTTAAAGGCCGTGTTTATCAATCGTTGGAATGTTGCAGGTGCATTGGTCAAGCCAAAGGCCATGACGCGAAAGGCAAACACCCCAAACTCCGTGATAAATGCTGTTTTAGCTTGGTCCTCGACTGCAATTGTGATCTGATTGTAACCCGAGTACCCATCTAAAAAGCTATATGCCTCCTTGCCTGCCACTCTTTCAAGCACATGTTCAGAATATGGCAAGGGGTAATGATCCCTTCTGGTGGCTGCATTAACCTTTTTGAGATCAACGCACACTCTGAGTTTCCCATTCTTCTTTGGCACGATGACTATCGGAGAAACCCATTCTGAGTGCTCAATAGGATATATGAATCCACATTTTACCAGCTTTTCAATTTCCTCTTGTACAATCTTTGCGTACTTAGGATTCATTGGGTAGGGACGTTGCTGGACTGGTTTAGCAGTGCTAATCATTGGAATCGTGTGTTGCACCACCGAGGGTGGAACACCCTTCATATCATGATATGTCCAAGCAAATATGTCCTTGAATTCTTTAAGAAGCTTCGTAAGTGCAGCTTCTTCCGCCTTGGTGAGGTCTTGAGCAATAAAAACTGGTTTAGACTCCTCACCCGGATCTGCTAAGTCTATCTCCTTAACTACCGCAGGGCCATCGTAGACACCGCTACTCCCATTGGTAGGCGTTCGTTGGGCTTTTGTGTAGACTACTTTACGTTCCCCTGTGGTGAATGATTTGAAGTGCTCGGGTGCGGGGTGTAAGTCTATTGGTTCTTGTTGTACCAGGTTTTTTTCTTTCAATTCCGCTTCCTTTTGTTGTTGAGCCAACTCTTGGTTTTGCCGCCTTCTTGCAGTACGACTTAGTTTCGGCTTCTCTTCGATTTCTAATTGGGCGACGTCATGAGGTTGCGGAATACACCACATGACACTTTGGAGGTATTGTCCCCAATTATCCGCTATCTTCCGATGAGCATCAATGGCTCCTACATAACTAAGCCATTCTGCAGTGGATCGCTCCTTGTTTATTGCAGTTCGTACATTAGCTCGATAGCGTTGGCGCTTATGCCTCATTTTCTTCTTACCAAGTTTTTGATTTTTGTTTCTATCAGATTCGAACTCACTTGGTCGATCTTCACTTTCGGATGAACTGCAGGAGGTCATTGTCCTAGGCCTTGAGCACCTTGCTTCCACATTTGGGTGAATATTTGATTCATTTTCCCCATCAGGCTTAGGGTCAGTTTCTTCTTGAGATTCATACTCAGAGTTGCATTGGTCAGAGTCTTCGCTACTTTCAGTGTCGGTGGAGTTTGCCACGTTCTCGCCATCAGGAGTCAAGTGCATAACACCTATCATGTTTACTGGCACTAACGGTGGCATATCTTGCCCCTTAGGTGTTACCCAACTTGTGCCTCTATTTCCCCATGTGTCTATGGTTGCCGCTAGGTGTACCCAATCCACGTTATCCGACTCAGTCATACCTGGTAGGACATCCATATAAGGAGAATCTTTCCCATCATCAGTCTCTTTTTTGCATGTATAGCAATACCTTAATGGGGCAGAGTGAAATGTGGTATCCGATCGATTATCGATGATAACCTTGCTTCCTAAAGGATGCGCGCGACCATTCTCAAGATCAACTCGAATGACAGAGTCCTGGAATTGTAGGTAGACATGGTTTTTCGACCAGTCATGCACCATTTGTGCTTCCCTCATGAAAGGACGTCCTAAGATCATTTGATATGACATAGGATGCTTGGAGAAATCCATTACAATGAAGGTATGTTTTACCTTGTATCCCAGGACCTTGATCTTAAGGTCCCTTAACATTCCAATAGGTTTAGCTATGGTTCCGTTTGCCATCTTAACCACTATGTTTGTGACTTCGAGGTGAGGTCTTCCCATAGATTCCCAACAGTTTTTAGTCACAATGCTCACTCCAGCACCACCATCAAGGATTCCCTTTAGAGTTAATCCCTTGGTAGTAATGGGGAGGGTGGCATTAGATTCGTCCCCTTCAAAGTACTGTCCCAACTTGTTCACAGGTATTTCCACGACCGAATCTTCATCTAAGTTGGGTTGTAGATCCCAATGTTCCCCTTCATCTTGAAGCGTGTCGGGTCTATCCATATTTGCAAATTGTGGTAGCCCCGCCTTTAGTTCTCCATTGAGAAATGCTCGAAGAGCTAAGAATAGCTCAGGATCTCCATATAATTTGGATATGATCGTGGTTCTGATCTCAGAGGACATGAAATCCATTAGCTTAGACACATTCAACGGTACTTTTCGAGACATCGCCCCTTGACTAGGGACTGGTGAAGATGGAATCACTTCCTCTTCGATGGGGTCAGGCATTCCCTCACTAAACATTCTTTCCAGTAAGAAGGGTGTTTGCCCACTTCCGGATGTCCTATCCTCACTTTCTTCCCGAATGATACTCGGTATAGCTAACGGTTTATGGTTCCGGTGAGGCTGAACTTGCGTAGGAAACACTGTGTCTGGAATTTTGATTTTTCTCGGGTTTGGCTCCAGTTCTCGTTGTGTTTCTTCCACCAAACCCCTTAAGTGTTGCACTTGTTCAATCTCCTCAACTGGGTTCGGGTAAGTTCCAATCTTTTTCTTGAGGGTTTTTGGCCCATGTGACTTGTCTTGGGGAGTCTCAGTCAGTTTGGGAGGTCGAGAGGGCATTAACTGACTTGGTTGTGGGGCCGAGGAAGTTTCCTTCTGTTTTCCCTTATTTAGGTACTCGCTTGATTCTCCTTCATTGAGCTCCCGAGTGGGTTCCTCCCTTAAGGTAGTGGCTTTGGTCCCCATGGTTTCTATTGAATCAGAATCATCTTCAGGATCATTCATATACACGGGGTCGTCTCCTGTCCCTATGTTAGTCTTTGAACTGGGCTTGGAGCTCGTGGCATTAAGCGATCTCTTTCGCCGTGTTTTCTTTTTCTTTGCCTGAGCGATTGATGCAGTATCCCTCTCTTCAAGAATGTAGTTTTGATTTTGAAGCATTGACCGTGTAACTACATTCGCGGGTACAACAGGTGTGGTTCTTCGTGCTTGGTTGGTGACCTCAACCAAATTCAATGGTGTAATCTTGGGTGCATTAGGATTATGTGGACATTGAGCAATCAAATGGTCTATGCCACAACGATTACATGTAAGTACCGGCATTCCCGATGTGCTCCCTTGATTTGGTTGCATTTGAGTAGCGATCTTCTGTAGCCTATTAGGGCACTCCGCTACACGATGCGGTCCACCACACTCGTAGCATTGAAGAGGTGGTCTCCTTGCCATGGTATTAAGGTTTTGCCCTCTTGTGGCGAGAGCAGCCGCTTGATATACAGGCTTGACTTGCCCGAGATGATCCTCCATGTAGTACTGGGGAATCATTTCAAATGTATCAATCCCGTATGGAGCAGTGGGGTCTATCTCCTCTTCATAATCCCCACACGCACTATGTGACTCACAACCCATCTGGTTTATTGGGGTAATCCTTGGATGTGGAGGTTGTGGTCCTAGCACTGGCGGTGGTAACGGCACAGACTGGACTACATTCGGATTCCTTGGAACTATGTGCTGTGACGGTTGCTCGACAGGTTGTGCAGGCATTAGCGCGGGTACTTGAGGTGTGTTTGACCAAGCTAGTGGTGCCTGGTTTGCCAACATTCGTTTAAGTGTTAGGCAATCTTTAGATTGATGGCCATACTTACCACATGCATTGCAATTCCCATTGAATTTGACTCTGAATGTGGGACATTCACTCGTGCTATGTGGTCCTAAGCACACCGAACACCATTGTTGCTCTCTCCTTGGGTACATATGGCTATTCTGGGGAGCTCGATTACCCCTAAAGTATTCTTGGAGAGCCTTAGTAAGGTCGGTCACAGACATTTCAGATATCTTGGGCTCCTTGGCAATAGGTTTCACCGTCATTGGCTCGTGCCCAGATACTTGCGAACTAACGGATTTTGTTTCTGAAGACACCTTTTTACCTGCAATCATCAAGTTGTCTTCTAACTGGATTGCATTGGCAGTGACTGCTTCCCACGTTGTAAGACCTCTAATGACTAGGCCATTGTAAATGTCCTCGTGGCGCAATCCTCGGATGAATCTATCGAGGAGTTGGTTGTTATTGAAGCGTTCATCGGGAGTGCAGCGAGAATTTAGATGCTTCAATCGACTTATAAAGTCTCTCACTGACTCCCCTTCCTCGCGTTCAGCTTTTTGGAGTTGAGATGCTACTCCCCAAAGCACACCCTCACGTATGTATTCCTTCAAGAACAGTCTCTTGAGAGTGGGGTAGTGAGTGCGCTCTTCAACCCTTAAGGTTCGATACCAATCTCCAGCCTTCCCACTCAAGGTTAAGCCTAAGGCTTTACACTTATGCAGCTCATTGTGCTCTTCCAAGGAATCACACACGTGTTCAAAGACTTCAATGTGCTTCCTAACATCCTCGTTACCACTGAAGTTTTGAGTGAGCTTAGCCACTTGTACTGCCTTGCTTCTAGGTTCTCTCTCATGCATACCCCGCATGTTTTCCGCAATAGATCGTCCGATCGTCTGAGCAAACACTGCGAGATCACCTAGGTGAGCAGGCATAGCTGGTGGAAGCACTTCTGGGATAGCCTGGCTGATAGGAGTTGGCGTTGGTCTAAGTAGGTTGGCAAATGACGTAGGATATGATATGTGGCTAGGCCTAGCTCCTCTTGGATAAGGGTGGTGATAAGGCGGTCTTGGAGCATACGCCATTGGCATACTAGGAGGCGTAGGAGCTACCTGAGCATGAGTAGCGATAGGTACATAGGGTCGATAGGCACTGGCACGCACTGTTGTAGGTACTGTTCCACTAGGTAGCGGTGTCGTACTAACTATAGCGGTAACAGGTGCACTTTCAGCTATGCTCATCATTGGGGTAGGCATTGCGGATTCCCTAATGGAAAGTTGAGCCAAGGTTGGAAAGCTAAAGTTACTACTCGTGGGCTCAACCTGCATTGAGACTCCAGGCGAAACAACATATGAAGGGTCTATGGGACTCACCGAGGGAGTCTCCAATTGTGATAGGGTTGGTTGTTTGGCCTTGCCCGTATCCAAAAACCTCATAGGGCCAGTGGAAACTAAGTTCACTCCCCTATTTTGCCTCTCAATTTGGATAATTCTATGAATCACCTCACATATCATGTGTTGTTGCTCCTCTAGATTAGTGGCGCTAGATGTAGATCGTAGGACTTCTAACCAACCTACATGGTATGTGTAACCTGTGTATAGGTCAGTTAGAGTCTCTGTGTGTAGATCATATTCCCAATTTTCATTGAGAAATATCCCATCTAGACTTGGTGTGCCAAACGGTTCTCTTGAAGTGGACGCAATGTCACTTCTTATGGATTGGCTTCTAGGGACCTCTACTTTAGGAAGAGTATCGGAAGGTGGTAGCTCAGTAGGGCCCTCATTAAACGAAGTGGGTAGAATATCCACATGGACACTCTTTGGGAGGGTAGGGTCTACATAAGATGTGAATGGCGAATCCACTACCCCTCCTTCATTTACTTCGCTTGTCGCATGTTCAGAGCGTGTAGCTCTACTAAAAGTCTCTATTAGACGACTAAACATGCTAGATCCAGGTTGTGGGGCCCACACTGGCATGTTTTGGCTTGTCTCCTCAGGGTTCTTGGTAGGGTGCCCTTCCATGGCTTCTGAGTCAGAGGACGAGTCACTATCCACTATTCGTGGATCTTGGGTTGCACTCCCTTGGGTTACAGCCGAAGGCCAAGATGCCAACGTGGAGGGATGGTGTGAGCCTGCGTAAACTGAAACGCTTTCTAGTGGCTCAGGCTCTAGTACCCGACCAGAACGTAGATGCATGTGACGTGGGTACCCTACGTGCGTTGGTAACTACCCTTGAAACTCACACAAGTGGTTTCTTAGGTGTTTCGCACCCCGTTTTTACTTGTTTTTGTGTTGTTTTTAACCCGTTTTTGACCCCCTTACTTACGGTCGAACTTGGACTAGGGCGTATGATAGCTCGAAACGAGCGTATCGTTCAAAGGATCCTAGTGTGCTTTACAGCACCGTGTTCGCCTATCTAGAGCTCCTGTAGTCCTCAAAACAGTCCGTTTCCCTTGGGGGGAAGGGGCAAAAGCCTATTTGCTTGTGGAGGAAAGGGTGAGGGCTTTATCCCACATACTCACTTTACTCCTTGGGGAGTGGGCTACATATAGGGCACAACTTCCCATAAGCTCTCACTTGAAAGAAAGCTATGGAGGCTCACTCTCCTATATATATATATCAAAAGACCGAGACCGAGACCGAGGCCGGGGTCGTGGGTCGATTGGGGTTCTTTCTTTTCAAAATTTTTTTCTCCAATTCGAAAATCTTTCCTCTCCACACGTTCGGTTCTTTCTTTGAAAATAAAATTTAATTTTTTCTTTTTTTTTGTTTTTTATGTTTTTTGTTTTTTATTTTCTTTTTTTTTGAGATAAGTTTTCTAGGGTTCCTTTACGGTTCAGCCTTGGCCGCGGCGCAGTTCGCACACAGCACAGACTGGGGATTCAGAAATCCCTCTCACACGCAGAAACCAGATAACAGAACGCACGCCCACACGCGGAGCGAAAATATAACAAAAGAAACAGAAATGCAACACAGAAACGCCTTAACAACAAACACACAGTCGCTTTCCTACAGTGTAGATTAAACTTCACGCAGCAGCCGAGCTGCAAACTGGAGCTTGGTGCATTGGTGCAGGGCAACTCCCCGGCAGCGGCACCAAAAATGTGCGCTTTTGCCGCACAGGTCGTAGCTGGGGACTTGCCGAACACCGTATGCGAGCCACGAATGGCTGCAAGCATACAACCAGGAAGAAGGCAAGCTCAAAACAGAATGCAAAAGGGTGTGTCACTCACCGCTCAACCGCTGCCTTGAAGGATTCCCGCGTCGCAGCCGTGAAGGAGGAGCCGCCGTCGCCGCTCTACCGCCTCTTCGCCGCCGTGCCGCTACACAGTGCTCGATCGCTCTCTCACTCTCTCTCTCTCTCTCACACACGCAGGAGAAGGAAACCAAAGAGATAAGGCAAGAGCACTCTTGTATTCACAACACATGAGAATGAGGATTTTAGGGTTACATTTGACTCATATAGGTGACTTGGCCGTTCACACTTGGGCGCCCATACATGGCCGGCCGACCCTAACCCTTATCCTACTGATATCCAAGGTGCACCTCTCATCGGCGATCACCCAATCCCTTTGTCCTTAACATATGGTGCCGACAAGCCCGGCCCATGACTCAGAATATTTAAATTAATGACGTAAAATATAGTACGTCGCCATGTCCGCCATGGGTTAACAGACATTTCTTTATTAGTGAAGATGGGTATGTTATAGAACCTAGTAATGCCAATCCTAAAGAAGCAACCAAAATACAAAACCCAGAGGAGTACCGCTTCCCCTTTCAAGAGGAAGATATACTCTCTACAAAAGAGTCAAAGATAGATTGCACGAATTATGTGGTTGAGAAAGCATGTGAGGAATTTGATGAATCCCTTACAAAATTAAAGCAGTCTCTCAAAACCTCATTTGGAGGAAGGCTCTTCTCTCATGGTGGTAGTGAAGCCAACATAGCATCAGAACTTGCACCTTTAAGGGCTCAACATGAGTTATGCCAAGACATAAAGAGCTCCATAGAACGAGACTATGAGGATTCACAAGTTTCCAAATAGAACTCAGTTAGAATTGTCAGGACTGAGTGTACCATTGTACACATTGGGGACTCTTGAAAAAGTTGAGAGCCTAAAAAGAGGACGAAAGTGAATGGGAATATGAAACAAAAATGGGATGTAAAGCTAAAACACAAACTGAAACATCCATGGTTCCTCTTGAAGATTCTATTATGGTATGTTTAGATTTCCCTATAGGCACATGATGATGTTAAGTAGAAATGCGCATTGATTAGCCCTTGAGCTAGTCATAACATCATGACAATAGACACTTGGTTCTCATTGGGATAACCTAAACTCATCCCTATAGACAATGGTCTTGCAAGAGGAGCCAATGGACAAAACATTGAAGTTCCCAGTTACTTTAGCTATGCTACTCAAACAATCGGTGGAGATGTGGAATTTACATTCCATGTTATCCTAGATTCCCTTGAGTATGATGTCATCCTTTTGGCAAAACTTGGATACATGACTCATTGTATTCAATTGATGAATCCATGCAAACACTCACCTTGAACTCTCCTGCAGACATTGTACAATTGCTATTAATGAAAGGAAGAGACCTTGGAGGAGATGGAACTTCCAACATATCTTAATGAAAAGATTCCTAGGATTCTGGTTGGATTGGAACTTTCCAATAAAATCACCACAGCACAGCTTTATCCAACACCAGAAAAAAATCTCATGACCCTCAAGTTATGGGATTTGTTAGGTCAACCAACACTTATGCCTCATCCTGAAAGAATTCCCTTTACACCAGACTTGAACATGCCATGTTTGGGGTACTTTGAACATAAAATGTATATTGAAACTAACCCCTTTATACTTGCAAGTTTTTTGTGGTTGAGTATGTGTTGGAAGCAGATTTGATCTTGGGACATAAATGGACTATTGCTACCCAAACACTACTGTGCTTTGCCCCAGTGATAGGGTCATCATGATGGTCAACGACACAAAGTTGACAATACCATACTGCAAGGAAGAGGAACCAACCCTAATGGTTTTCTATGATGCTAAACGCAAAAAGTTACAAGCCTCTTCCTCGAAAGCCCCTCTATACAAAGACCTATCATTTGCATTAATGCCAACTCAAACAAAGCATCTACCCTTCCACTCCATCCTCACCAACAAAATCCAATGCCAAAAACTCGCAATCAATAGCTGTTCCTAAAGAGGATCCCTAACCGACTCCATCTATCTCCAAAACAGAACTCAAAAGAAAAGCCCTAGAGCCTATGCCTGTTCATCAACAAACCTCACCAAAGAAGATGGCTACATACTCAAAATTATCATCATTGACATCCACTCTGCATGAGACTCAAGCCTCATCATCGTCAAACAATGCACATGAGTCCCAGACCTGTAACCTCATCACCACAACTAATGTCAAGGGGGGACCCAAACCTTCTGCATCAACCAAAAAGAAAACTCCACCAAGACAACCAAAATCAAGGTATCGTAATGGTATTAAGATGTGGTTGGAGAAGCATCGACTTGTAGCTCAAGGCTACTACAAAGGTGCTAGTGAAATTTGGGTGCCTCGATCATCAAAGCCTCTTCCTCAATGGAGCACTCAAAGGCCAAGGAAAGATAAAAGTACTCCACAACACTCTCCAAAAAAGCCTATGCGAGTTCCTCACAGCGAACTCTAACATCCAGCAAGTGTGGATACCCAAAAGATTACTCTGCAAGCACAAGGATACTACCAAGGAAATACAAACACTTGGATTTACAAGTGCATCACAAAGTCTCCTACGCTTTCACAAAGAAGAAAGCCTCAGCACCAAAAGAATCAGCCCACCAATTTATAATGTTCATCAAAGATGGGTGCATGTGCACATGCTTCAACAACAAGGATACTATGATGGTAATCCCATCATATGGTTACAAAAATTGAGCAAAGTGAAGACAGCCTCACTATCGACTTTAATTCCAATAGCTTCACCTAAAGCTCGACAAGAATGGAGGCCTAATCAACACCAAGCAAGTCACTTAACCACTCTAGTGCATTCAACACCTACACAAGGGCTTGTGTGTTCAAGCAACCCCAATGGTAACTGTCAGGCATTTTTCTGAGTGGTCTTTTTGGCTTATGTACATACGTGTGCATGGTGTGAATGAAAACTTGGCCGTAGAATGCCTTGCCAGGTGTACAGGGTGGACGGCATTTGATTTGGGCTTGTTGCAGGCCTGTCCGGAAGATGGTTCGATGCAGGTGGTTTCAGCTGTTCGGTTGTCTTGAAGTGTGTGGGCATCCTACAAATACAATGGCATCGTGGGTGGTAATTGAGGTGTATGGAGTATGGGCAATTGGGAAAGAAGGGCCAAGGTTGCCTTGTAGATGTGTGAAAAGGAAAGTGATGTGGATGTAGCTTAGAGCATATAGTGTGAAAAGTATATGGAGGCCATCTTATAGGCCTTTGAAAAAATAATAATAAAAAAATGATATAAAAAACATGGCCACTAGTGGAAATGGCTACGTGGGGATTTTTGTGGCTGCCAGCATAGAATTTCTCGAAGCTGGCGAAGGTTGGAGACGAAAAGGTGATGCGCGCTGGAAAGAAAGAGGGAAGGCGATCGCGGTGTTGATCTAGGGGAGCCTCGTCATTCTGCAGAGTAGCTCCCATGTGAAGAGAAGAGAGCCAGTTGTAGAAGCACAGGCTGGCCACAGAGGGTGCTGGCGTTAAAGGCAAAGGCTGGCGAAGCAAGTGGAGATACAAAAGGCGGGTGCTGGTGAGGACAAAGAGGGCGCAGCTTCAAGCCAGAGGGGAGCCGATAGGCTGGCGACAGTGGGTAGCGTGGCTGGAGGCGCAAGAGGGCCGTTGTGTAGAGATTGGGGGGCCTCCTTAGTGTGAGCAGAGGGAAGCTGCAGGTGCTGACGTGAAGGTGACGAGCAGTTTTTTGAAAATTGAGAGAGACTGGCTGGTGAGTGTGTAGCTTTGATGGACAAGGCCTCTGGGTTGGTTGGCTACATAAGTATGGGCGCTGCCTAAGAGAGAGAGATGATGGTAGCTGCTGCTGTGCTGGCGTAAGGGGCGACTGGAGACGCAAGGAAAGTAGAGGTGCTCGCGTCAAGGTGCAAGCCGCCTAGTAGAAGCGTGGGCTGGTGATCATACAGGAGAGGCACAGTCAGAGTGATCGAAGCAGGGGGCGCAGCTTCTGGCGAGGATAAACAAAGGGACCCTCTTAAGCGCAGGGAAGGTAGCTGACAAGGGGCTGTTTAGCGTGGAGAGCTCAGTCGCAAGCGAGAGAAGCTGGCGGGTTCCTCTGGAAAGTGTGGGTAGCGTGGCTGGAGGCGCGAGAGGGCCCTGTGGCTGTCTAGAGGTTAGAGACAGGGGGGCCTCTGCATGAAGAGCAGCTGGGGCACTCAGCGGAGGTGATGGCCGTCTGCAACGATGTGAAAGCAGAGGCTGTGTGAAAGCAGAGAGGGCCATGTGGGAGCTAGTGGAAGCACTGGCGGGCGTCAAAGAGCGACAGGAAGGAGACAGCGCAAGGAGAGAAGTGGATGTGGACAAAGGCGGAAAGAGAGGAAGCCGCCTTGGTATTGGACATAGCAGGTGATTGTTTTGGGTTTGCGTGGCTGGTGTGGGCCGCCTAGGAGACAGGGCTGTGGACAGAGAGCAGGGTGCCGAGTGAAGCAGACAAGGACAGGTGTTGCTGCTTGGTGGTGGGCCGGTAGCAAGGCAGATATAAGCTGCTTGGGTTTGTTGTGAGGCTGGCAGAGGATCAGCACAGAGTGTGAGAGAGAGAGATGATGGAGTAGCTGCTGCTCTGCTGACGACACACGCAGAAGTGATGGGCTGCAGAGAGACTTGAGGGTTAGCTGGTGGGGCGCCTTCTAAAGAGAGAGTGGCCGAGTTCATTCTGGTGTGGTTGGTACAGCAGGCAGGCAAGAGGTTCGTGATGATCGGGGATGTGGTGTATCCTCGGCAGTTGACTGGCCTGAGTCAGTGTCTGTAAGTTGTGTGAGTAAGGCTTCTGTGTCGGGAGAAGCTTGTATGAAGTGTTTTCTGGAAATATATTACTGGGTGTTTATCTTGGTCTATGGTGCCCCTGTTTTTGCTATCTGTCTGGCGTGGGTTGGGTGGTGAAGTGCGAGAGAGTGTTCCAGCCGGTGGTGGCTGGTGGTGCCCCCGTTCGTGTGTGTGTTTCCAAGTTTGCGAGGTGGAAGGGCTATAGAGGCAGGGTTTTCTTTCTTTTTTTCACCTCACAGTAACCAACCAGTAATCTTATCTACCGCCTCGATAACATTTGAGCCAAAAATTCAAGAATCAATTTCCATGTCTTCAATGAAGACTTATGAGCGCATTAAAGACAAACTCACAATGCTCTTTTCACCCCTCTAGATGTGAAGCGTAAGCATAAGTGCAGAAACTACATGAAAGACATAAGAAACTATTCTCTCAAAAAGGAGAGCAGCCACAAGAACCTATTGCTCACAAGGGGGGGGAAAAAAAAAACAAACAACACAAGGGAGTCACACATATGGCCTACCTTGAAGTGGTAGAATATCACAAGCAACTCCCAAGCATCTTCAATAGCCATTATATCTTGTGTTAAGCTTATCGCTTACTATTCTTTTAGCTAAGATAATGTAGCAGCTACTCCCTGAGTACATATCCATACTCATGTACTGAAGGACATTTGCACCAAAGCCTCACCATCGACAACTTCCAGGTACATCTTTGGATTGGGGGGGCATGGTAGGTGAAAGCCTAGTCAATGGTACAACTCATTGCCTAGAATTTTCCTTCAAATTACAAACCTCTCCAAAAAACGCTACCATCTTCACAAATCAATGATCTCCAATCCTTAGTGAAGATATCTATAATAGCCTCGCAAGTCGCCGTAATTCTTTCAATCCTCACCAACAACTAGTGGGACGACTTCAACATAGAGCAATTCAATAAGAGTCTATATGACTCACTTATTGTACTTCAAGTATATCTTCTTCATAAGAGCACTTCAATATAAATAAAAGCATAAAAAGCACATGGGAAGAAGCATGCAAGAATAGGTCCCCACCCCATTAAGAATTCCCAATAACCCACTAACCTTTTCATTCACTGACTAGCTTTTCTTATTCCTTCCAAAGGAAAAAAGACCATTGAACATCATTCAACATCAAATCCATCGACAATGTAAGATTCCTCCCCCAGTTCCTCATGATGTCCAGTATCTTCCCCTGTAATCAATCCCCTCTTCAGAAATATAAAAGATCTTATTTCTACCTGTTTTGGCCTAGAGAGAGAAAATATTCTAGAGAGAGATTATTCAGATTTTAAATATTTTTGGATAGAAAAATATCTCATCTTATTAAAATAAGTTCCCTTGAAACAGAAGTTCAAAAAGATTTTCAGAAGGTGCATTAGAAATTAAGTATAATCTGTTCAAGAGGCATTATCCTGGGGGTGAAGATTTTTTTGAAATTTTAAATTAAGGTTTCTATGGACCAATAAGATTCATCCAAATGTAGGGAGGAGATAAATATAAGAATAAAAGAAAAATCTCCCAAAAATGAGTAAATACTCACATAAGATGAAGAGTTGACTAAGGACAAGGTTAATAGTTAAAAAAGAGAGATATTTAGGTGAAATGATGTATTTTTGATACCTCAGTATGGGAGAATTTCCCTCATGAAGGAGGTGCCTATTTCACATGCTTGAATGAGTTTTAAACTCCCAAATAATGAGATATTTTTATCTCTCCTCTCTCCTGTTTCAACTAGATCCAAAGAGTGAGCAAAACTGACCTAAAAATGGTCAAAAATTGACCAAACTGATCCAAAAATTTCTAGAATCAGTTTGCTTGGTTAGAGGCTCACTTTTTCCTATAAATAGAAGCCTCCCCCTTTGTTGAAGCTTAATAGTGTTTTGCACTGTTACCCTGCCTCTTCCAAGTGCCAAAACAGTGAATTTTACTCATAATTCATTAGTTTTTGACCTTCCCTCTTCCAAAAGATTGGTGGCCACTCTTGTCTCAAACAAGAGTTGAACCCTCAAACCATCAAGCCAAAGGAAAGCTCTCAAATTATCTATGTAAGTTAGAGATTCTTCTCTTTCCCATTCATTTTATGGTTTTTTTAATGATTTTGTCTTCTCTACATTGCAAATGATGTTATGCCTCATTGCAAAAGGCATTCCCCTCTCTTCTCTAGTAAATCCAACCATTCTTGAATAAAATCAAGTTTTTCATAATGTTTCTCTTAAATAAGTAGAAAAATATTACTGTAGAATGATTTAAATACTCTTGATGCATTTTTAATTAATTTTAGAGACTTAAAATTGAAAAATGGTCAGCCATACAAAGGAGGTTATGGCAAAATTTTTTTAAAATTTGGAAATAAGTATTATCTTTCATTATTCTAAAGAGTAATCCTTATGATTTCTATATTCTAAAGTGTCATTTTCATGCATAGAAGATGCATTTTGATTATTTGTATAAAAGAAATTTAGTTGTATTAAAAAAGTATTACTTTCATTATAATTGATTTTCATGCATAAAAGATTATTTTTTTAATTATAAAAGTGTTACTTTTATCATAATTGATTTTCATGCATAAAAGTATGCATAAAAGATTATTTTTTTATTATAAAAGTGTGATTTTTATCATAAAAGATTTTTATGCATAAACATATGCATAGAAGATATATTTTTTATATTAAAAGTGTGATTTTCATCATAAATGATTTTTATGCATAAACATATGCATAGAAGATATTTTTTTATATTAAAAGTGTGATTTTCATCATAAAAGATTTTTATGCATAAACATATGCATAGAAGATATTTTTCAATATTAAAAGTGTGATTTTCATCATAAAAGATTTTTATGCATAAACATATGCATAGAAGATATTTTTTTATATTAAAAGTGTTATTTTTATCATAAAAGATTTTTATGCATAAACATATGCATAGAAGATATTTTTTTATATTAAAAGTGTGATTTTCATCATAAAAGATTTTTATGCATAAGCATATGCATAGAAGATTTTTTTTAATATTAAAAGTGTGATTTCCATCATAAATGATTTTTATGCATAAATGGGTGCATAGAAGATATTTTTTATATTAAAAGTGTGATTTTCATCATAAAAGATTTTTATGCATAAACATATGCATAGAAGATATTGTTTTTATATTAAAAGTGTGATTTTTATCGTAAAAGATTTTTATGCATAAACATATGCATAGAAGATATTTTTTAATATTAAAAGTGTGATTTTCATCATAATTTTTTTATGCATAAACATATGCATAGAAGATATTTTTCATATTAAAAGTGTGATTTTCATCATAAAAGATTTTTATGCATAAACATATGAATAGAAGATATTTTTGTTATATTAAAAGTACGATTTTCATCATAAATGATTTTTATGCATAAATGGGTGCATAGAAGATATTTTTTATATATATTAAAAGTGTGATTTTCATCATAAATAGATTTTATGTATAAATTAGATGCATAAGAGAAATTCTTTTATTCTAAAAGTGTAATTCCTACTAAATTGGATTTATGAATGGAAAGATGCATAAAGAATTTATTTTAATCCAAAAGTGTCATTCTCATTTAAAATGAATTTATGCATAGGAAGATGCAAAAAAGATTGATTTTTATTTCGAAAGTGTTATTCTCCTTAAAATGGAATTTATGCATAAATAGATGCGTAAAGAAATCTTATATCAAAAATAAGAATTCTCTTGTATTCTATAAATAGATATGAGGTTGTGAAACGAATCAGATAGATGAAAATGAACGAGGAATAGATGGAGATGTATGAATGTGGAATGTGGATATGGATGTATGGATGTGGATGTATAAATGTGAATGTGGATGTGAATGTATGATATAGATGTATGGATGTGAATGTGGATGTATGAATGTGAATGTATGATATAGATGTATGGATGTGGATGTATGAATGTGAACGCGGATGTGAATGTATGATATAGATGTATGGATGTGAATGTGGATGTGGATGTGCAAGTACAGTCTTTTTCCCTGATCTGACTATGGGACTTACGGGTTCGGTCAGATGAGCTCAGTTAGTTAAGGCTTTTGACTACGTTAGGAAAAAGTTATCCTGGTGGAATCGCCCGTGCTTTCCGGGCAAGAGAAGTTTTTCCGAGTTCGGTTTGGAAGAATCGAGGAATTAGTCACCTGTCTGGATATCCGTGGGTGAGGCCCCGAGTGTGGGACCCTGCCCTGTGCAAGATGTGCTACTTCCGCTGCTAGCATCCCGAATCCGTTGCACGGTGGGGACAGGGATCTTACAGTTGGTATCAGAGCTATTTAGCTAATGAGGATCAACCGAGAAGCTAATTATGTCAAAAAGAAGCACTAAAAGGTTGTAATTGTGTGATAAAATTCAAACAATTTGATATTCAAATTGAAATTCGTAAATTGGTAATTGGGTCTTCAGATGGAAGTACCGCATTTGCATGGAATCCCTGACTTTCTTGAGGCCTAGACATGATGGTATTTACCTTATAGTTCTAAGAACCATGAGTACTCGTATATACCGAGGATATAACTGTAGCTCTTTACTGGCAGTATATATGAGTAAATCTAAGACTTGAAATTATAAGCATTAATGCTATCCAGTTGATGAATTTGAATGTGATTGATATGATTTTTAAAATTCGAATGTGATTGATATGATTTTTAAATTCTGGTTGAGAACTGATGAGTTGATTTGGATTCTGATTGAAAAATGATGATCCCTGAAATTTGGTTGAAATATAAACTGAGCGAAACCGCAATGAGGATGAATAGGATGAGTCCCTGTGATGATGTACTGGAATGACGTTAATGACTTCAGCCAATCACTATGAGATTAGTGGATTGTGGGTAGATTGCTGCTATTAACTTTTGATTAGTAGATCAAGTTAAGGGTTGATAAATTAAAAATTTAAAAATTTGAAATCCCCATGGAGGATTGTTTAGATAGAAAAATTCAATCTAATGGACCATTATTATGTTAAAGATATGAATGAGATAATTTTGAATGAATTGTTAACCAATAATGCGTTCTATATGAGCATCTTTACCCCTTGACTCTATGGGGAGCTGACCTATTTAGAGAACCCCGGAATCAGTTGAATCAAAAATCGGATTGAATCATAAATAAAGAGACTTAACAAGAATTTTCGTATTGATAGAAACATGGATCGAGGTCGTCGTAGTAGAAATGTTAACCCCCAACTCGATGAAGAAGAGCTCGACTTGGATGTTCGTAAAACTTTTCATAGTTCGCAGCCTGGACCTTTCAAGGGTGAAGGGAAAAACTTGGGCGAGGCTGTGGAGAAGTGGATCGAATCAATGAAAGAATACTTTGATGTCACCGGGTACAACGAGAAGAGCAAAATGGCTCTTGCAAGGCTGAAGATAGTGGAGACAACTAGAGTGGCATGGAGAAACCACTGCGAGACAAACCGTCTCGACCAAAATACCCAAACCTGGACCGATCTCAAGGCTTACCTCAGAAAAAGGTTTTATCCCCTAGGCCTTCTTGAAATTAAGATGAATGAGTTCTTGGAACTAAAGCAGGAAAATCGGTCAATTGAAGAGTACCATCAGGCTTTTGTCCTTCTCCTTAAATATTCCCCTCAATTGGATGAAGAGCAGTTGATGGCCAGGTTCATTTAGGGAATGAACGAGCCATTGGATACTTTAGTCAAGAATGTAAAACCTATCTCAATGGCCAAGCAGTAAGAATGGCGAAGGATTTCGCCAAAGCCTTTGATGTCAAAGTTCCGCCAAAACCAGCACCATCACCTTTCAAAAGGTTTTTATTCTCAGAAGGTGATTCCAAAATTCCTCCGCCTAAGAGATATCAGGGTCAAACCCAGGATATGGGAAGTTCTAGAATGGAAGAAATGTCCTTTTCTCGAGACTCAATTCCCTGGATTTCAACTTCAGAAGTTCCACCCTTGAACAAGAGAGTCAAATGCTATAACTGTCAAGGATTTGGACATCGTAGTATGGATTGCCCAACTCCTTTTGGATCAAGGTTTTCAGGGCAGGGAAATAGTGCTTTTGAAGCTGAAGGCTGCCTTAGTATGAAGTAGTAATAGATGCCATTGGCTTTGCCTTAGGAGGTGTACTCATACAGGAAGGTCATGCAGTAGCTTATGAATCCAGAAAGGTCGCATAAAAAGAATTATGTAGTCCATGACTTGGAATTACTTTTAGTAGTATACACTCTAAAGTTATGGAGACATTATCTCTTAGGATAGAGGTTCACTTTAATGACTGATCATCAAAGTCTGAAGTGGATTTTCACTCAAAAGGACATAGGTTCACTTTAATGACTGATCATCAAAGTCTGAAGTGGATTTTCACTCAAAAGGACCTCAATATGCGTCAAAGAAGATGGATGCAGACTCTGTAGGAGTATGATTTTGAGATTAAGTATCGACCAAGGAAAGAGAATGTGGTTGCAGATGCGCTCAATAGGAAAGCTTCCTTGCTTGCAGTAACCTCAGTATTAAATCCCTTGATCAGTGAAGCAAAAGAAAGAAGATGGATGCATGTATTACAATAATCGGCTATGCATCCCCAATGTTGAAGAAATAAAGGGAAACATTCTGAGAGAAGCCCATGATAGCTTGATAGCTGGACATCCAGGTTTCATAAAGACCTACATGTCTGTCAAGAAAAGTTTCTTTGGCCAGGACTCAAAAAGGATGCACTCAATCATGTGCGTCAATGCTTAGTATGCCAAAGAGTCAAGGGAGAGAAAATTAAGATGCCAGGAAAGTTGCACCCTTTAGACATTCCACAAATGAAGTGGGAATGTATCAGTATGGATTTTGTTACTGGATTACCATCAGTGCAATCAGGTTACAACCCATCTTGGTGGTAGTTGACAGACTAATCAAAGTTACCCATCTGATTCCAATAAAAGAGACTTACAATGTAGTAGATTTCACTAAAGTCTTCCTGAAAGAGATTTTTAGATTGCATGGATCGCCCAGGAGAATTGTGAGTGATAGAGATGCTAAGTTCAATCAAGATTTTAGATTGCCTTCTTTAAAGCAGTATGAACTTTTTTGGATCTCAATATAGGTGAATCGTTGTATTCAATAGATGAATCCATGTAAACAGTTACCTTGAACACTCCTGCAAGCAATATAAAATTGCTATTACGAGAGGAAGAGACCTTGCAAGAGCTAGAACTTCCAACATATCTCACTGAAAAGATCCCTAGGATTCTGGTTGGATTGGAAATTGCAAATAAAATAACCACAACTCAAGCACAGATTTATCCAACATGAGAACACAATCTCATGATCCTGGAGCTATGGGATTTATTAGGTCAACTAACACTCACGGCACATCCTAAAAGGGTTATCTTTACACGAGACTTGAACATGTCGTGTTTAGGGTACTTTGAAGATACAATGTATATTGAAACTATATTGAAACTAACCCCCTCACTTGCAAGTTTTTGGTGGTTATGTCTTAGAAGCAGATCTGATCTTGGGGCATAAATGGAATATCATTGCCCAAACACCATTGCGCTTTACTAGCAATAGAGTCATCATAATCAACAACAAAAAGGTGACAATACCATACTACAAGGAAGAGGATCCAACTTTAATGGATATCTATGATGCTGAACGCAAACAGATACAAGCCTCTTCCACAAAAGCCCCTCTACACAGTGACAAACCATATGCGTCAACAACCGACTCCGATAAAGCATCTACTCCTTTAATCTCATCCTCACCTCTACAAAGTTCGATGCCAAAAACTCGCAATTAACAGCTATTTGTGAAGAAGTTCCCATAGCCAAACCATCTATCTCTCACAAGGAAATCAAAGGAAAGAAATCGAAGCCTATGCATCTTTATCGACAAACCTCACCAAGAAAGACAACCACATGCTCAAAGGCCTCGTTAATAGCCACTCCATAAGAGACTCTATCATTATCAACAATCAACAATGCCAATGAGTCTTAAACCTGCAACCTCAACGACAACCGAAGTCAAGGAGGACCCCAAACCTTCCACATCAACCCAAAAGAGAACTCCACTAAGACTACCACAATCATGATATCTTAATAGTATCAAAATGTGGGTGGAGAAGTAGCTACTTGTAGCTCAAGGCTACTATGAAGGTGCCAAACAAATTTGGGTGCCTCGATAGTCAAAACCTCTTCCTCAATGGAGGCCAAGGAAAAAGAAAAGTACTCCATAACACAGTCCACAAAAGCCTATACAAATTTCTCAAAAATCTCCACCAAGTCATCAAGTGTGGGTACCAAAAACACTCTTGCACGCACAAGGGTACTACCAAGGAATACTAAAGCTTGGGTCCCCAAGCACATCACAAAGTCCCCTGAGTTTGCACAAAGAAGAAAGCCTCAACACCAAGCACATCGGCCACCAATTTACAATGTTCATCAAAGATGGGTGCCTGTGCATGTGTTTCAACATCAACAACAAGAAGGATACTCTGATGATAATTTCATAATATTGTTGCCAAAATCGAACAATGTGAAAAAAGCCTCACCACCGACTTCAACCCCACCAATAGCTTCACCCAAAGTTCGACAAGAATGGAGACCCAAGCAATAAGAAGCAAATCACTCAACCACTCTCGTGCATTCAGCACCATGACAAGAGCTTGTGTGTTCAAGCAAACAATCAGGAGTCTCCTCCACTTTCTCTCGACAACATTTGAGCAACAAAGTCAAGAATCAATACCCACGTCTACAATGGAGACTTATGAGCGCATCAAGGACAAAATAACAATGCTCTTGTCACCCCTTTGGATGTGAGAAAGAAGCGCACAAGAAGTTGTTGCTCGCAAGTCATGACCTAGTTGACCAATAAAAGCAATTTAAAAATAAATACTATCAAGGTTAAAACCTGCAACTTCATGAGTTCAAAATCTGCAAATTTACGGAATTCCATCTCTCGGAATTACAATTCACGAAGTTCCATCTCACGGCTTAAGAATGTGCACTTTCACGATTTTAGTCTCATCACACAGATTAACCTATATCACGCAATAGCCACTATATATTTGTTAAGCTTATTGCTCACTATTCTTTTGGCTAAATTAATGTAGCAGCTGCTCCATGAGTACATATCTATACTCATGCACTAGAGAGCATTTGCACCAACCTCACCATCGACAACTTCTAGGTACATCCTTAGATGGGGGGGGACATGGTGGACGAAAGCCTGGTCAATGGTACAACCCATCACCTGGAATTTTCCTTCAAATTACAAACCTCTCCAAATGACTACCATCTTCGCAAATCAATGTATCTATCTATATTAGCCTCACAAGTCGACATAATTCTTCCAATCCTCACTAAGAAGTGGCTAATTTGACACAGAGCAATTCCATAAGAGTTTATATGACTCAATTCTTGTACTTCATCTAAATCTACTTCTAAGAGCAATTACATATACATAAAAACATAAAAAGCACTTGGACAGAAGAAAGCAGGAATAGGTCCTACTACCCAACAACATTTGACAAGAATACTGCCACACAAAGGGACATCGTCAAAAGCCAATTACTTCACAAGATGAATGTCGCTTGAATGAATCAAAAGAGGAACTGAGAATCACCATCTCATTCAGATGATTAAGTCTACGTTCCTCCGGATCTCCTCTCTTATATTCCATTATTAATATCTATTAGTGTCTCCCCCACTAACAAAAATCACATGTAACCTTCCTGATGATTGCCAAAAACAAATTCAGTCCAAAAAAAGGGACTCACACAAATATAAAAATGCAATCATTCGTAAAAAAAACCCACCCCCTTCCCGTTAGGAATTACCACTACACCACTAACCTCTTCATTCATTAACTAGCTTTTCTTATTTCTTCCGAAGGAACAAAGACCATTGAACGTCACTCAAGATCAACAAAATTGACAAAGCTTGTTCATTCTCCCCACACAAAGATCTTTAACACTATCTTCGGTGACCCAGAGCCCGAGCACCGTATGGTCAGCACCCTCTAGGATCCTTCGCAGGTCACCTGGTGCTTCACTCATAGGCCGCTTCCTTGGTCCCTCATCCACCATACCGGAAGCTCACCATTTAAATCGAACCGAGGCTGGTCAAGACCTCGGCCGACCTTGCTACGCGAGATGTCCTCCATTGACTCTCCGTCAGCTATTGCAACTTTATCAGGTAGGTCTCCACGACCACATTCTCAAGACAGTCAAAATGCTTCCCCAGCATTCTTGACATAAAACAGTCATTTACAAACAGTTCACAAATATAGTTTCTATAATGAACTCACATCTTTCCAGATTGTTCCACATCAATCCATATTACTTAATCCAAATCCAAATCATATGTGTATCCATTCTTGACCAGATACATCATTTTCCATCCCATCACATCGGATTCATTCACTTCACATAACATCCATTCCTATCTTTCTTAATTTACATTACGTCTCATTCGTTCAGATCTTATATTATTCATTCACATTCTAATTCACATGACATCTCATCTCATCCATTCGTTCAGATCTTATATTATTCATTCACATTCTGATTCACATGACATCTCATCTCATCCATTCGCTCATATCGACTTTATATCCATTCACATTCATATTTGTATTCATTATTCCACCTACACGTCCAGATTCGTACATCCACATTCACATCTACATCCATGCATCCACATTCACATTCACACCCATATATCCATATCCACATTCCACATTCATACATCCATATCCACATTCCACATTCACACATCCATTTTCACATCTTCATTCATACATCCACATCCGCATCTACATCCATACATCCACATCCACATCCACATTCACATCCATACATCTATATCATACATTCACATCCGCGTTCACATTCATACATCCACATCCACATTCACATCCATACATCTATATCATACATTCACATCCGCGTTCAAATTCATACATCCACATCCATACATCCACATCCACATCCACATTCACATCCATACATCTATATCATACATTCACATCCGCGTTCATATTCATACATCCACATCCATACATCCATATCCACATTCCACATTCATACATCTCTATCTATTCCTCGTTCATTTTTATCTATCTGATTCGTTTCACATCCTCATATCTATTTATAAAATACAAGAGAATTCTTATTTTTTATATAAGATTTCTTTACGCATCTATTTATGCATAAATTCCATTTTAAGGAGAATAACACTTTCAAAATAAAAATCAATCTTTTATGCATCTTCCTATGCATAAATTCATTTTAAATGAGAATGACACTTTTGGATTAAAATAAATTCTTTATGCATCTTTCCATGCATTGTAAGGTCCCTCCCAAGCCATGTATGTATGTGTCTCTTTTAATATAGATTTCAATAAGGAAAGAGAGTGTAATTAGAGAAGAGTGAGACAACAAGGCTAGAAACATTAGGAAAGTGTTAGAATAAAAATATTAGCTCCAAAAAAATCCTAAAAGAAATAAGAACATAAGAATAGTTCTATTAAGAGATAAGTATCCCCAAAAATAGAATTTCGAGTTTAGGTGATAAGAGGTCATATTTAGAGTACTTTTACACATTTAGAGTCCATGCATACTAAAAATGTGGAAAAACAACGCGTTTCTAAAGATGGCGCGTTTGTGGCTACATACAGACGTTTTTGCTTATTCTGCCCGCGCTAGCTTGTAGACCAGATGCCTTCCCGTTCTTTCGACTAGCTATATGACCATATTCTGAGTTTTTATCAGAGAGTTATGGCCAAAACAATTTGCTGTTTCTGTCAGGGTCTCTACACAGAGAAAACTGTGAGAAGACAACAAGTAGCCTCAAGGTAATCCTAGAGTTTGAGATGTATATATCCCTTCATTCTTATCTAATATCTTAGAAAAGAAGCTTAGATTGCTATGGTCTTTCGGAGAAAGAGACCAAAATTCCATAGCTTTTCTTTTAGAGAAAGAATAGTATGCCGTAGTCCTGTAAGAGAAGGCTATTTTGCCATAGACCTTAGAAAGAGAGAAGAGTCACAGTACGAGTAAGAAGAGATAAAGCTTGGAGATTATTGGATAATTTCAATCAAAAGACAAGGTATTAGAAGACTCTATTCTCACATGTCAAGTTCTAAAGCTCTTGTTAACGAGCAAAGGTAACGATAAATGACAAATTTCTATAAGGTATATATATGCTTTGTTTTTCAATTATATATCATTCTTAGGAGTTGAGGTATGGCCCCGGCTTCTCTATTAATTGTTAATAGTGATCTATTTGATTGATTTACTATTTAAAGTTTGTATTCTTTTAAACAATAGTATATGCCTAAATAAAGAATGTCTTATCCGCAATCTCAAGTTGAAATGCAAAAATCTTTGTGAAAAGGATTGTTTTCTTAAGAAGGTAACATGGATTCTAGTCCTATGGTTTAGTTGAGTAAATGGATTGTTATCTTGGTTAAATTAAGGTACAGGTACAACTTCTCCCTGCCTTGACGCTGCTCCGTTCTTGTGCTTGTATAGCCGGACGACGGAGACGTTAGTAAGGCTCGGAGTTGGCCCATGGTATCCCTCATACCATTGGGAGAATGAGGTTCGCCGATTGAGGCGAGTGATTGTGATACTGCCTAGTTCTGAGGGCCCAAGCTAGTGCGGTGAATTAGCCCACCCTAGTGCACAGACATCCCTCCGAGGGGTGGGAGGATCGAGCGATGGAGCCTAAGAGGGGGAAAGGCCGGCTTGAGTCCTCGCCAGCGGTCGACGATGAGGTGTATGGTCCTGTAGGGTTTTGCCCCAGCATGTAGAGGCTGGAAGGCCGAATTCTAGATCATCGACGGTATAAAGGAAAAGAATAAGAGAGCCGGTTTGGCTTGTATGAAATTGATTCATGCTTAAACTTTGTTTTTATAAATCTTGTCTTTGGTATGATTATATTGTAGAAAAAGGATGTTTTAACAAACCTTCTGAAAAGGGCCTTAATTAAGAAACATGTTTTTTTATGTCAAACAGTGTGGTAGGATTAATTAGAAAATAAATTGACGCATAAGCAGGGTGGAAAGTGGGAGGATGGAATGCCCCGACGGCACCATCCTACGAACGGGTGGACCCGATTAGTCGGGTAGCTTTCCAATAGATTAAGTGAAAGCCCTACGCTAGATAATTAGGTTCTTGGGTAACTCTATTCTAGAAGACTAGGTCAGCGGGCGGCTGTGCCTTGCATGGATGAGAAAAAAAGCGTTGCCTCTAGAAATCAAGTCTAGTAGTTGCCCAATTTATGATAAATTATCCTATGGGTGATTTGACTTTTAGAAGACCACGTTCCCCCTGCGGGATAGAACTAGGTCTTACCTATGAATCGTATCGTTGAATCTCTGCAAGGTCAAGGTGTCGATGAGTAGGAAATTTTCTCCAAGATAAGACTTAGTGGACTATCTTAAGTGTTTCCTCTATTTTTGGAAGGGGGGAAACCTTACAAGTGGTATCAGATCCGATCTTAGTTCCTAGGATTTGTTTTTCAAAGGTTAACTGTCAAGGGATTAAAACAAGTGATTGTTTATCATATGAGGACGAATCAATCATCTCTACTAGCCATAAAAGTGATTTGAATATCCTCACATGTTGAGACAATCATCCTATGAAATTGTTCTTGTATCTTGGGGGTGCACACGACGCAAGATATTTATACAATAAATTTGAGAAATAAGATTGGGGAGAAAACCTTTTATGAGGAAAAACATAGGGTAATCAAATTAAGAAACTAGTGAGAGACTGAATGACTAGAAGGATAGACCGAAACTTGTTTAGAGAAATTTTCAAGATATATCTCATTAACTTGCATATTATAAATTATTAAGATTATAACTCCATTAAGATTTGAATAGTTAACGTGTGAATGCCATCCATTGGATGCTTTACACTAGGATGATCATCCAAGATCTAGAACCCATCTCAGACAAACATGGGTCTAACTTCGGATGTGTAATTCCCAGAGGATCACGCTCTTAGATGTGTTAATCCCAAGCTACTAGATGTGTAATTTTTAGAAAACTAATCATCTCAGACATGTTAATCCTGATAATCTTTGGATGTATCAATCCCAAGGCACCAGATGTGTAATTCTCAAAAAATGAAGATCTCACATATATTAATCCATAGTGGCTTTAGATGTGGTGCTATGATAAGTATTTGATAGTTTTGAGCTTTTCATGGATACAATGAAAGAAGCAAGCTCACCCTTGCTCGCGTCTAAAAATCATAAGAAATGCCAAATTAGTTGGAAGCATTGTTGTCAATCTAACCATTGGAGCTAAAAAGTTAGAAGCATTGTTGTCAATCTAACCACTGGAGCTAGAATCAGTTTATGAGATGCCATGAAAGTACACCTTCGTGAAAGGTTTTGTCCTCCAGGATTTTGAGAGGATAAAATGAATGAACTTTTGGAGCTAACCCAAGAAAGGAAGACCCTAAAAGAATACCACCAAACTTTTTTTGAACTTCTTCGATTTGCTCCAGAGATGGATGAGGTAACTCTTCTCCATCGATTCATTTGGAAGCTTAATCTACCTTTGAATAACCTCATCAAGAATGTAAAACCATCCTCTATTTTAGAAGCTATAATTATAACCAGAGACTATGATAAAGTTTTTAATATAGAAAGTGTCGAGAAGGACATGAGTCCTTCTTGAGAAGGACATGAGTCCTTCCATGTTAATCAAGAAGAGGTCTCCTAATTCAAGAGGAATGTCAAGCCCACCCCTGACTACAAGGAATCATGAGCTAGAGCAAAAAAATAGGTCAAGAAATAGGGATAGCAGGGTTAAAGATAACCAAATTCAACAAGTATTTCTATGAGTAAATAGAAGAGGATTGGTGCAAGATTTATGTGAAGTAATGTGCATGATGAATAGAGGTATTCTACAAGACGATACTAAGATTATGAAATTGCTATCATAGATTAGATTGCGTAAAGGATTAATTCCCTTACGTTTTTCCATGATAATTTGTTAAGTACCATATTACATGGGAGTATAGAATAAGGAAATTTGAAGGTTCATACTACATATGAGAGGTATATGGATACATGAAATTAGGATAATAAGGCCAATTAACTTTAGAATAATAAAGACCTTTTGGAGGCACAACAAAACGAGCCAAGCACATGAAATAAATGACTCTTTAAGAACAATATTTAGATAAAAGAAGATTTTTACCTAGTGGAGACACCACTTGGAAAGAGACAGGAGGATTTACTTAGATACTACCCCAGCTCGCGAGATGACGACATCTCGAATCTTTTAAGTGGGGGAGATTGTAAGGTCCCTCCCAAGCCATGTATGTATGTGTCTCTTTTAATATAGATTTCAATAAGGAAAGAGAGTGTAATTAGAGAAGAGTGAGACAACAAGGCTAGAAACATTAGAAAAGTGTTAGAATAAAAATATTAGCTCCAAAAAAATCCTAAAAGAAATAAGAACATAAGAATAGTTCTATTAAGAGATAAGTATCTCCAAAAATAGAATTTTGAGTTTAGGTGATAAGAGGTCATATTTAGAGTACTTTTACACATTTAGAGTCCATGCATACTAAAAATGTGGAAAAACAACGCGTTTCTAAAGATGGCGAGTTTGTGGCTACATACAGACGTTTTTGCCTATTCTGCCCGCGCGCGCTAGCTTGTAGACTAGATGCCTTCCCGTTCTTTCGACTGGTTATATAACCATATTCTGAGTTTTTATCATAGAGTTATGGCCAAAACAATTTGCTGTTTCTGTCAGGATCTCCACACAGAGAAAACTGTGAGAAGACAGCAAGTAGCTTCAAGGTAATCCTAGAGTTTGAGATGTATATATCCCTTCATTCTTATCTAATATCTTAGAAAAGAAGCTTAGATTGCTATGGCCTTTCGGAGAAAGAGACCAAAATTCCATAGCTTTTCTTTTAGAGAAAGAATAGTATGCCGTAGTCCTGTAAGAGAAGGCTATTTTGCCATAGACCTTAGAAAGAGAGAAGAGTCACAGTACGAGTAAGAAGAGATAAAGCTTGGAGATTATTGGATAATTTCAATCAAAAGACAGGGTATTAGAAGACTCTATTCTCATATGTCAAGTTCTAAAGCTCTTGTTAACGAGCAAAGGTAACGATAAACGATAAATTTCTATAAGGTATATACATGCTTTGTTTTTCAATTATATATCATTCTTAGGGGTTGAGGTATGGCGCCGGCTTCTCTATTAATTGTTAATAGTGATCTATTTGATTGATTTACTATTTAAAGTTTGTATTCTTTTAAACAACAGTATATGTCTAAATAAAGAATGTCTTATCTGCAATCTCAAGTTGAAATGCAAAAATCTTTGTGAAAAGGATTATTTTCTTAAGAAGGTAACATGGATTCTAGTCCTATGGTTTAGTTGAGTAAATGGATTGTTATCTTAGTTAAATTAAGGTACAGGTACAACTTCTCCCTGCCTTGACGCTGCCCCGTTCTTGTGCTTGTATAGCCGGACGGCGGAGACGTTAGTAAGGCTCAGAGTTGGCCCATGGTATCCCTCATACCATTGGGAGAATGAGGTTCA
This sequence comes from Cibotium barometz, assembly GCF_041138505.1. Lineage (NCBI taxonomy): Eukaryota > Viridiplantae > Streptophyta > Polypodiopsida > Cyatheales > Cibotiaceae > Cibotium > Cibotium barometz. The sequence continues at coordinate 22,329,149 of NC_141081.1, read as the reverse complement.
CCGATTGAGGCGAGTGATTGTGATACTGCCTAGTTCTGAGGACCTAGGCTAGTGCGGTGAATTAGCCCACCCTAGTGCACAGACATCCCTCTGAGGGGTGGGAGGATCGAGCGATGGAGCCTGAGAGGGCGACAGGCCGGCTTGAGTCCTCGCCAGCGGCTGACGATGAGGTGTATGGTCCCGTAGGGTTTTGCCCAACATGTAGAGGCTGGAAGGCGGAATTCTAGATCATCGGCGGTATAAAGGAAAAGAATAAGAGAGCCGGTTTGGCTTGTATGAAATATATGAAAAGGGCCTTAATTAAGGAACATGTTTTTTTATGTCAAACAGTGTGGTAGGATTAATTAGAAAACAAATTGATGCGTGAGTAGGGTGGAAAGTGGGAGGATGGAATGCCTCGACGGCACCATCCTACGGACGGGTGGACCCGATTAGTTGGGTAGCTTTCCAACAGATTAAGTGAAAGCCCTACGCTAGATAATTAGGTTCTTGGGTAACTCTATTCTAGAAGACTAGGTCAGCGGCGGCTGTGCCTTGCATGGATGAGAAAAAAAGCGTTGCCTCTAGAAATCAACTCCAATAGTTGCCCAATTTATGATAAATTATCCTATGAATCGTATCCTTGAATCTCTGCATGGTTAAGGTGTCGATGATGATGAGTAGGAAATTTTCTCCAAGATAAGACTTAGTGGACTATCTTAAGTGTTTTCCCTATTTTTGGAAGGGGGGGAACCTTACAAGTGGTATCAGAGCCGATCTTAGTTCCTAGGATTTGTTTTTCAAAGGTTAACTGTCAAGGGATTAAAACAAGTGATTGTTTATCATATGAGGACAAATCAATCATCTCTACTGGCCATAGAAGTGATTTGAATATCCTCACATGTTGAGACAATCATCCTATGAAATTGTTCTTGTATCTTGGGGGTGCACACGCAAGATATTTGTACAATAAATTTGAGAAATAAGATTGGGGAGAAAACCTTTTATGAGGAAAAACATATGGTGATAAATTTAAGAAACTAGTGAGAGACTGAATGACTAGAAGGATAGACCGAAACTTGTTTAGAGAAATTTTCAAGATATATCTCATTAACTTGCATATTATAAATTATTAAGATTATAACTCCATTAAGATTTGAATAGTTAACGTGTGAATGCCATCCATTGGATGCTTTACACTAGGACGATCATCCAAGATCTAGAACCCATCTCAAACAAACATGGGTCTAACTTCGGATGTGTAATTCCCAGAGGATCATGCTCTTAGATGTGTTAATCCCAAGCTACTAGATGTGCAATTTTTAGAAAACTAATCATCTCAGACATGTTAATCCTGATAATCTTTGGATGTATCAATCCCAAGGGACAAGATGTGTAATTCTCAAAAAATGAAGATCTCACATATATTAATCCATAGTGGCTTTAGATGTGGTGCTATGATAAGTATTTGATAGTTTTGAGCTTTTCATGGATATAATGAAAGAAGCAAGCTCACCCTTGCTCGCGTCTAAAAATCATAAGAAATGCCAAATTAGTTGGAAGCATTGTTGTCAATCTAACCATTGGAGCTAAAAAGTTAGAAGCATTGTTGTCAATCTAACCACTGGAGCTAGAATCAGTTATGAGATGCCATGAAAGTACACCTTCGTGAAAGGTTTTGTCCTCCAGGATTTCAAGAGGATAAAATGAATGAACTTTTGGAGCTAACCCAAGAAAGGAAGACCCTAAAAGAATACCACCAAACTTTTTTTGAACTTCTTCGATTTGCTCCAGAGATGGATGAGGTAACTCTTCTCCATCGATTCATTTGGAAGCTTAATCTACCTTTGAATAACCTCATCAAGAATGTAAAACCATCCTCTATTTTAGAAGCTATAATTATAACCAGAGACTATGATAAAGTTTTTAATATAGAAAGTGTCGAGAAGGACATGAGTCCTTCTCGAGAAGCTATAATTATAACCAGAGACTATGATAAAGTTTTTAATATAGAAAGTGTCGAGAAGGACATGAGTCCTTCCATGTTAATCAAGAAGAGGTCTCCTAATTCAAGAGGAATGTCAAGCCCATCCCTAACTACAAGGAATCATGAGCTAGAGCAAAAAATTAGGTCAAGAAATAGGGATAGCAGGGTTAAAGATAACCAAATTCAATAAGTATTTCTATGAGTAAATAGAAGAGGATTGGTGCAAGATTTATGTGAAGTAATGTGCATGATGAATAGAGGTATTCTACAAGACGATACTAAGATTATGAAATTGCTATCATAGGTTAGATTGCGTAAAGGATTAATTCCCTTACGTTTTTCCATGATAATTTGTTAAGTACCATATTACATGGGGGTATAGAATAAGGAAATTCGAAGGTTCATACTATATATGAGAGGTATATGGATACATGAAATTAGGATAATAAGGCCAATTAACTTTAGAATAATAAAGACTTTTTGGAGGCACAACAAAACGAGCCAAGTACATGAAATAAATGACTCTTTAAGAACAATATTTAGATAAAAGAAGATTTTTACCTAGTGGAGACACCACTTGGAAAGAGACAAGAGGATTTACTTAGATACTACCCCAGTCGCGAGATGAGGACATCTCAAATCTTTTAAGTGGGGGAGATTGTAAGGTCCCTCCCAAGCCATGTATGTATGTGTCTCTTTTAATATAGATTTCAATAAGGAAAGAGAGTGTAGTTAGAGAAGAGTGAGACAACAAGGCTAGAAACATTAGAAAAGTTTTAGAATAAAAATATTAGCTCCAAAAAAATCCTAAAAGAAATAAGAACATAAGAATAGTTCTATTAAGAGATAAGTATCTCCAAAAATAGAATTTTGAGTTTAGGTGATAAGAGGTCATATTTAGAGTACTTTTACACATTTAGAGTCCATGCATACTAAAAATGTGAAAAAACAATGCGTTTCTAAAGATGGCGCGTTTGTGGCTATATACAGACATTTTTGCCTATTCTGCCCACGTGGGCTTGTAGACCAGATGCCTTCCCGTTCTTTCGATTGGTTATATAACCATATTCTGAGTTTTTATCAGAGAGTTATGGCCAAAACAATTTGCTGTTTCTGTCAGGGTCTCTACACAGAGAAAACTGTGAGAAGACAGCAAGTAGCCTCAAGGTAATCCTAGAGTTTGAGATGTATATATCCCTTCATTATTATCTAATATCTTAGAAAAGAAGCTTAGATTGCTATGGTCTTTCGGAGAAAGAGACCAAAATTCCATAGCTTTTCTTTTAGAGAAAGAATAGTATGCCGTAGTCCTGTAAGAGAAGGCTATTTTGCCATAGACCTTAGAAAGAGAGAAGAGTCACAGTACGAGTAAGAAGAGATAAAGCTTGGAGATTATTGGATAATTTCAATCAAAAGACAGGGTATTAGAAGACTCTATTCTCATATGTCAAGTTCTAAAGCTCTTGTTAAATGAGCAAAGGTAACGATAAACGATAAATTTCTATAAGGTATATACATGCTTTGTTTTTCAATTATATATCATTCTTAGGGGTTGAGGTATGGCCCCGGCTTCTCTATTAATTGTTAATAGTGATCTATTTTATTGATTTACTATTTAAAGTTTGTATTCTTTTAAACAACAGTATATGCCTAAATAAAGAATGTCTTATCTGCAATCTCAAGTTGAAATGCAAAAATCTTTGTGAAAAGGATTATTTTCTTAAGAAGGTAACATGGATTCTAGTCCTATGGTTTAGTTGAGTAAATGGATTGTTATCTTGGTTAAATTAAGGTACAGGTACAACTTCTCCCTGCCTTGACGCTGCCCCGTTCTTGTGCTTGTATAGCCGGACGATGGAGACGTTAGTAAGGCTCAGAGTTGGCCCATGGTATCCCTCATACCATTGGGATAATGAGGTTCGCCGATTGAGGCGAGTGATTGTGATGCTGCCCAGTTCTGAGGGCCCAGGCTAGTGCGGTGAATTAGCCCACCCTAGTGCACAGACATCCCTCTGAGGGGCGGGAGGATCAAGCGATGGAGCTTGAGAGGGCGACAGGCCGGCTTGAGTCCTCGCCAGCCGACGATGAGGTGTATGGTCCCGTAGGGTTTTGCCCAGCATGTAGAGGCTGGAAGGCCGAATTCTAGATCATCGGCAGTATAAAGGAAAAGAATAAGAGAGTCGGTTTGGCTTGTATGAAATTGATGAAAAGGGCCTTAATTAAGGAACATGTTTTTTTATGTCAAACAGTGTGGTAGGATTAATTAGAAAACAAATTGACGCGTGAGTAGGGTGGAAAGTGGGAGGATGGAATGCCCCGAGGGCACCATCCTACGAACGGGTGGACCCGATTAGTCGGGTAGCTTTCCAACAGATTAAGTGAAAGCCCTACGCTAGATAATTAGGTTCTTGGGTAACTCTATTCTAGAAGACTAGGTCAGCGGCGGTTGTGCCTTGCATGGATGAGAAAAAAGAGTTGCCTCTAGAAATCAAGTCTAGTAGTTGCCCAATTTATGATAAATTATCCTATGGGTGATTTGACTTTTAGAAGACCATGTTTCCCCTGCGGGATAGAACTAGGTCTTACATATGAATCGTATCCTTGAATCTCTGCATGGTCAAGGTGTCGATGATGAGTAGGAAATTTTCTCCAAGATAAGACTTAGTGGACTATCTTAAGTGTTTCCCCTATTTTTGGAAGGGAGGGAACCTTACAAGTGGTATCAGAGCCGATCTTAGTTCCTAGGATTTGTTTTTCAAAGGTTAACTGTCAAGGGATTAAAACAAGTGATTGTTTATCATATGAGGACGAATCAATCATCTCTACTGGCCATAGAAGTGATTTGAATATCCTCACATATTGAGACAATCATCCTATGAAATTGTTCTTGTATCTTGGGGGTGCACACGCAAGATATTTGTACAATAAATTTGAGAAATAAGATTGGGGAGAAAACCTTTTATGAGGAAAAACATAGGGTGATCAAATTAAGAAACTAGTGAGAGACTGAATGACTAGAAGGATAGACCGAAACTTGTTTAGAGAAATTTTCAAGATATATCTCATTAACTTGCATATTATAAATTATTAAGATTATAACTCCATTAAGATTTGAATAGTTAACGTGTGAATGCCATCCATTGGATGCTTTACACTAGGACGATCATCCAAGATCTAGAACCCATCTCAAACAAACATGGGTCTAACTTCGGATGTGTAATTCCCAGAGGATCATGCTCTTAGATGTGTTAATCCCAAGCTACTAGATGTGTAATTTTTAGAAAACTAATCATCTCAGACATGTTAATCCTGATAATCTTTGAATGTATCAATCCTAAGGCACCAGATGTGTAATTCTCAAAAAATGAAGATCTCACATATATTAATCCAGAGTGCCTTTAGATGTGGTGCTATGATAAGTATTTGATAGTTTTGAGCTTTTCATGTATGGTCCCATAGGGTTTTGCCCTGCATGTAGAGGCTGGAAGGCCGAATTCTAGATCATCGGCGGTATAAAGGAAAAGAATAAGAGAGCCGGTTTGGCTTGTATGAAATTGATTCATGTTTAAACTTTGTTTTTATAAATCTTGTCTTTGGTATGATTGTATTGTAGAAAAAGGCTGTTTTAACATACCTTGTGAAAAGGGCCTTAATTAAGGAACATGTTTTTTTTATGTCAAATAGTGCGGTAGGATTAATTAGAAAACAAATTGACGCATGAGTAGGGTGGAAAGTGGGAGGATGGAATGCCCCGACGGCATCATCCTACGGCGGGTGGACCCGATTAGTCGGGTAGCTTTCCAACACATTAAGTGAAAGCCCTACGCTAGATAATTAGGTTCTTGGGTAACTCTATTCTAGAAGACTAGGTCAGCGGCTGTGCCTTGCATGGATGAGAAAAAAAGCGTTGTCTCTAGAAATCAAGTCTAGTAGTTGCCCAATTTATGATAAATTATCCTATGGGTGATTTGACTTTTAGAAGACCACGTTCCCCCTGCGGGATAGAACTAGGTCTTACCTATGAATCGTATCCTTGAATCTCTGCATGGTCAAGGTGTCGATGAGTAGGAAATTTCTCCACCAAGACAAGACTTAGTGGACTATCTTAAGTGTTTCCCCTATTTTTGGAAGGGGGGAAACCTTACAAGCATAATCCAATTTAGTAGGAATTACACTTTTAGAATAAAAGAATTTCTCTTATGCATCTAATTTATACATAAAATCTATTTATGATGAAAATCACACTTTTAATATATATATATATATATAATATCTTCTATGCACCCATTTATGCATAAAAATCATTTATGATGAAAATCACACTTTTAATATAAAAAATATCTTCTATGCATATGTTTATGCATAAAAATCTCAGTATGATAAAAATCACACTTTTAATATAAAAAATATCTTCTATGCATATGTTTATGCATTTAAAAAAATTTATGATGAAAATCACACTTTTAATATTAAAAAATATCTTCTATGCATATGTTTATGCATAAAAATCTTTTATGATGAAAATCACACTTTTAATATAAAAAAATATCTTCTATGCATATGTTTATGCATAAAAATCTTTTATGATGAAAATCACACTTTTAATATAAAAAAAATATCTTCTATGCACCCATTTATGCATAAAAATCATTTATGATGAAAATCACTTTTAATATAAAAAACATCTTCTATGCATATGTTTATGCGTAAAAATCTTTTATGATGAAAATCACACTTTTAATATTAAAAAATATCTTCTATGCATATGTTTATGCATAAAAATCTTTTATGATGAAAATCACACTTTTAATATAAAAAAATATCTTCTATGCATATGTTTATGCATAAAAATCTTTTATGATGAAAATCACACTTTTATTGTAAAAAAATATCTTCTATGCATATGTTTATGCATAAAAATCTTTTATGATGAAAATCACACTTTTATAATAAAAAAATAATCTTTTATGCATACTTTTATGCATGAAAATCAATTATGATAAAAGTAACACTTTTATAATTAAAAAAAAAATCTTTTATGCATACTTTTATGCATGAAAATCAATTATAATGAAAGTAATACTTTTATAATAAAACTAAATTTCTTTTATACAAATAATCAAAATGCATCTTCTATGCATGAAAATGACACTTTAGAATATAGAAATCATAAGGATTACTCTTTTAGAATAATGAAAGATAATACTTATTTTCAAATTGTTGAAAATTTTTGCCTTAACCTCCTTTGTATGGCTGACCATTTTTCAATTTTAAGTCTCTAAAATTAATTAGAAATGCATCAAGATTATTTAAATCATTCTAAAGTAACATTTTTTGACTTATTTAAGAGAAACATTATGAAAAACTTGATTTTATTTATTAATCATTCACCTAGGATAAAGAATGGTTGGATTTACTAGAGAAGAGAGGGGAATGCCTTTTGCAATGAGGCATAACATCATTTGCAATGTAGAGAAGACAAAATCATAAAAAAATCATAAAATGAATGGGAAAGAGAAGAATCTCCAACTTACATAGATAATTTGAGAGCTTTCCTTTGGCTTGATGGTTTGAGGGTTCAACTCTTGTTTGAGACAAGAGTGGCCACCAATCTTTTGGAAGAGGGAAGGTCAAAAACTAATGAATTATGAGTAAAATTCACTATTTTTGGCACGTGGGAGAGACAGGGTAACAGTGCAAAACACTATTAAGCTTCAACAAAGGGGGAGGATTCTATTTATAGGAAAAAGTGAGTCTCTAACCAAGCAAACTAATTCTAGAATTTTTTGGATCAGTTTGGTCAATTTTTGAGCATTTTTAGGTTAGTTTTGCTCACTTTTTGGATCTAGTTGAAATAGGAGAGAGGAGAGATAAAAATATCTCATTATTTGGGAGTTTAAAACTCATTCAAGCATGTGAAATAGGTGCCTCCTTCATGAGGGGAATTCCCCCATACTGAGGTGTTAAAAATGCATCATTTCACCTAAATAACTCTCTTTTTTAACTATTAACCTTGTCCTTAGTCAACTCTTCATCTTATGTGAGTATTTACTCATTTTTGGGGGATTTTCCTTTTATTCTTCTATTTATCTCCTCCCTACATTTGCATGAATCTTATTGGTCCATAGAAACCTTAATTTAAAATTTCGAAAAAATCTTCACCCCCAGGATAATGCCTCTTGAACAGATTATACTTAATTTCTAATGCACCTTCTGTTGAAAATCTTTTTGAACTTCTGTTTCAGGGAAACTTATTTTAATAAGATGAGATATTTTTCTATCCAAAAATATTTAAAATCTGAATAATCTCTCTCTAGAATATTTTCTCTCTCTAGGCCAAAACAGGTAGAAACAAGGTCTTTTATATCTCTGAAGAGGGGATTGATTATCTGAGCATAACTAGGTATAAAGATTCGATACCACCCACTTAATCCTAAGAATCCTCTCGCTTCTTTCACTGTCTTGGGCTCTGGCCAACAATCTACGATTGCTTGGATTTTAGCGGGATCAAAGAAATTCCATCCTTAGATACTACGAATCCCAAATAATCAACACGATCTACTGAGAAGATGTTATGGCTCACCCAAACCTTCCTTGAAACACATCCAAAAAGAGATTACCCGGTGAACTACAATAGTCGTCTGAGGAACTTTCCAATGGCAGAGCTCGTAACCCTTGAGATCTCCAAGCTCTACAACTCCTTGAGAAGCAATTCCACCGTGTCTCTCATCGCAAGTGTTGTCACACCGCCACGTTGCACTACGGGTCCTCGTCCCTCCTCTCACCTCACTTCACTCACACACACTCACTAGCATAGATTAGGGAGAGATTAGCAAGAGGATTAGCAAAAGCAAGACTCAATTACACAATGGGAGAGTATGTTGTATTATGAGAGATATTCACTTATATACATGGCCATAAGTGCTCACACTCACTTAAATTGTAGCCAGCCGAGCACTTTAGGCTCATAAGAGGCCTAATGCTATTCACTTATATACATGGCCATAAGTGCTCACACTCACTTAAATTGTAGCCAGCCGAGCACTTTAGGCTCATAAGAGGCCTAATGCTATTACAATGACTACTCTCATAGTATATCCATGAAGTACATCACTTAGGACTTCATCCTAATTTGCAACCACACGCTCTTGAAGAGGGAATCACCATAAATACTCCGTGTCACACCATTACGGGCGCCTGTCCAAGCTATAGCTTTGGACACTATTGCTTTATATCTTGAATGTATGACCCTTTGGTGTATCTACCGTGACTCCTTAATGTAAGATAATGGCGGTAGATCTTGTTAATCCTAGAATTGGATTAACATCCCGCCCTTCTTGATGGCGAATCACGTCCTCGTCGTCGTGATGATCGTGTTAAAGATCTTTGTGTGGGGAGAATGAACAAGCTTTGTCAATTTTGTTGATCTTGAGTGACGTTCAATGGTCTTTGTTCCTCCGAAAGAAATAAGAAAGCTAGTTAATGAATGAAGAGGTTAGTGGTGTAGTGGTAATTCCTAACGGGAAGGGGGTGGGTTTTTTAACGAATGATTACATTTTTATATTTGTGTGAGTCCCTTTTTTTGGGCTGAATTTATTTTTGGCAATAATCATCAAGGTTACATGTGATTTTTGTTAGTGGGGGAGACACTGCTCTCTCTCCCCTGCTTCTTTTCACCCAATAGAGTGACCTCTAGCCTTCTATGTGAGTTCTATGCTTCTGCGATGATGTGACTTCTATGCTTTTGCAATGATGTGAATGATGAATGCTTGAATGCAAATGATGGCTTAAACTTATATATATATGCTTGAGGCCCTGGTCGGCCACTTGTTGTTGCTGTCGGCTTGTTCTGGACAAAATATTCATAAAATTATCTTTAAATGCTGTGCTTACTTCCTTGTTCTGCCCATGTGCTGTTGGCCAACTATTGAGCACCTGGCCACCTGAGTCCTCTACTGGCTACCGACTGGATACTCATGCCCTCCATGTTGTTGTTGATGATGATGATGTTGGTTATGTCCTAAATGCTGTTCTAATTGCTATCCTAATCAGGGTTTATACTGTTCATGCTGAAGATTAGCCATGGTCAGTGTTGCCAGGCGTTTCTGAAACGACAGGTACCAAGACCCCAGACCTTACCCAAAGGCCATAATTGCACAAGTAAAGATTAAATGGTTAAACATTTACCCAATTAAGGGTGCAAAATAAAGATGAGTTCGTTCTAAAATAAGTATGAATTCAACCCCTCACAAAAATAATAGATTAATTAATTAAGCAAAAGAAGAAATTTGTGACTATTCCTTTGGGAAAGTCCGAAAATTGAAATAAAAGATCTCATAAGAATAAAAACTTAGAAATCTTAGTTGATAAATCTTTTTGTGAAAATATAATTAATCTCACTGGAAATCTTAACTTGCATAGAAACTTGTTTTAATAAAAGGACTATTTTACACCAGAATGCTAGAGGGAGCATTTGGCTTATTGTTTTAAATAAGGTCGTGGAACTAAGAAGAACTCCTATTTCAACGGCCTGTAGGGAGTCATCGGAGGATGTCCCACGCGGGAAAGTCTCTTGACCAGCCTCGGTATGATTAAAATTGTGTGCTCTCGGTACGATAGGTGAGGGGCCGATGAAGCGGTCCCTGAGTGAAGTGCTAGGATACCTAAGGAGGATCCTAGAGGGTACTGACCACGCGATGCTCGGGTTCGCGGTCGCCCAATGACACCCATGGGTATGATGAGGGAGATCTTCATGGATTGGCGAGAAGTTTTATGTAGTATAAGAAATGATTTTTTAGAAACTGAATCTAAAACTCGTTGGTTGGTTAGTAGACCTTCAACGGGGCATCCGGAATGATACTTATGTTGTTTGAAAAGAATGGAACTTGATATATTCAAGCTGTGAAAATGTATTGGTACTAATGATTATTTATTCATCCTTGTCTTAAGAGGAGTGTGTGTGTAAATGTTTAAGAGGAGTGTGTGTATTTGTCTTCGAAAGCAAAATGGCATTTCAATTATGGATGGGTGAGTGATTGAATTTCCACTAATATAGTGGTTGGGTGGTCGGCTAGCCCATGGGACTAGATGGGGTTAAACTAGATCGGTGGAATTCCTGATAGCTGAAATATAAATAAATCAAGGGTAGAAGTTTAGTTCAAGATATATACGATAGAGAACCCAAACAAGTCTTGTTTCGGATCAACGACTGTGTCTCACTCGAGGGGGAAAAAAGCGTTGATCTCTATGAACCAATGCAAGACTTGCTCCTCTTACTACGAACTGGGTCACTCAACCATATGAGACTAGAAGACCAGTAGAGTAAATGACCATGTTAGATAAATTGCATTAGATTTTTCCTTGGAGGAATCGCCCATGTTTTTCCAGCAAGAAAATTTTTCAGGGTTTGGCTTAGGGAAGAAACCCCAATGGTAACCAAGTAGCAGTCTTACCTATCGCCTCGACAACATTTGAACCAAAAATTCAAGAATCAATTCCCACATCTGCAACAACGGAGACTTATGAGTGCATCAAAGACAAAATCACAATGCTCTTTTCACCCCTCTGGATATGAAGCTATTATTTTGGCTATGTTAATGTAGTAGCAGCTCCATGAGTACATATCCATACTCATGCGCACTGGAGAAAATCTGCACCAAAGCCTCACTATCGCGACAACTTCCAGGTATATCTCTCGATGGGGGGGCATGGTGGGCGAAAGCCTCGTCAATGGTACAATCCATCGCCTGAAGTTTTCCTTCAAATTACAAACCTCTCCAAACAACGCGACCATTTTCACAAATCAATGATCTCCAATCCTTAGTGAAGATATCGATATTAGCTGCAAGTCGATGTAATTCTTTCAATCCTGGCCAACCAATGGCTACTTCAACATAGAGCAATTCAATAAGAGTCTATATGACTCACTTCTTGTACTTCATGTATATCTGCTTTCTAAGAGTACTTAATTATACATAAAAACATAAGAAGCACATAGAAAGAAGCATGCAAGAACAGGTCCTACTTAACAACATTAACAAGAACCTTGTCACACGGAAGGACTTCATCGAAGGTCGATTTCTTTAAATGATGAATGTCGCTTCAATGAATCAAATGAGGAACTGAGAATCACCATCTCGTTCTGATGATTATGTCTACATTCCTCCAGGTCCTTTCCTCTCTTCTCTCCCATTATTAACATCTCTTAGCATCCCCACTAATACAAATCACTTGTAACTTTGCTTATGATTGCCAAAAACAAAGTGAGCAAAAAATCCCCAAAAAAAATGCTCACAAAAATATAAAAAAGCAATCATTCGCAAAAACCACAGACCCCCAACCTGTTAGGTATTCCCAATACACAACTAACCTTTTCCTTTACTAACTAGCCTTTCTCATTCCTTCCAGAGGAATAATGACCATTGAACCACTCAACATCAAGCCATCGACAAAGCTTGTCGATTCTTTCTACACAAAGGTCTTCAATGTGATCACGAGGACGCGATCGCCATCAGGAAAGGAAAATGTTAACCCATTCCTAGGGTTAATAAGAGCTACCGCCATTATCTTACATCAAGGAGTCAAGGTAGATACAACAAAATGTCATACATTTAAGGTATGAAGCAATGGTGTCAAAAGCTACAACTTGGATGGGTGCCCGTAATGGTCCAATGGAATACTTAAGGCGATTTTCGCTTCAAGAGCGTGTGATAGCAAGTTAGGATGAAGTCCCAAGTGATGTACTTCATGGGGATATACTATGAGAGTAGTCATTGTAATAGCATTAGGCCTCTTATAAGCCTAAAGTTCCTAGTCAGCCACAGTTTAAGCGAGTGTAAATACTTATGGCCATGTATATAAGTGAATTTCTCTCATAATACAACATACTCTCCCATTGTACAATTGAGTCTTGCTCTTGCTAATACTCGTGCTAATCTCTCCCTAATGTATGCTAGTGAGTGTGTGTGAGTGAAGTGAGGTGAGAGGAGGGATGAGTACCCGTAGTGCAACGAGGCGGTGTGACAATGCTCGCGGGAGGCGCAGTGGAATTTCTTCTCAAAGAGTTGAAGAGCTTGGGGACCTCAAGGGTTAGGAGCTCGACCATTGGAAAGGTCATCACAATAGTTGTTGAGGTTCACTAGGTAATCTCTTGTTGGATGTGTTTCAAGAGGGGTTAGGGTAAGCCATAACAGCTATGAGAGAAAGTGGAGAGAAAATTTTTCCCTTGCAAGAGTGAGAGAGAGTTGAGAGTAGAAGCTAGAATGATTTTTGGTGCATGTTCCTTTCTATTCTTTCTAAAAAAGGAGAAAGAGAGAGAGAGAGAGAGGTGAGTTTTCCCTTGCAAGGGATGGAAGAAACCCCCTCGTGAGCAGCTTGGAGGAGAGGCTTGAAGAGAGTGGAGTTGCACAAGTTGTGCTTGATTACTTCAAGGGAGCAAGGTAAATGGTTGTATTTCTTTCTTGCATTTTATGAATGAGTAGAGTTCTGGAAGGGGGTAGGAAGGGGCATACTTGGCTATAGCAGTAGCAAGGTAAATGGTTGTATTTCTTTCTTGCATTCCATGGGTAGAGTTCTAGAAGGGAGTAGGAAAGGGCATAACAAGCTACAAGTAGCACCCCCATCCTAAGCCCCCTTTTAAACCTCTTTGATAGAGGTGGTCGCTCTTTGTCAATCTACTTCAAATCAATCTTTGTCGATCTATTTAATGTTATGGTCCATTTTGTTTTAACGACCTTGTTGGGATGGAGTTGTTGACCTATTTGATGATGTGGTCCCCTCCTAGTGCCATTGGCCTCTGACTCGTCTCAACAGAGTTCAAATCAAGCTTCGTTGATCTATTTGATGCTATGGCCCCCTCCGTTTTAACGACCTTGTTGGGATGGAGCCGTTGACCTATTTGATGCTGCGGTCCTCTCCAAGTGCCATTGGCCTCTGACTTGTCTCAACAGAGTGCAATGTAAAATGCAACTGTGTTGAGCTCACCTCCTAGGTTGCTAGTTGCCTTAATTCCCCCACGGCCATAAGATAGATCTGAGCTCATGGTCCACAAATTATTCCCCCACCACCACAAGATAGATCTGAGCTCATGGTCCACAAATTATTCTTGAGCTTTTACTTCTACAATATCCTAATATGTTGTAGTTACCCTTTTTTGTGTTGTAGGTATGCCCAAAATGCATGTGTGTGTGTGTGTGTGTGTGTGTAACAAATTTTGATACATCACCATTGTCGCATCATTGCTACACACTTAATGCTTAACCACTTACACATGACCATTGTTGCTGCACTCTTAATGCTTAACATTGCATAGTTGCTTGTTCTACATATGGCTAAAACACTCTAGGCTACATGGAGCCATTGTAATTGACTATCAGACAGTCCTCCTCTCCACTATTTCCATAGGAGTCTTCCTCTGTATAGAGCCATCAGTTCTCTAATGACTACTCTCTCCTTCCCGAGCTTTTGAAGCTGTCAACAATGACTCCATACTCACCATCTCTTCTTCATTATTGAACTCAACAACCAATATGGCCCACTCTATCCAAGAAAGCAAGCACAAAAGCAACAAACCAATCGTAGATTGAATGCACTTGATGTTTGCTCGTAGTTTTGCCTTTCTCTATCACTCAAGAACACACACACACACACACACACACACACACACACACAAACAAACACTCATATCTAACAAAAAACATAAGATTGATCCATAATGCTAATTACTCCACAATGTTACACAAAGCTCAAAATAAACATAAGAATCAATGCAAGGAGCATAGGACCTCTTTGATGGCTAGAAATCCAAGAATATGGTCTTCAACTTCAAGAAAATCAAGAGCAAAACCTCCTCCTTCATTCTTGCAATTCTCATGTCCCCCTCCTTTTACATATGTGAACTAAGGCTCTCTTTTCAAATGCACTTGACCATGGGCCTTTCACCTATGCCTTGGCCTTTGGTGGTTATTGTCCACCCATCATCTTTTGGATTTGCCAATATTGTCATCAAGTTCTCTGTGGTTCTTCTCTAATCCACCTCTCACTGAGTTTGTTCTTTCTCTTTGGGATGGACCCGCCTCCTATTGTGGTACAAACTAAAAGTTATATATATAGCATGCCAACTGGTGTGTATTCTTCTTTTTTCTTTGGAAAGTGGATATATATAATATTACCACTGAAAGATCTTTACAAGGCCCTAGGCCAAAGCCTATCTATTACAAGATAAAGGAAGAGTGCCTACCTCTACACGTGGAGAAAGGAGAGGGAGAATTTTTGAAAAGGAGAAAGGAGATAAGAAGACAAGTGTTTAGGGGTTTCTTTCCCACACACCTAGATGCATTGGGGCTCACAATTAGTTGTCACCATCAAACCATTTACTCATTGAATGAGTTATATATATATATATATATACATAATACATTAGAAAGCAAATTGCCAACCCCTCCCCCCTCCTCCTCACACACACACACACACATATCTTCTAATATTATATTATGTGCATGTGAAAGAGAGAGAATATACACACACACATATATATATATAGTGCATGTGTAAGAGAGAGAATATACACACACGTATATATATTATGTATGTATGTGTATCTATAGGTATGTAAGCATGTATATATAAATAAATTTATATGTATGTCGACGCACACACATGTGTGTCCATGCACACACACACAACACATGATACGTGCACGCACATACACACACTCGCACGCATGGACACTTGGCAACACATAGAGATATGCACACTTGCACACATACTCAAGCTTGCACATACACACATGTGTATACATGCACACAAGCACATAAATACACTCATATACACAAGTACATGTGCACACACATGGACATGCACACATATCACACGAGTATATTCACATGCTCACACACACGTACATGCAAACACTCGCTATGGATACACATAAATAAAAACATACACACCATGTACACACACACAACAAATACACACTAACACATACACACAATCAAGACACTTGTACGACACATGCACGCGTGAAGACATTACACAATCACACATACATGTATATATGAACATACAATCACACACATATGTATATAAAAAAGAAGACAAAAGACATTGTATATAAGATACACTTATTAAGAGTGAACACACCTTATCATGCATCCCCACGTATTAAAATTTAATATTAATTAGTGTGTGTGTGTGTGTGTGTGTGTGAGAGAGAGAGAGAGAGAGAGAGAGAGAGAGAGAGGCAGAGAATTTCTACGTAGGAGAGAGTTTGTGTGGGAGGGGAGAGTGTGCATTTGCATTAGTGTATATGCGGTGTGTACATGTGTGTGTGTGTGTGTGTGTGTGTGAGAGAGAGAGAGAGAGAGAGAGAGAGAAAGAGAGAAAGAGAGAGTATATGCATCTATGTGTAGAATGTGCTTGTTGAGAGAGAGTGAGATGGGGCAGACCGAGAGAGAGAGAGAGAGAGAGAGAGAGAGAGAGAGAGGGTGAAAAGAGAGAGAAAGAGAGCGAGAGATAGAGAATAAAAAGTAGCTTTTAATAAAATATAAATTAAATAGGAAACATATATTTATATGTGTGTATATATGTTTGCCACATTTAAAACAAACATGTTTGCACATAATGTGGTATATTCCAAGGTATCTTTGCAATCTTCTCTTCTAGTAGATGACCGCATGCATTGCGCGTGTCGGATTAGATGTTACGCGTGTCGATTCCTCTTGTTGCATGGTGCATGTGTGTCAACTTGCTTGTTGGTGTACTTGTTAGAAGGCGAATGTCTACTCCGCTTATGACGTTTTCCTTGCCAGCAGAAGCTGATCGTGGGCTTCTGGGCACTTCTCTGCATGGAGCTTCTGGGTGCTTCTCTGTGTGGAGCCTCTGGGTTCCAAGGTATCTTCGGATTCTTCTGTTGGTTGCATGGTGTACGTGTGTCGACCTGCTTATTGGTGTACGTGTTCAAAGGATTGTCTGCGTGGAGCTTCTGGGCGCTTCTCTGCATGGAGCCTCTGGCCGGAGCTTCTGGTTGCTTCTCTACGTGGAGCCTCTGGGCGAACGTCTGCTAGGAGGTTCTAGGCGAATGTCTGCTCCGCTTATTGCGTTTTTCGTGCCGGCTGTTTCTGGCCTATCCTCTTATATGGTCGTCTTGTTTTGTTGTGCATGCCATGTTTGCCTCGGCATGCCTCAGCGCTCTCGTAGAGACGGACGAAGGTGTCGTCGCCTTCGCAGCTTCCTGGCGAACCTCCTCCTCCACAGCCGCTGGACTCCAACAAGAAAAATGTGCCTCCTCAAATCCTTACGCCTCTTGAAGGTCTAACCGGTTTAGAAAATTTGAAAGGTGTTAAACGCAAAGCTCGCTCCTCTGGTATGTAAATCTCTGCGTTCATCTCCTGTACGTTTTCGTATCTTTGGTATGTATTTTTCTGTTCCTTCGTCTTTCCTGCGCATTTTTTTCGTGCATGTTTCCATGCATGTTTGTGTGTGATCGTTTCTGAACATTTGCCTGAACATTTGCCTATACCTATTTGTGAATATGTGGCAAACATGTTTGTTTTAAATGTGGTATATTAATGTTTTTGAATATGCTCGTCGACATGTTCATGTGCATGTTTCTCTACGTTTCTGTGTGATCGTTTGTACATCTTTCTGCACATCCATGAGTGTATCTGTTTCTGAATATGCTTCGTGTGCATGTTTTTGTTCATTTATGATTTCTTCTTCTTCTTTGCAGGGACTTCGGAAACCTCGTGTGCTACGACAAAGAGGAAAAAGAGTGCAGATACTGTTGGCCCCTGCTCTGCACCTAACCGAGCCACTCGCAGCATGTCCTCAGTATCCTTCCCGGAACAATCTAAAGATGTTTGAGGTATCAATCACCATCGGCATTGGAAATGATGATGTGAACATCTCTTTGTGGGATAATCTTGTGGAGTTTGTACATCAAGAGTGCACTCAGGCTGTGTTCTCGCTTGAGAGAGAGGTGGAACTCTGCACCACCTTCATTTCGAGATGGTCACTCACATACTGTCTACCTCTATAATATCAATAGGTAAAACTGTGAGGCGTTATTTGATGTGGAATAAAGCCGCCGAGGGCTATTGTCATGTGCTGTGCATTGCGCCAGATAAAGATGCGTACGTTTGAAGGAATGGTAGGTTACTGTCTCAAAGATCTGCATAAACCTCACTTTCGCTTTCATGCACACAATGTTTCTGTTGAAGAAATCTCCCGAGGCCGAACACTGTATGCACAATTTGGGCAGGGTGACTTGAAAAATAGGGTTTGTCTCACGCCACTGAATATTTTTGAGAGGGGTTTTTGTATGCATGGAAAACTATATACTCAACAAATGGACAGTGACCCTTGGTGTTACTCTTCTGAAAATGATGAGAAGTGGAAAATATTTCCCTAGTGCTCAATGGATCATTTCCGAAGGCAGGCAATGGAATGGATTCAAGCAGAGCTCGTGTGGTGTGAAAGTGCTTGAAGACTCATGAGCTCGCAGGCAGACATCTCTGACATAAGAAAAGTGTTCTTCAGAGATCACTACATCAGAGGTGAGCCTGCCAGGTATTTTCTTCCGAAGCCATGTGAAGCACAGCAAGAAGATGATCCAAAAGCCTTCTTGCGAAGTGAAGAGGATGGAGTTTCACTTGGTGCCTGCAATAATCCAATGATCGTGGAGGACAGCCCTCCTGATGTGTCGACCCTGCAGAGCCATACATAAATTCCTCTGAAAGAGAATGCTGCAGAGTTCTTTAGAGCCATCAGCGAGGGAGATGAGTTCATCTCAGTACTGCCGAAGCTTGACCTTAGTGGAGAAGCCTTTGTCTGAGTCTTGCAGTTCACTTTCCTTGTAACGTCCGCTGGATATTTATCTACAACTTCTAGTGGATCAATAAAACAAAGTTTGCTTTCATTTCCGTCTTTTCTGTTTGAAATATCTTAAAACAAAGTTTGCTTTTGTTTCCGTCTCTTCTGTTTGAAACCCGCTGGAGTAAGTGACGTGCCACGTCGATACATGATATTCTGTATCCTAAGATACCTGCAGAAAATAATTCACAAAAATGCACCGGTCACAAAAATCTCAATATGCACCAGTCAAGTACCCAAAATTTTAAAACGCCTGCAACAAAAATAACATATCGTAACGTAAATGACATTAAATTGGACACAACATAAAAGATTTTGTTCTCACACAGACGGGCGCTTGCAGGTTCCGCGCGCGCGAGAGAGAGAGACTCTCTCGAGAGAGACAGACGACAGAGAGAGAGAGGACGACAGCATGGGAGTGCGATTCGGTGGTGACTGCACTCTTGTTGCGCAGAAAGCCGCTGCCATTCTGTCGGAAGAGGGCGTATGGAGCCCTGCGCTGGAGTCCACCCTCACCTCCCTCTTCCACGATCATCCGCTTACGCCTGCCCTGCTAAGCCTCGTCATCCTCCACCCTCGGACGTCGTCGGCCATGGCCTGGAGCCTCTTCAGATGGGCTCCCAAACAGCCCCGCTTCGCCCATAACTCCCACACTTTCACCGCGCTCGGCAGATCCCTCGGACGCCCAGCTCACCTCTACACCTTATGGTCCGTCCTCCATTCCATGAAAGACGCCCGCATCCCACCCATGCCCCACTTTTTTGCCGCGCTTATCAGCTCCCTCGGCCGGGCGAACTTACCTCACGAGGCCAAACGAGTCTTCCGCTCCATGCGGGACCTCCACTGCCCGCCCAACATCCATGTCTTCAACGCCCTCCTCTACGCCCTCCTCAACCCCAAGGG
This sequence comes from Cibotium barometz, assembly GCF_041138505.1. Classification (NCBI taxonomy): domain Eukaryota; kingdom Viridiplantae; phylum Streptophyta; class Polypodiopsida; order Cyatheales; family Cibotiaceae; genus Cibotium; species Cibotium barometz. The sequence continues at coordinate 22,309,411 of NC_141081.1, read as the reverse complement.
TAAAGTCTTCACCCAAGATCTTGCTTCAGAGAGAGCCACAGAAGCTCTTGCCTTCTTTGAACAAATGGCCAACATGGACTGCCAGCCCAACACAGTCACTTACAATGTGCTGATCGGCTGGTTGGCTCAGCATGACCGGGCGGAAATAGCTTTTCCGTTGCTCGAGCACATGAGCGCTAAGGGCTGCCCTCCAGACACAGTGACTTACAACAGCTTAATAGATGGCTTGCTCAAGACAGGCAAAGGCAACAGGACCCTTCACGTCTTCTCTCTGATGGTAGAGAAAGGGTGCAGTCCAAACACAGTGATCTGCAATTCAGTGATGCATTGGTTGGTCAAGGAGGGAAAGATGGATAAAGCTACAGAATTGTTTGACAAAATGGAAGGTATGGGCTGCCCTCCAAACACAGTGACTTACAACAGCTTAATAGATGGCTTGCTCAAGACAGGCAAAGGCAACAGGGCCCTTCATGTCTTCTCTCTGATGGCAGAGAAAGGGTGCAGTCCAAACACAGTGACCTGCAATTCAGTGATGCATTCGTTGGTCAAGGAGGGAAAGATGGATAAAGCTACAGAATTGTTTGACAAAATGGAAGGTATGGGCTGTCCTCCAGACACAGTGACTTACAACAGCGTAATAGATGGCTTGCTCAAGACAGGCAAAGGCAACATGGCCCTTCACATTTTCTCTCTGATGGCAGAGAAAGGATGCAGCCCAAACACGGTGACTTACACCAGTTTAATAGATGGCTTGCTCAAGATAGGCAAAGGCAACATGGCCCTTCACATTTTCTCTCTGATGGCAGAGAAAGGGTGCAGGCCAGACACAGTGACCTGCAATTCATTGATGCATTGGTTGGTCAAGGAGCGAAAGATAGAGGAAGCTACAGAATTGTTTGACAAAATGGAAGGTATGGGCTGCCCTCCAAACACAGTGACTTACAACAGCTTAATAGATGGCTTGCTCAAGACAGGCAAAGGCAACAGGGCCCTTCACGTCTTCTCTCTGATGGCAGAGAAAGGGTGCAGTCCAAACACAGTGACCTGCAATTCAGTGATGCATTCGTTGGTCAAGGAGGGAAAGATGGATAAAGCTACAGAATTGTTTGACAAAATGGAAGGTATGGGCTGCCCTCCAGACACAGTGACTTACAACAGCGTAATAGATGGCTTGCTCAAGACAGGCAAAGGCAACATGGCCCTTCACATTTTCTCTCTGATGGCAGAGAAAGGATGCAGCCCAAACACGGTGACTTACACCAGTTTAATAGATGGCTTGCTCAAGACAGGCAAAGGCAACAGGGCCCTTCACATCTTCTCTCTGATGGCAGAGAAAGGATGCAGCCCAGACACAGTGACTTACACCAGTTTAATAGATGGCTTGCTCAAGACAGGCAAAGTCAACATGGCCCTTCACATTTTCTCTCTGATGGCAGAGAAAGGGTGCAGCGCAAACACAGTGACCTGCAATGCCCTGTTTCATTGGTTCGTCAAGGAGGGAAAGATAGAGGAAGCTATGGAATTGTTGGACAAAATGGAAGGTATGGGCTGCCCTCCAAACACAGTGACTTACACCAGCTTAATAGATGGCCTGCTCAAGAGAGGCAAAGGCAACATGGCCCGTCACATTTATTCTCTGATGGCAGAGAAAGGATGCAACCCAGACCCTGTTGCATTAGGGAAAGATAAATGAGGCAACATGGCCCTTCACATCCTTCCTCAGATGGCAGATAAAGGATGCAACTCAGACACTGACTTGTAATGCCCTGTTGCATTGGATGAAAGATGGATGAAGCTGCCGAACTGTTGGATACAATCGAAGGTATGCGCTGCCCTCCAGACAGAATGACTCCACAAGCGTAATCATAGTTGCATTCTGTACTCATACGGATTTGTACAATCCGTCTAGTACATACCACCGTATGTTTTGTACGTGGTATAGAAAAATTGAATTTCACTTTGGGTAAAAAAGTCCCTTATGTTCTAGAAACCCTTCAGTTGCGTCTGTTGTCAATTCCCTCCAATTTTTCAAAATTTTCCCATTTCTCCCGAGTTTTTTCTCATTTTCCTCAAATTCTATAAACATTTTCAGTTTCCCCAATTTTCTCCAATTTTCTCCAAGTCCCTCCAATTTCTCCTAGATCTTCCAATATTCCCATATTTCTCCAAATCTCTATCCTAATTTCTCCCAATTTCTTTTTTCAAAATTTCTTTCATTTCTCCTATTTCTCCAAATTATGTAGAGTGGTCAAGATCGCTAATTTCTCTCAATTCCCCTAATTTCCTTCAGTTTCTTCCCATTTCTCCCAATTCTCCCGTGTTTCTCAATTTTCCTCGAGTCTCCTAATTTCCCTTAATTCTCATAATCTCCCTTGATTTCCCCAAGCCAGCGCAATTCCCCTCAAGTTTTCATGATTTTTTCAATTCTTCCAAGTCTCCCAAATTTCTCTAAAATTTCCAAATTAAATTCCCTTTTTAGATTTTCCATTTTTTTACTATAGATATTTAAAAAGAAAAAATTGAACGTACTTAAAGTACTTATCCGAGTATTTTGCATACTGGTTCCGTGCATGTATCATACCGCACCGTACCTAAAATACTGAACCACCTTGAGCTTAATAGATGGCTTGCTCAATGCATGTAAAGGCAACATGGCCCTTCAATTTTTTTCTCAGATGATAGAGAAAGGATGCAGGCCAGACACTGTAACTTGCTATGATGCTCTGGTTTGCCAGATAGACTATGCCACGGAATGATGGACAAAATTGAAGGTATGGGGTGCCAGTCCAACAAAGTGACATACAACAGGCTAATAGATGGCCTGCTGAAGGTAGGGAGAGGTGATATGGGCATTTTCATATTTTTCGAAGTGATGGATAAAGACTGCAGCCCAAACACAATGACTTGCACTGTACTAATGCATCCATTTGCCAAGCAGGGGAAGATAGGTGAAGCTATTGAGCTACTAGACAATATGGAAAACACTGGGTGTGATCCTGATAGGTTTACATGGTACTTACACAAGCCTTATCCATGGAATGCTCAGATAGGAAGAGGAAACGGTTGTTTCCATTTTAGCCCAGATTACAAAGCAAGGATGCAGCCAAACACAGACTACAGTGCCTTATGCTACATTGATGCATTGGTTTGCCAAGGAGGGAAAGATAGACGAGGCCATGGAATTGTTGGGAACATAATGGAAGGTATGGGGTGTTGGCTCAACACGGTGACATACAACAGCCTAATAGATAGCCTGCTCAAGGTAGCGAGAGTTGTGATGGGAATTTCCATTTTTGTCCAGATGATGGAGAAATGCATTGGTTTGTCAAGGTGGGGAAGAGAGATGAAGCTATTGAGCTGCTGGACAATATGGAAAACATTGGGTGCCACTGACACTTACACCAGCCTTAAATATGGAATACTCAAGGTCGAAAGAGGCAAAATCGTTGTTTCCATTTTAGCCCAGATGATAGAGAAAGGATGTAGGCGAGACACAGTGACTTGCAACACGCTGATGCATTGGGATGCCAAGAAGGTCACAATAGATGTAGCCATGGAACTTCTGGACAGTATGCATAAAAGGGGGGTGCCTCCGTACAGTGACAACAGCCTATTTGATGACCTGTTCAAAGCAGGTAAAGGCAGCATGATTTCTTCCATTCCGAGTCAGATGACAGAGAGAGGATGCAGTCTAGACACATTGACTTGCACTACATTGATGGCCTGGCTCACTAAGGAGGGAAAATTTGAAGAAGCTTCCCAACTGCTAGACTGCATGATGAGGCTACTGATCAACTCATGCATGGTATTAATCATCTGACTCAACAGATGGAAAATTTGAATCTGAACCTGTTGCAAGGAGGCAGGAATGCCCCTAGGGTAGCAGACAGAGATGGTTTGAGACGTAGGGGAAGAGAAGGACCCAACTTGAATGTTCCGTGTTGCAACTGTATGGAGAGGGGTCACAGTTCTCCTCACTACCCTTAAGTGTCAAGGAATTCAATGCATGTTGTGGATGATGAATGTGATCAAGCTGAGCTGGAAGATGCTTCTCCATGCTTTGTTGATAGTTTCTTAAATGATATTGATATTACTTGCTTTGATGTGGATGGCGAAAATGTTGTTGCAGTTGCTAAGCCTTTGGAGATGGGTGATGAAGATATCCATAATAGAAAACTGTGACTTGTATGACGCAGAGAGCTTGAAAAAAAAAACTATGATAGGTTTTTTTGTGCCAAGATATGATGCCCAAAATACGCGCCCATCCACACCATAGACACAAGAATAAATTGTCGAGTGTGGATGAAACCTTAGGAACAAGGGGCTGTTGTGTGGCCACCTTCTATTATAGAACTAGCCGTTGTCATCACCGGCCAAAAGAAGAAAGAGCTTTTGCATGCACAGTAGAGGAAGAGAGATTGCTGAGAGGTGCATTGGAGAACCTGGGAGAAGTGGGTTGAATGAGAGAGTAGAGGGCAAAGGAGCCAGGAGAGTCTAGCTGGTAGATTTGTGAGAAGGCTTTGTGGAAGCTTACTGTTGTGCTTTGCTGTTTTGTTAGTTTGGATTGGAGGTTGTTGTGACGACGGTGTTTTGTCTGGGAAGAAGACGCAGGAATGGGTGTGAGAAAGCTTGGATTTGTCTAGAGCAGAAGGTGCAGGGGTGACAGAGGATCTTGTAGGAGGTTGGATGAGAGAAGAGAGGGCGAAGGAGCTAGGAGAGTCTTGCTGGGGGATTTGTGAGAAGGCTCTATGGAAGCTTACTGTTGTGCTTTGCTGTTTTGTTAGTTTGGATTGGAGGTCGTTGTGACGACGGTGTTTTGTCCGGGAAGAAGATGCAGGAATGGGTGTGAGAAAGCTTGGATTTGTCTAGAGCAGAGGGTGCAGGGGTGACAGAGGATCTTGTAGGAGGTTGAATGAGAGAAGAGAGGGCGAAGGAGCCAGGAGAGTCTTGCTGGGGAATTTGTGAGAAGGCTCTGTGGAAGCTTACTGTTGTGCTTTGCTGTTTTGTTAGTTTGGATTGGAGGTCGTTGTGACGACGGTGTTTTGTCTGGAAAGAAGACGCAGGAATGGGTGTGAGAGCTTGGATTTGTCCAGAGCAGAGGGTGCAGGGGTGACAGAGGATCTTGTAGGAGGTTGGTGCCCTAGGATCTCTGAAGTTGCAGCTCAATTGGAACTTGGACCAGCCCAAAGCTTTGCTCAACTTTTCCTTTCTGTGTTCGTGGTGGAGGTCTGCAAAGTGTGCACTGTGGTTGCAGAGCCCTTTGTTGCTGGTTCTTATGGAAATTGAAGGAAAAGATTTGAAGAGTTTTGCCAAGATTTTACCGTGGTGGATTTCCCTTGTTCTTGATGTTTTCTCTCTCTTTTGTTTAATCCTCATGTCTTAGGGTTGTTGAGACAAGCTCATTAATCGTCTATATGCAAGTGGCTCCTTATGTGTTTGGATGGATGAATTGATTATGCTCTACTTTTTGCTGTTTGGTTTGAGATACTGAGGAAAATTCAATTGTGAGTGAAGAGCTGAATTGTGTTGAATCAGAGTTGTGTCAGATAGCTTTGTTTTGGAGTCAGCAGGGTCTGACAATGTTAGAAGTTGATCAGCAAGGAGTCAACTGAGGGCATACAAGGGTAGAAATGACCTCTTTGGGTTGAAGGGGAAAGTTTTGGGTTTTGGTCTGAATTTCAGTCAGTAGGAGTCAGATCTGAGTCAGCTGAGGAAGATAGGTCTGAATCCAATCAGTCGATAGTCAGTAGGGGAGAGCTGATAGGTTCTATGGGATTATAAAGTAAGTATTTGAAGTTTGCTGGTATTGGAGGAACTTTGAGGAAGCCTGGCGGACGTAATTCTGACTGGGGTCAGTTTCAGCTGTCCGATTCAATATTCAGTCACAGAAGTAGATCAATTTGTGTCAGCTGGGAGTGTTTGTGGTTAGCTAAGGTCAGCTGAAGACTTGGGAGTGAAGACCAAGGCCATTGGAGGTCAGGACGGACTTGGGAGGATGACTGCAAGAGTTAGCTGCATCAGTTTTGAAGAGTTTGGAGTGTGCTCAAGTATTCGCTTGTGTCAGTTGAAGATCAAGGGACATCAACTGAGTAGACTGGTGCTTTGATTTGGTGTTTGTGTTGGTGGTTGTTCCCTCCTTATGGTGGTGGGTTCGGACGGGCTATAGAGGCGAGCCTCCCCGACACATCAGCGGCATCTTTCAAATGCATACGAACCATTCGAAGCTTTGACCTTTTGGAGTAATCGTCTCCTTCAAAAGCGGCATCAAACTGTTTGACAAAAGATAGAGCTTTTTGGGTGTCCCGCTTTCCATGAAAAGCATCAAACTTGATGCTGTTCTCTCTTGGCTTGAAGTCCATCTTGCTGGTTGATGTAGGCTCTTTTGCCTTTCTTTCCTTTACCTGTCCCCAAGAAGCTACATCTGAGAAAGTAGGCCTAGGGAAAGCCTCCTTGTTTCCTCCATGAGAAATGGAACAGGTAGGTCTAGATCCTTCTGTGATGGTGACTCCCTTGGCACGAAGTAGCAGCTTCAAGTCCTTCGACTTCAGTGGCTCAAACCTCGATGAAATCTTCAAACATCCGAGCCCTTCTATGGTCCTGTTCCTTCTTGGCTCTCCAAGCAAGGAATTCTTTGTCTTGAAGAAACTGTCTAAACTGCTGAAAATCTCGGTACTCTGCCGATGTCATGGCCACGGTCTCATTAGAAATAGATCGACAGCCTTGGTTTCCATCTTGAAGTCCTTAATCAGCCTCATAGTTGTTCGCTTCATTAGGCTCTTGGTTTCCCTCTTCTCTCGACATGGCTTTGTCACCCCAAGAAAGTTTCTTCAAGAGAAATCCTGCTCTGATACCACCGTATTGTAATAGATTCTACCACATCTCCAAGAGATATAAATATAGAGAGAGGAGATAGAGAAAGGGAGAGAGAGAAGGGTTCAGAGAAGATTGCATGGTACACCACACTGAGCGGGGAACATGCTCAGGCCCGTTTTAGGAATTTATTATGGAACAATCCACGGGCACACTGGCCAAGATCAATACAACAATGAATACAAAAGCAAATAAATATATCGATGTAGAACCCCAAGTCGAAGTCGGTGTCGAGCCACGAGATCTCTGATGCTGAGCACACCACGGAGATGACCCACAAGAATCTCTCGCTGGGCTAGTACAAGATCCAATATCCAATTCCAGGTCCAAATCCAAGGGACTCCAAGTCCATACAAGAAGTATATGAGGGATGTGTGTAGATGACAAGGTTTATGGTGATTTAGTTGTAAGCTTGTTGCCCAAACCTGAGGTAGAAGCAGCCCACAAGATTCCACCAAACAGGGGAGTATGAACCGAGTCCAATACTTGTGGTCTCACAGTATGATCCAGTCAGCAACCGTAAGGTATAGCGTAGAATAACTCGTATGGTTGACTTCAATAGATGGCGGCTGGGGGTAGCAGCCAGCAAATATCGGTGGTTAGCTTTTGTTTAGCCTTGTTGAGCAATGGGCCTGATGTTGAGACAAAGTTGCTTGATTCCCACACCACCACAAGATCAAGACACATGCGATGGTATCGCCAGACATGGGTAGCAGCAGCATCTGAGAACCAGCTTGGAGCTCTGATACCAATGTCCCATGCGAAAACTTATGGGAGCCTTCTTTCAGGCCTAAATATCATTTGGGAACATGCTGATGCAAGACGCATGCAGAAGAGAGAGAGATACCTGAGTATTTAGTATATCATAAAGTACGAAAAGGTACAACAGTCTTGCAGCCGTTGGCTGCCTGCAAACCCTATTCCAAGCCTAATCTATGATCTAGTCAAATCGTTGAGCAAAACTGCCTTTTATAGGCTGGACATGACACCATAAACTGGCCGAATGCTGGTCGGCTAGCCACCTGGACAAACATCCGACTTTTACTGCAGCCAAGTGGACATTACGCTGAATCTGCTGGCCGACAGCCCTTCCATGTCCATCATTAGTCAAATCCCTGCCAAAACTAGCAATTCATGCTCCTAATCTCTGGTTCTGATCTGTCTTTATTTGGTTGCTCTCCTCAGCATTAGCTTTGAGCTTGGCCAGTGCATGTCTTGCACATGACATCTTGCGAGTGGTGCCCTTGGCTTGCGGTTAACCCAGTTTGACTTTTTGTTTTTTCTTGCTGTTTGGCCCTTGTCTCCATGCCTTCTTCCACCTGTTTGGTATTTGGGCAAAGGTTCCATCATGTGAAATAGAGCTAGGAGGGCCAAATGGTTACACAAACCTTCAGGTTTAGCAATGCTAAACACTCATGGTCTCCTAGATGAAGATGCATAGTCCAAGGAGAGTAACACAAGACATGGAAGAAGTTCTAATAAGTTTGGTTGGTGGTGTTCCACAAGACCCAAGGGGAATGGTAGCCTGTGAGTCGGATGCCACTTGGAGCATACCAAGAAAGGCTTTCAGGAAAATGGTTGCAAGGGATGATCATCATCCAAGGGGTGGAGTGAGAGTGCCAAAGACTCAATACTTAGGAAAAGAAGACCAAAGAAAGTGACCTAACGAAAGGTTTTTAGTGAAAAGGTTGCCAACCAGGAAGGGAAGGATGATCATGTGGAGGGTCATCCGAGTCCATGAGAAGACAAAGAGATGATAATAGTCATCTAGGGTCAGGAGTTGGAATCCCGTTATCAAGTTTAGCAGAAGGGGATATCATGTGCATGCACATATACATGCTAATCCCACAACTAATCCATGAAGGGCAATAGATTAAGATCATATTCAGGACCAGATTTAGGAGCTTCAGTAGCTATTATTGGCAGGGAAGGCATTGGGATGGGCCAGGTGGCTGTCGGCCACCAGCTGGATAAAGAAGGCATTCTGGTGTCGGCTACAACAAAGGTTTATTTTATGTCCGGGGACCTGGCTGACAGCAGGTCGGCTAGTCCACATGACCTTACACGGCTTATATAAGGCAACACATAGCTTTATCTTTTCCTTGATGTGGTCATAGAGTAGGACTTTTTGGAGTCAATAATACATTTTATGGGACAGCCTAGGGCTTGCAAATATTGTATCCTTTTTGTACAATATGAATACACTGAAAACATGTCTATCCCTTTCTCTTCTCTCCATCTTTTGTTTGTGTTTAGCATCAAGATGTTCTTGAAACCTTTTTAGGGTTGAAAGAAGACATAGAGCTTCCATGCATGTGACAAAGCCTTGATGGCTGCGATAATGAAAGTATTGGAGCCAAGCAACTTAGAGGAAGCACTAGTAGATCCGAATTGTAGGGAGGATATGGGATCTTGTGGATCGTCTTGTAAAACGGAAGGTTATCAGCACCAAGTGGGTTTGGAAGGCCAAGTACAAGTTTGATAGTAAATTGGACAAGGGAAGGCTTGTGGTAAAGAGTTTTGCATAAGTCAAAGGGTTTGACTTTCAAGAGACATTTATCTCCACATTATTTTTTTTTTCAGGGAAAAGATCCTTCAATTAGTTAAAGAAAAAACAGCCACAAAGGGCTACATACAAACTTACCTCATTTGAGGGTGGGAATCAAATGCTCATGAGGGACAGAGATGCTTCTCCTCCGGCTGCCGCTTTATGAGGAGAAGGCTATGTCATATGGGGGGAAATCATAGAGCGGCCACAAAGGGCTACATACAAACTCGCCTCATTTAAGGGTGGGAATCAAATGATCATGAGGGGAAGACGGGGGGAGACAGCCACACACATGTGGCCTGTAATGCCAAATGGGGTCACCTCCTCTCTATCTGTGAGGAACAAGCCGGGTCTCCAAAGTCGCGAAAGCTTCCCGTCACTTCCCCATGCAGTCTCAACCTCCCTATAACTTCCCTCACTGACTGTGGAGGGTGTGAATGATATTAAGCCATATGCTCCTGTGGTCTCCGCTGATGACAGAGTGTGGGTACGCTTGATGGCCTCGCTGCATCTAGCACGCCAAATGTGCTAGGCTGCTATGCTACTGCAAATCTCCCATCTCTGGCATCAGCCTGGCCGGCAGTCTCCTATAGGTGGGACTGTGATTGGTACTGCTGCAATATGATAGTGAGAGATGTTGAAATTTGAGCATAATGATGAGCTATGGTGGATCAAACACTAGAATCAACATCATTAACAAAGTGATTAGCAAAATAATTAAGACATAATTAGTGGGTAATTAACAAATAGATTAATGTAGGCATGGATACTCAAAAACCAGCCAATTCTCATTAGGGCTATGCCTCAATTTATAGAGTTTACATCAAGCATCAAATCCCATTGATTTCTCCATGATTCACTCCCAGAATATCTCCACCTCTTGCCTGATTCTCTCCACCTCTTCTCTTTTCCCTGAATATCTCCCAGAATAACTCCACACTCCTAAATTCTCTCATGCTACCCTTTATTCTCTCCCAGTAGATTCTTCTCACCTTTTCACAGGTTCTTTCACAATTACATCTTCTCTTTTACAGCCTCTAACCAAGGGCTTGTTCCTGCACACACCCTATTCACTTGTATTTTCAACACCTCCTCTCAAGTGAATAATCCTAGCACACCTGGACCCTGTATCAAGTTTCCCTCTTACTTGATAGCCCGCGACCAGTGCCTCAAGTCCCTAAACTCCATAGTCCTTGACACTCTCTCTCTCAATGTGTCCAAGGCTACTATAAGTGCCCGTGACCTTGACTAAAGTGCTCACACATACATCCACCACGTGGCCTACATCATCGGTGGCTCAGAGGTGGTTTTTACTTTGTTGGGTAGGTTACATTGGGTTGTGGGGTCTCTCTCTCTCTCTCTCTCTCTCTCAGAAAAGATGATCCGACTCCACTTCCTTTGGAGCCTCCATGAAGTTTGCCGATGTCGTTCGTTCTTCACTGGGTTTGCTGTAGCAGTCTCTCGCCATGTGTCCTGGCTTTCCACATTTGTGGCAAGTGAAGGTCCTTCCTCCTACTCTGCCTCTTCCTCGTCCTCGTCCTCGAGAGAATCCTCCTCGGGTGAAGAATGCTTTTTCTTCTTCTGCTGTTGAGTCGAGCCCTTTCTTCTCTTTGCCTCTGTGCTCTAGTAGAGGTGCTTCTATCTCTTGTAGCTTCAATTCAGGTACATTCTTTAGTGTTGCTACAATGTTTTCATAATCACCTTTGTCCACACTCTTCAGAAGTACAGCTAATGCTTCATCATCTTCTACATTTTTGCCAATAGCTGCCAGCTGTTGCTTGATGCTTTTATATTTGTTCAAGTGTGTGATTAAAGGTTCACTTTCCTTCATGTCCAATTTGTAGAATTGCATTAACAGATTTATCTTGGAATTTTTTGCTTGTGTACCAAATAATTTATTGAGTTCATCCCATGCATCTTTTGCCCACTGTATCCCTGTGATGTGATGAATGATTTCATCATTTAAACTGAGTGCAATAAGTCCCAATGCTTTTTCATTCTTGCTCTTCCACTCATTTTCCCCTCTCTCTGGGCATTCATCTCTCCCTTCAACTAATCCCCATAGATTTTTCCTCATCAGCAAATACATGGTTTTTATCTGCCATGTATAAAACTGTTCCCCATTAAATTTGGCTATTTCTTGTGCTGAACTCATGGTGATGTGAAGGGGGTCTTACCTCTTGATCCAATTTCAAGATTCAAGGGCAGTGTCTACCCTTTTACAACTCAATCTGGTGTTTAATAGATGATTACAACAAATTTATCAGCATAAAATCACCAGAAATTACACTAAATCAAGGGTAACCAATTTGTACGGGAGGGTTGGAGTATCAAACCAACTCCGATTTGCAATCTGAAGTTATAGGGATCTGTATCAGATACTTTATGGTTAATTTGAACCCTCAATTGCACCAAAATACAGTGATTAGCATTGATTAATCATTGATTAGTAAATTAATGCTAATCAATGTGTGCAAAAAACAGAGTATGCGGGGAGCCCAGATCTGGTGCCTTACACTTCAAATGAGCTCAAATGCTTTCAAAGGCATCAATAGCAATGAGTCTAGTAGAGGATTAAGCTAAGAAACACAAGATTTGACCAAATATTGAAAGCTTAATCTCTGTTTTACACCAGTCACCTGCTGCAGATTTGATGAAGAGCTTGGATCTCAATGTAGACTTGATGAAATTGAATTCTGTCTTCACCAGCTTGTAGAGCATGCTTGAATACACCTTGGGCTAAGAGGAATTAGAGACATTTGATTTGAGCAAGAAGAAATCTGCAAATTACTCAGGAAAAAACGCGCCCGCCAAATCGTTGATTTCTGCTTCCTTCGCTGGCGGTTTGCTGCGCCGTCTTGATGGGCTTGAAGCCAAGGATGTTGACTATGTTGGGCTAGAAGCACAAGACCTAATTTAGAGTGTACAAGAAGCTAGAGCTCCTCCACTGGCTGGGGGTGATGGAGTGAAGTGAAAAATAACTAAAAATTGGATTATTTCTTAATTATCTACTAATCTTGATTAATTAAATAATGGGCTCATAAACCTAATTGATTCTAGGCATGGCTCTGATACCATGTTGAAATTTGAGCATAATGATGAGCTATGGTGGATCAAACACTAGAATCAATATCATTAACAAAGTGATTAGCAAAATAATTAAGACGTAATTAGTGGGTAATTAACAAATAGATTAATGTAGGCATGGATACTTAAAAACCAGCCAATTCTCATTAGGGATATGCCTCAATTTATAGAGTTTACATCAAGCATCAAATCCCATTGATTTCTCCATGATTCACTCCCAGAATATCTCCACCTCTTGCCTGATTCTCTCCACCTCTTCTCTTTTCCCTGAATATCTCCCAGAATAACTCCACACTCCTAAATTCTCTCATGCTACCCTTTATTCTCTCCCAGTAGATTCTTCTCACCTTTTCACAGGTTCTTTCACAATTACATCTTCTCTTTTACAGCCTCTAACCAAGGGCTTGTTCCTGCACACACCCTATTCACTTGTATTTTCAACAAGAGATTTGAAGGCCTAGCCCTCCCCCATCCTCCTCATAAGCCATGACCACTCTAGCCTCTATGGCCCAAGCGACAGTGCCCCATGTGATGATCTGGGTTGATGTGTTGAGATGCGGAGAATCCTTTGCCGAATTTGCTGAGCCTTTTGGCAATCCCAAAGGCAATGTCTCTGAGTCTCTTGGGGGTGGCCGCACTGCGAGCAAGCTGCTGGTCGACCACCAACTGCCAACAAGTACCAATCGCTAAACTCCTATGTGCGATTAACCAAAGAGAGAGGGTGGTCTTTCTTGGCCGAAAGCTGTCCCATTGTCTCTTCCAAAAATCTGAAAGGAAACATTGTGAGAGGCCTTGAGATTGCCAATGTGCTGCTGTTGTTGGTGTGCCATTTATCTTGGGCATTTGGATCTTACGGCCTAGCCATGCAGTATATGCAAAGAAGGGGGCTCCAAAGTCTCCTCATGATCCATTGGATCATGCCAAGTCCACTCTCTTGGATCCCATTGAAGGCGCGTGAAAGGTCGGCACTCCCATATCCATAGCCGCCATAATCTTTTCATGGCCACCTTGGCCGGTGCTGGATCAATATACCATTCTCGTGCCTGAAAACTAATCACCCTTACCCTCTACAAGGTGCAGCCACTAAAATCCTCCAAGAGAAGCTCAGATCTCTCTAGTTTGCCATGGTATCCAATAGAGAAAGTGAGCAAACCACTGTCCTCATCTGCTCCATGACCGCCACTAGGATATCGTGTCTGGTAAACACACCTAGCCACAGTGAGGGAGTCAGCCACTCTTGAGGGATAGCTGAGTCGATGTCGATGTTGAGCCTATCTCTACCCCGGATCCTTGTCAGGCCTCTCTCCTGCACCTCCGAGGGTAATTGCTTGTGGGCGATCCAATCTCCAAGAGACCTGGCTGGTCCCATGCTCAAGGCGCCCCAAGAAACATGCGGGCGGGCCCCTAGCATGTGGCCATTGGGTAAATGGATCAGAGGGTTCTAGAGCAAAGACTGCCAAAGCCGCTCCTCTGTTGCAACTAGAGCTATCTGTCTGAGGGCAGGCCTAAGGTGCTCGCAAAGCACGAAGTAAGCTGGCTACAAATCTGTCCTCAAAAGCCAGGCTAAAACCACAGGCTCGTATCTTTGTGAAGATCCATTTGGTACTTTGTAGTCAAGGGTCCCCCAAGACTCGGAGTGTGGGCTGAAATCTGGGCTAACAAGAAATCCTTCCATGGCTTACCACTGGAAGGAGGCCTTTAACAATCAACTTGCCTAGCAGGGCACGGCTTTGAATAGCCGGGTCAATGAGGCCTAGCTCCCCTTTGCGAGACGAGGCTGAATAATCACTCTCCCTGCCACCTTGGCCCTGGCTGGCCTCCCATCACTTACGGCCCATAAGAAATTCCGGATCAATCGTTGTACCTGGCCAATACATGCGCGAGAAAAGGCCTACATTAAGTGATGTACTACATGGTGGCAAGAAGTACCTGGTTTTCCGCCACCACTTTGCTTGCTAGGGAGAGCCTCGTCGATCTCCAATATAGAACCGTCTTCCAAATACTTAGAAGAAGCGGGGCGAGCTGTTGCTTATTTAGAAGAGATATCAATGCCAACCTAGAAACCGGGATATCGAACTGGAGTGCCCCTCGGGATCCACTGAAAATCCTCAACTGGTTGCTGCCAAGTCGGGGCGGGTGCTGAGCCTACCCAAAAACCATTTGACTTGTGCCAGTTGATCTGTGCTCATGACCTCGATTGCCTCCGCAAATCTTTGTAGATTCCCCACATCTTGTGAAGGAAAGCTATTGTGTCGTTTGCAAACTCTAAGTCAAGCAGCTTCTCTTGCGTGCGGAGGAGAAGACACAATCCCTGAAGCCCGGTCTCGTGGGCGGAGAGAAAACTACTCATGGCCTCGACGACGAATACGAAGAGGTAAGGTGCCAAAGGACATCCTTGTCTAACCGAGTGTGAGAAGGGGAATCTGTCGCCACCCACGGGCTCCCTGAATGAGAACCTGGCTATGTGAGGTTGAGTAAAGTCCTGAGACTCCACGAATCCACTCCATGGGGAATCCCATCGGGCTCATAGTGCCCTCCAGAAAGCTCCAATCCACCCTATCATAAGCTTTCTCAAAGTCTAGGAGTAGCACAATGAGGTCCTGCTGCCGCATCCTGGCTGAAGCTGTCGCCTCCTAGAAGGTAAAGATGTTGTTCAAAATGCTCCGATGTTGAACAAAGCCGGTCTGAGTGCCATGGATCAAGTCTGGGAGAAAAGGCTGAAGTCTCCTGCTGCTGCTGCTGCTCTGCTGAATGGCCTTGGCCAAGATCTTATAGGCTGTCCTTAGAAGAGTGATGGGTCTCCAATAATCTATCACCACCCTCCTTGGCCAAGATCGTATAGGCTGTCCTTAGAAGAGTGATGGGTCTCCAATAATCTATCACCACCCTCCTTGGGAATCAAGTGAATCAAGCCCTCTGAGAGCCTCTCTGGCATGGCACCTGTGATCATAATCTCATTGAAGGCAGCTCGAAGGCCACCTTCCATGAGGTCCCAATGGTGAAGAAAGAAGGAGACTGGAAGCCCGTTTGCCCTCGAGCATTTGTCGTCTCAATGCCTTTGCCAATTCCTTAGCAGTAAATGGTGTCAATAAGAATGACCAAAGAGAAGGGGGAATCACCTCCCTCCTATACCGCCAGACCCTCTCGCGTGCTTCCACCACTTAGGGAGATGCTGGGGCACTAGTGAGGAGGGATCGAAAAAAGTTCGTGGCGATGGCTCTCACCTGGGGGGGATTTGAAACTATAGCTCCATCCTGGCCACGCAACTTGCGAATACTGTCGAAACGCCAGCCAATGGGTCAGATGTCAAGCCGTGCTGCCACCGTACAAAGAAGTCTTGTGCCGTACGCAGTGTAAGGGGACTCAACTGCATGACTCGTTCTAACGCCGATGGCAAGTCGAACTCCACTTGGTAGTATCCGCACCCCAGAGGGTGAATATTGGTGATCTTTGCAGGTTCACCAATGAGGCTCACTTGAACAAGATGCTTGAGCTGTTCACGCGTATGGTGGCTACCAACAATTTTGCAGACCAGGGTGAAGGCTCAAGTGAGGCAAAAGTTGTGGCAAGCTGTAGATCCGCTTTGGAGAAGGTAATGCAAGCAACGATGGCTTCGGTTGGGGATGATGAAGCGGCTGCCATGGAGTCCTCCCGAGGGTGAAGACCAGAATATTTGCCGAATAAAGCTGAAAACTCCAAAAGCTAGAAAGCACCAACCTGACGGGAGGGGAGAGAGGAGAGGGACAGGGAAACAAAGAGGAGGATGGAAAGAAAAGAGGGAGGGGGGGCATTTAGAATCTCTCAGAGTATACTTTTGTACATGAATTTGCTTTCTTGATAATTAAGACATTGCTAATTATTCTTTAGGCTTGTCTTCGTTTGCAAGATTTTTGTGTTCAAATATGTGAATCTCTCATGTTAAGAACTCATATTCCTCACTATATGTAAGGAAGACATATAATGTTTTGGTGGTGATTGTGACTTATGTGGATGATTTGATAGTCACAAATGATTGCGGGAATGATATAGCTAATGTCAACGTATCATTGAGGAGCTAGCTTGACATGAAATAATTGGTAGAATTGAGATGCTTTCTTGGCATTAAGCTAATTAAGACATCACATGGTATATGGTTGGTGTGCAAAGGCAATATCCCTTGGATATGTAAGTAAAGTATGGCATGACTAGATGTAAGCCTATGCTGACACCATTGGAGAAAAACATAAAGCTAATGATTGATTTTGTTGATAAGTTAAATGATGTTACCATGTACATGAAGATGGTTGGTAGCTTGAATTACTTGATTACCACTAGATGAGATTTATGTTATACAATGAGACTAGTTCACCAACTTATACAAAGTCCTAGGAAGCCACATTTGGATGATGTTAGAAGATTATGAGATATGTGAAGACCACTTCTCATTGTGGTCTATTTTATGAGCATAAAAATAATGTGATGGTGTATAGCCGTTACCTTAAATGGCCTTATCAAGGAATACAGCTAGTTTTAGCCCTCCATTGGAGTTCGAGAAAACTTTCTTGATTTTCAGGAATTGATTGCTCTTCTCATCCTATTATGAAAGGTTTATCCTCTCAAAATTTACATGAGCAAGCTTTCTACTCAGATACAGGTAGAAGTAGAGGTAAGTCTGTAAATAGAATGGGGATATATAAATAACGCTTACATAAACCCTAATTAGCTCTCTCACTCAACCATACACAAGAATAGATCTCCTTCACGTACTCTCCGTCTTCCAAAATCCACACACACAATGATAAGTTCACACCATACTAATGTAACACCAAATATTCATACACTTAGCCACTGGAGATGACTAATTACTGCCCACACACTCCTACCGCCACTAATGCACACCGCATGTATCACACCAACACTATTTGGATGAACTTGCTATCTCAACACTCCCCCTCGAGTTTATCATATCCATCTCTAGTACTCCAAGTCTGTCTCTGAAGTACTCATACTTCTCTTTCCCGAGTGACTTTGTAAAGATGTCGGCATCCTGTTCTTCAGTCTTCACATATGCCAAATCAATCTATCCATCTAACACCTCTCTAATAAAATGATAATTGGACTTTATTTGTTTGGTCCTTACATGATATATCGGATTACTCATGCTATTACAATGTATGAAAACTCCTCCATCATGATCACATTAAGTAGTTTCCTTAGTCAAACCACTTCAACCGTAGCTATCTTCTATATTCTTCCTCCATGCTTGATAATGTAGCTATGGGTTGCTTCTTATTGCTCCAACATACAGCAGCACTTCCCAAGCTGAATACATACCCACTAGTAGACCTCCTGTCTCGTAAGCACTTCCTACACAATCTGCTTCATATCATCATCATCTAATGGTGATCCAATAGAAGAAAGGGCATTTGCAAGCTCTTTAACCTTCATACTTAGCTTCCATGTGGTCATATTATATAGCTCTTGCTTTAGGTGCATCTTTTGAGCTTGGATATTTATACTATATCTTCACCAAGGTGTCCCAAGCCTCCTTAGGCATTTGTGCATCTTGTATATGCACAATCATAGAATCTATCACATTGATAGACAACCAATACAAATTCTTTCTCGCTCTTTCATGCCATGCTTTATATGGTTGCACCTATTGTGGGGTTAGATTTTTTCAGCAATCTCTGGTTCCTTTTCATCACTTGTAAATGAACCAATATTCTTTTCCCATAAGGAAATTTTTCATCTTAAACTTCTATGCTTGGAAGTTATTCTTGTCTAACTTCTTGCTCATAATAATTTGGGATAGACTATTGGACATGATTACATGTAGTAGCAACTTACCAAGTAGCGCTTGTAAATTCTTCAGCACTTGCAACAACAAACTTTGTAATCTTCAACACAATGGTATGGTACAGTAGTTATACTGCGAATAACTATATATGAAACAATCACACAAACGTTCATCCACCAAAAATTTTGTAAATCTTATAATCTTTACAAGAATGTCTTGTAACCAACTTTTTTGCCACAACTTTGCTCTAGCCAAAATTGGGTATACACAGTCAAAATCGATACTTTCTTAGAGTGCATATAGAAAACTTGTAGAGCCAAAACGAGACTGAATCACACTCAAATGTGTAAAACTTTCGGTTAATATTTTAGGCCTCATCTTGGGTGAAGCAAGAAGACCTTGTTTTGGTTCAAAACGCATAGTTGACTAAACACGACATGGTCTTCTTCCTTCACCTAGGAGGATGCCTCAATATGAGATAATGACTTTCCTACCTTTGCTGCCTATAGGTCTCATAGCTACCCAAGGTGTTGCTACTTGTCTTGTTCTTAGGTGTGTCACATAAATAGGAGCTCTGATACCATAAAGAGAATGTGGGGAGGGAGGGAGAGCTTGAGTTTCTTGCAAGTGAACACGCACACACAAGAGAGATGGATGGCTGAATTTTCTCCTATGTTTTTCTTCTCTCAATCTAGTATATCATAAAGATAAGACTACATACTATAAAGGAAAGTACTCTCCTACTAAAACATACACGGCTAGTCCATAGTGTGAATGAGACTATATGAGCTTGCACTATAACTATACCATACTCTAGTAATCCAAATATGGTTGTCACATAGCCTGTCATCACTGATAGCATACTCACCACACTGGTGGCATACTCACTAACTATGCCAATGGCATAGTTAGCCTGTCATCACTGGTGGCATACTCACCAACTATGCCAATGGCATAAATGCAGAAGCTATCATCCAGTGAGTCATCAATGTCCGTAGCACTAGTTGAGCTTGATATCTTAACAATTTTGGACAAAAAATATATTTCCCTTCTCTAGTTATTTGAATTAGTTAGCTAATTAAGCTTTAACTAGGATACTTAGGCTTGCATTGCTTAATTTTTATTAGAAATTGCATAAAGCTTAATTAGATCACTTAAGAATCATCAATTAAACTACTTACACTTGTTTTTGTTAATTAGAAAATTGTGACTTCTCTTTGGTTCATTTAGTAGGATAAGATTAATTAGCTTAATGAGATCACTTAGGAATCATCAATGAAGGCTACTTACACTTGTTTTCTTAAACTAGAAATTAGTTAGAAAATTACGACTTTTCCTTGGTTCATTTTGTTGGAGAAGATAAATTTGCTCATATATCTCTTATTTTTTTTTGATTTACAATTTAAACATACCATGATCATCAAGAGAGCAAGATTGAGTAAATCATAGCTTCAAATAATATATTTGTCTCAAATTCTTTGATTTTTTATTAATTAATCAATAATTTTTTTAAATCTAGTTTTGTTTATCTTCTTCCTCATGAGGAGTTGGATTTTTCCATGTTCTTGCATTAATTTATAGTGAAGGGGTGTGATTGGATTAATGTGAAATCAAGCTACCTCATATGTCACCCATAGGAGTTTCCCTGTACTTAGTCTCTATGCTCAACAAAGTAAAGGCTGCTTCTTACGACTCTGGCTAGTAGGGGCACTCCTAAAAGAAATTATAAAGCCACTAGTAGATCTCTTGTATGAGACACTATTAGCCCAATAATATGTATCTATGTACCTATGTTCTTGTATGTGTATCCCACTTATATGTGTATCCCAATCTCATAGAAATTTTGTGATGTTTTGTGGACCTCATATGTCACTCATAGGAGCATCCCTGTACT
The DNA here is from genome assembly GCF_041138505.1 of Cibotium barometz. Lineage (NCBI taxonomy): Eukaryota > Viridiplantae > Streptophyta > Polypodiopsida > Cyatheales > Cibotiaceae > Cibotium > Cibotium barometz. The sequence goes on along the minus strand of NC_141081.1, from coordinate 22,289,233 downwards.
CAGTCTCTATACTCAATAAAGCAAAGGCTGCTTCTTACTACTACGACTAATAGGGGCACTCCTAAAAGAAATTATAAGCTAGTAGTAGATCTCATGTTTGAGACAATATCAATCCAATAATATGTATCTATGTACTTGTACGTGTATCCCACTTGTATGTGTATCCCAACATCATAGAAATTCTGTGATGTTTTGTGGAATTTATAGACTTGAGCCTTCTAGTAGACTTGAGCCTTCTGTGATGTTTTGTGGTCTCTTTGGGACTTGCATAAATTCATTTACTATTCTAGCATCACAACTTAAATCTAGCGCGGCGATAGTCATGTAAATCAAACTCCCTACTATGCAGTGATAATTAGCTCTCAACATATATGAATATCATCATCACTATCACTAGTGATAATTAGCTCTCAACATATATGAACACTAGCACAATCTCCTTGTTAGTCTTTCTCACATAGAGTAAGAAAATCTAAGAATCTAATAGTGATACAATACTCTCCTATCTTATCTAAGCATGCTTTAGTAGAGTGAGAATATTTGAGAATCTAATAGTACGAGTGATAATTAGCTCATTAACATATATGAATACTAGTATAGTTGTTGAGAGATGTAATCGCGGTGTTGTGTGTATGTGGGAAGATATTGTGGTAAGATAAGAATGCCACATGTAATATTAAATGGTGTGTGAGTGTTGACCAAAAGAAGTGGAAAAGGGAGTGCCACATGGATGATGATGTGTAAAGTGGGATAAGGCTAGAAGGCTAGAAAGCCTATATCATTGTATGGTTCATTTGAGATATGCAAAAGAATAGAGATCAAGTGTTGAGTGTGCAATATCTCTCTCTCTCTCTCTCTCTCTCTCTCTCATGGAGTTTTTAGTGTGGTATAATAATCCACCTTAATTATGTTGCTTAATCGATGTCCTTCACCATGATCAATCCCATTTTAGGATTGTTTAACATGGTATCAGAGCTTGGGTGGGCTCTTAGTCATGGTGATAGCTTCAGGAAGAAAACCACCAGAAAGGCTATCATTAAAGCTTGATTATCAAGATTCAGGCCACCTATGAGGTAAGCGTAAAGGTGCAACTAGGCACTTGTATGCAATCCACGCGGCAGATGAGGCACTGCAGTGCCAGCATGGCCAGTTTTGGCACACCTGGTTGGTCTAAACTGGTAGCACTGTGCCCAAAACAAGCTTGGGAAAATCGTCCCCGAGCCTACGTGCTCAAGATGAAAAATTTTGTAATCACCCATGGTATGAGGGTCGCCCTACCCGAGCTCACCTAGAAGCTCCAAATGGTTGTCGTGTGATGTGTGCATGAGCGATGCACGTGTGAGGTGCATGCGCATGCTCAGTGGTTTCGCTGAAAGCGAGTCGGCTCAAAATGGACTAGGTGTCTAAGATGGAAGACACACACACACATGTTTGGTTGATGGACACTCCAATGTATCATTGAGGGGGGAGTGTTGAGAGGTAGCGATTGTGGTTGTGCAATGCTACATTGATGGGTGATGGGTGAGTTGTGGAACACCTCGATTAAGAGGGGGTGTTGAGAGATGTAATCGCGGTGTTGTGTGTATGTGGGAAGATATTGTGGTAAGATAAGAATGCCACATGTAATATTGAATGGTGTGTGTGTTGACCAAAAGAAGTGGAAAAGGGAGTGCCACATGGATGATGATGTGTAAAATGGGATAAGGCTAGAAAGCCTATATCATTGTATGGCTCATTTGAGATATGCAAGAATAGAGATCAAGTGTTGATGAGTGTGCAATCTCTCTCTCTCTCTCTCATGGAGTTTTTAGTGTGGTATAATCCACCTTAATTATGTTGCTTAATCTATGTCCTTCACCATGATCAATCCCATTTTAGGATTGTTTAAACAATAGTATCCCTGTTAGTCTTTCTCACATAAGAGTGAGAATATATAAGAATGTAATAGTGATAAGATACTCTCCTATCTTGTCTAAGTATGCTCTAGTAGGTGCCTACTTTAAGCCATACAAGGCTTTGCATAACTTGTGAATACAATTAGGGTGTGCATGATCCTCATATCTCCTAGTGGCTACACCATGTAAACCTCTTCTTACAAATCACTATGTGGAAAGGTATTCTTTACATCCATCTGGAGCAACATGACTGCTCTCATGGGGTTACCATCCTAGCAATTGGAATAAATGTCTTATCAAAGTCAGTGCCATATGTCTATGCATATTGCTTCGTAACTAAGCTTGCCTTATTTTGCTAACATAACAATCTAAATTGTGTTTCATTTTAAGAACCCACTTATATCTAATTTCCTAGGCAAAGGCATCAAATCTCATATCATATTTACATCTAATGTAACCATCTCTTCACCATGGCATCTTCCCAATGCTTATGTCCAAGTGCCTCCTTAATACATGTGGGCTCTATCCCTTGAATGGTTTTGACCATATATACATAATAATAAGCTATATACACATCATACCTCAACAGGTTAACTGGATATTCAACCATGTTAGGCGGATACACTTGGATCACTTCTAGATGTTCTGATGTTTGGGTGCCAACAAAGATGGCTTCAATCAAAGGATGACATTATTATATATCTTTCATTGATGAGACCACACTAGGTAGGTGTAGATGTACTTCATGAAAGAGAAAAGTGAAGTGTTAATGCGCTTTCACAGCTTCAAGGAGATGGTTAAGAAAGATAAAGCCATGCATATAAAATGCCTAATATCATATGGTGGGGGAGAATCTGTCTTCAATAAATTCAATGATTATCTAGGAGAGCATGGAAACAAAAGACAATTCACATGTAGGTACACCTTGCATCAAGATGAGGTTGTGAAATGGAAGAACATGCATATTATATAAATTTCCCATGCATGAACGAGAAGGGAATAACTCACTATTTTCAGGCTACAGTTGCAACAATTGCAGTTTATATTATGAAGAAAACCACGATTACAGAGTAGTTCATGGTGTAATTCTTGAACATAAGCTTATTAATACTGACAAAAAAGCACATTTGGCACACTTGAAAGTGTTTAGGTGCAATACCTATGTACATGTGTCATATGATGTGAGAAGTAAATTGGATCTTAAGGCATATGTATCTTTATTGTGGATATTCCCTTGAGCAAAAACGTTATAGATGTGACAATCTCATTACACCTAAGATGCGAGTGAAAATTGTTGTGTTTGATGAGTAGCTAGTATGCACTATTGAAGGATTCCATAGAGGTTGGTGTAAACAATAATGTGGCTGCCCCCACAAATTGAGAGCAGTAATCACATGTACTTACCAACAGAGTCCTCTAGCAGTGGGTCTATTGTTAGACTTTGAACGCAAAAGGTTGAGGTAGAATAACATGAATTTCGACACATCATTTGGTGGTACTACAGGTGCCAAAAATTTCACATGTACTTACCAAGAGAGTCCTTTAGTAGTGGGTCTATTGTTAGACTTTGGTCGCAAAAGGTTAAGGTAGAATAACATGAATTTCGACACATCATTTGGTGGTACTATAGGTGCCAAAAAATTAGCAAATTTACATGTATTTCATAAGGGAAAAAAGAAGGTGAATGAGCCTTCAATAATGCTTAATGTTTCATAAAGTTCTTTTGTTGATGGGGATAGTGGCTCAGAACAAAGCCTTGATGAGGTGTTTTGTTAAAACCCTAAGATCTCTCTAGATAATTGTTATGCATAAACATGCATAAATTAGGCATAAACTCAACCACCCAACCACCCCCGAGCCCAAGGGATGCACACATGAATAATAAATGAAATACATCATACCTCTACCTTGACGTCCCATACCATCAAGAGGTATAACTCCAATCCAATAGCATGTAGCTAAAGTGTGAAATGGTAGATGAGTAGATATGGACCTTTACACAAGAGACTATAGCATAAGCCTTCAAGCCTCCAAGCCTCCAAGCCCCCTTGAGTGTGCCCCATGCCCCTATTATATAGGAGGGCCCTCAAGTGACTCTTGACTTTCCATTTCCCATGTGTCACCCTTGGATGCCTGACCCTAACCTTAACCCTTAAGGTTAGTCCTAACCCATGCTCCCACTAGAGCTTGTTCCCATGCTCCCATGCTCACAAGCCTAATGTGGGTTAGCCCCTAGTATATGCACACATAATGTGTATATAACATAGCACACATAATGTACATATAACATACTTCCCTTCTCTCAAAACATTGCACTCTTGCAATGAAAAGAAGGAGAACTGCACTGAACAATCTTAACAGACTCCCAAGTTGAATCCTCAATTTTCCTAACTTTCCACCTAATTTTAACCTCAGGGATTAGTCAACTAGAAAGTTTCATTTCCCTGAATTCAAGAACCTTATCAGGTTCATGTGGAACATAGGATAATTTTTGACTTCAACGAGTTCTTGAGGAGTAACTGTGTTATTCTCACCTCCCAGTTTCCCTTTCAATCTATTGATATGAAAGACTGGATGAACTCTAACATGTGGAGGTAGTTTTAAGTTCAAACGCAACCGTGCCAATCCGATGTATAACTCGAAATGGACCACAATATCTAGGAGATAAATTCGAGCATTTTCCCATTGACAAAGTCTTAGAATCTTTAAACCAACGCTCCTGGTTCAAAAGACCGAGATGAGCATCCCCTATCAGCATAAAACCGTGCCCTATCATGAGTACTCCTAATAGAATCCCGAGCTTCAGTCAGCATTTCCTGCATATCTCGCAAGAAATCCCTCGATGCATCAAGCTCTATGTTCTTAAGACCGACATCAATAGGTGCCCTGGGTTGATACCCATACATAAGTATGCACGGACTAAAAAATAATAGCCGTAAATTTAGAACTGTTATAGGCAAATTCCATCATTGGAAGATATTTTTTCCAATATGATGATTTTCTAGAGACATATGCACGAAGCAGATATACTATAATCTGATTCATACACTCTGTTTTAGACTACTACGGATGATCAGAGCAATTCACATTCAAAGTAACTTCCTCGTTTGTAAACCATTCGGAATAAAGAAGGAAAACAGGGCATTATAACAGCAGAAACCAGGGATTCATTGGCACCCCGACATATCCACATGTGCATATGGAATAATCGACGTCTCGAGTTACCCATATCAACATAGAGAGTCATCAACGTCTCGATGAGTTACATATGTCCATCCGTAAACCTATCAGGTTGATTGTGTAAATCACCTAAAGTACGGAACTAGAGAAAGAAATACCAACAAAGGAAGAATCCAAATTTCCTTATCCGAACACAACAAGATAAACTTGTTTGAACTTTAAAGAAAGAGATTTCAACAAGTGAAAATGCCGATGAGATTACCCTCATCACAACATGCACGCTATAGATAAAAGAAGTTTGTCTAGAGAATGCCCACAATATAACTTCTAGTGAATTTAGAAAATAAGATTATCTTTGAATGTTGAGATCAACATGCTAAGTGATGTAAGCAAAGCAACAATCTTGAGCCCAAATTATCCCATAAGATAATATATGTGAGGGATCACTAGCGTCCCATTCCGCCATGATACCACCCATACATACCTTAATAATTTGAAACTCCCTAGTATGCTGTCTAGGAAAATATGAATAAAATCCTGTATAAAAGGAATAAGATGGCCTTATCCAGACTTTCACATACTAAAACTGTCTCTATATACTTGAGACTACATCAAGGAATAACTCCTTCTGAGTACATCATTAGAAAAGAAATTGAATTATTGGCGCCTTTCTAATGATAACTACCCAAAACACAATAAAGTTAGGATAGAAAAATAACTCACCTAGATATATAAACAACTAGGTATTCGAGTTGGAATATATACAAGAGTATAAGAAATATACTCTAAAATTACGTGCAAAAAATGAAGGCAAATGCTACCTTCAAAGCACATGTAAATATTCAAAAGATCAAAAGATCCTTATAAAACCATGGATAAAAGCATAGAAGCTCCTTAAATCCATAAACACCATGGATAAAAGCATAGAAGCTCCTTAAATCCATAAACACCATAGTTGATCATAAAAATCAATGCATACCATCTAATGGACATAAACCATGCCAAAAGAAGCATTAAAATTGGTGGCCAACTCATCAATCCGGAATATATGAACGTTGTGTTGTTCAAATAAAACTCCAAAGTAAGAAAGTGAAACACATGTGTGTAGCACTCAATAAGAAAACCCTAGACATAAGTGATCTAGGCAGAATCTGATGAGTTTATATAAAACTTGGAAAACATCCAAAAAAAAATCCACCAAAACAAACCGATCAACTAACCCATGATAGAGTTTGTCTTAGGCTTAAGAAATTAAGCACAATCCATACTTAAATAAGTGCAAAATAAATTATCATGGAAAAGTGTCAAAGGTGAAACACACTTTGAACGCAAATTATAGCCATCAAAAGAAATTAAGGAACATGTCCAAAAAGAATGGCTAAACAATGGTAAAAAATCATGAATACATCGTTTAGAATTAATCCAAACATAAATATCTATTAACACGAGGTATAATCGTATTAATAATATGCGAATAACTCGCATCTATCTAATGTCAGCACGAGAAAACGTACTTCAACATTAAATAACCCTCAAAAATATTAAATTCTCGAGAAAAAGCCATGAATTTTTCCAAATTTTTTCTAATTTTATAGGGCCTCAAAATATAATAATTTTGAATTCCACCAAACCTATCTTATGGCATTCCAAACCTATATTTTTCCAAAAAAATTTTAGCAATTTAATTTGCCAAAATGCCATTGATATTTTAAAAATACCAATTTTTAGGATTTCTAAAAATAATTTCCTAATTTTTCCTGAGAATCCCATCGTTCACAAAATTTCCAATTCCGCCCGACAATTCTCAAATCCAATGAAAATTTTCAAATTTAATGAATTTTTCTAATTTTTTGGATCAAAAAATATAATTTTAAAGGAATTTGAATGGTCACGGGCGCCCAAATGGACACACCACATGCCAAACACCAACCTCACATTTTCTCGAAATTTAAAATAACCTTTGTCTAATTTCCACTAATTTTCAAGAATTTTTTGAAATTTTTAAATTACCCCGAATGCATTTAGAATACGAACGGTCAAAAAATTTCACAATTCCAACGGTTTTTCCGGAATACGGAAAGCCAAAAGTTTTGGGAAAATGAAAAGACAAAAAAATTGAAATGTGAAAGGTCAAAAGTTTCCGGAATACGGAAGGTCAAAAGTTTTTCCGGAATTTGGAAATCCAAAAGGTTTGAAGAAAACGGAAAGCCAAAGGTTTTCCGGAAGGTGAAAAGCCAAGAATTTTCAAGAAGAAATTTCCAAAAAAATTTTAGGGATTTTTTTCCTCAAATCCCATATTTTTCAGGCTTTTTTCAAGCTTTTTTTCTGAAATAAATTCAAAAGCTTTTTTTTTAAAATAAAAAAACTCATTTTTAAAAAAAAATGAAAAAAATAAGCTTTGATTAGCTTATAGTTGAATTTGATTTTTTAGGGGGGGGTTTCCACCGGTTGCTGTGCGCACCCCCCTCCCGTCCCCTGCGCATAGAGATGTGTGAGAGAGAGATGAGTCTCTTCTCTCCACCCTCTCCACCCTCTCCATTAACTTTCCTCTCCAATTCATTCTTCTCCCATCTCTTCTCTCTCTCTCTTAATTAGAGAGATTAACTTAATCCATGATTAAGTTTTTAATTAAACTTTTTTAAATCATAATTATCATTAATTATGATTAATGTTTTTAAAAAATCATTTTAAAGAGAGTTTCTCACGAAAAAAAGAAGGAAAAATCAGATTTGAGAGACGGAGAGAGTCCCACGCACACGAGAGAGCATCTCATGCATCAACACGCTGTCCCCTACTGAATTTCAGTAGAAATTGACAGAAATTTGATCGCATTCCCGCGCAAAAAACCCGTAAAAATGTATAAAAATACATTTAAAATCAAAAAAATGCTCAAAAAATTCCTAAAAAATTAGAAATTTTTTTAAAAATTCTAGAAATTCAGGGAATCCATTCTCTCAAAAATATCCACCATAAACTTTATGGTATTTTTGAAAAAATTCCATTAATGCTCAATTTTAACCATAAAAATAGAGAAAAATAGCATTAACTCACGGAATTTCTCCGCAACGTCGATTCATCCATTGAATTGTAGTTACACATGTTCCAATCACCAAATCGATGATCCACGTGTAATTCATCAACACAAATCAACAAAAAATAATATTTTATTAGTAAATATTAAAATTTACTAAAAGAAATCAATAATTAAATAGAGATTGCTCTGATACCACTGTTAAAACCCTAAGATCTCTCTAGATAATTGTTATGCATAAACATGCATAAATCAGGCATAAACTCAACCACCCAACCACCCCCGAGCCCAAGGGATGCACACATGAATAATAAATGAAATACATCATACCTCTACCTTGATGTCCCATACCATCAAGAGGTATAACTCCAATCCAATAGCATGTAGCTAAAGTGTGAAATGGTAGATGAGTAGATATGGACCTCTACACAAGAGACTATAGCATAAGCCTTCAAGCCTCCAAGCCTCCAAGCCCCCAAGCCCCCTTGAGTGTGCCCCATGCCCTATTATATAGGAGGGCCCTCAAGTGACTCTTGACTTTCCATTTCCCATGTGTGACCCTTGGATGCCTGACCCTAACCTTAACCCTTAAGGTTAGTCCTAACCCATGCTCCACTAGAGCTTGTTCCCATGCTCCCATGCTCACAAGACTAATGTGGGTTAGCCCCTAGTATATGCACACATAATGTGTATATAACATAGCACACATAATGTACATATAACATGTTTGGGATCTTGACTATTGTGTGGTGTATAGAGAGCTAGAGTAGTGTTGAGACCACCTAGCAGTGATCCAAGTGCAGGAAAGTCTACAAGGGTCAAATACCCAATGGGAAGGTTGAGATATGCACAGCCCATCATTATGCATATAGTCAAAGCAATATAAGAGATAGAGCCCATATATGTTGAGGAAACACTTGGACATAAGCATTGGGAAAATGCCAAGGAGGCATCAATGAAGAGATGGCTACATTGGATGAAAATGATAGATCAAATTCGATACTTTTTTCCAAGAAGAAGAGGGTAATTGTGTGGGTCTACAAAGTAAAATGGAATTCAAATGGGTGTGTGAGCAGGTACAAGGCAAGATTGTTAGCCAAGGGATATGCACAAATCTATGGCATTGACTATAAGGAGACCTTGGTCTTGGTTGCTAGGATGGCAAAAACCATGAGAACAGTCATTGCTATATGGCTGTATGCACAAATCTATGGCATTGACTATAAGGAGACCTTGGTCTTGGTTGCTAGGCTGGCAAAAACCATGAGAACAGTCATTGCTATATGGCTATAGTTAAGGGACGGTCTTTACATTGAGTGGATATAAATAATGAATTTCTATATAGTGATTTACAAGAGAAGGTCTACATGGTGCACCCACACCAGGATATAAGGACCATGCATAATTAGATTTTATTTGCAAGTTGTGTAAAGCCTTATATGGATTGAAGCAGCCACCTAAAGCATGGTTAGACAAGATAGGAGAGTATCTTGTCACACTATTAGATTTCAGATATCTACAATAAATTTTTTACTTTATGATAAAAAGACTAACATGTGCATTTGTGCTAGTGGTCATCTCTATGTTGATGACTTGAATGTCATAGGGGACAGTGATATTGACATTCATGAAGTGAAGAGGCTCCTTAATAAGAAGTTTGAGATGAAGGATTTACCACTAGTATTATGTTTTTTCTGACAATGTTGTTGTTAGCTAGAGTAACAAGAAGAAACCAATAAATTATTTACATAGTACAAAAATGGAGTACAAGGATATTGCTATGGTAGCATGTGAGGTAGCTTGGTTGCACAAGCTACTTCAAGATATGGGTGGTGAGATTATAGATAGGGTAGTTATCATTATTGTGATAACATAAAAATCATATAGTTGGCTAGTAACCTAGTGAATCATACTAGGATGAACTAGATTTAGGTTGTTTATCATTTTATATGGGAGAACATTGTAGTAGAGGTGTGACATGGATTTGGTATATGTCAACATAGAGGATTATGAAACTGACATATTCACAAGACATTGGTATACAAAGAAGCTCCACAAGTTTAGAAGCTTGCTTGGAGTGCAAGGTATGCCACTATAATTCTACATCAAATAAAAAATATGGAGAAACCAAAAGTATGCTTGATGAATCTATGAAACAAAAATGTCCAAATGTACAACTTGAATGAGCACACGAAAATGGTCTGACAGAACACTTATGGTGATTCTCACTCCAAGAACGTGTGGCAAAACAAGATGGAATGGATTGCTTATGAATGTAATTCATGCATGTAATATGAGATTAAGCACATTGTACAAGTGATAGGCCACTTATGAGCCTTAGGCACCTTATCGGCCATAGTGTGTGTGAACAACACTTATGACCTTGTATATAAATCATTTTCTCGTATAATACATCACAATCTCCCTTTGTTAAGTCATGCTTCTCTACTTGCTCTTATCTTGTTAAGGGAGAGAGAGATTTGAGATTAGAGTTTATGATTCTTGGTACATGTGCCTCTTACTCATTGTGTGAGACTTGGTGAGAGTGAGAGAGGTGAGTCCTTATAGGAGGTGAAGTATCGTCTTGGTGGGTGTAGCAATAAGAGGGAAAGCATAGGAACTTGGAGCTAGCAACCACTCGTGACACGTGGAGGCTGTGAATTCCAAGCTGAAAGCAAGGTAATTCCCCCTATAATGGTTGTTATTTATTCCACATTTTCTAGAATGGTAGAGTTTTGGTGAGGCTAGGAATGAGTCATAAAAATGTTATTGCTCGTTTTGGCTTCTCCTAGAAACACATTCATAAGGGTTACCTTAGTAAGATACAACTGTAGGGTCCCATGGCCGAGCTTAAAACCTTAAGGTCTCTACGCCCCACACTTCCTTGGGTAGCAGTTTTCGTCATCATTTCCCACGAGCATTGCTACACTGTTATGCTGGAAACTCTAGAAGCCTTCCTCACCATACAAGTGCATATTGTTGCATAAAAATCATGAAAGTCCAAACCCTTTAGTAAGATTTAAGTTTTCTATTGACCTTAGGCTTCTTGATTTTTATCTTAACCTTCAAGTGTTTCACATTGGTTAACTCACATAAAGTGGGCATTGAAGTTTTAGATGTGAACACATCCTTTCTTTGTGCAAAAAAATGGGTCAACTTGGAGGATAAAAATCTCTAAGAATCCATGAGGTTTTGCTAAGAATAAAATGAGAAAAGTAAATAGCAATGATTGAAGCTCATGTTAAGCACACTATAAATCTCCAATTAAGAATTATAATTAGGGTTAATGATTGTGGTTACCAAATATAGTCCTAGACTATGTAGAAGCTTCAATGGCATTGTTTTCTTCAAATTTTTACCCCGAGGCTAGCTAGATTTGCTTTGATTTGGTGTGGAGTCGTAGGTTGATGCATTTCTCCCAAATCTCTAAAGCATCTACAAAATTCATAATGCTAGACACCATGCACACAAATTGGAGTGATTAGAGCTATGTAACTAAGTATCTATGAGCTATCTAGCTTGCCCAAGTGGAGGTGGAAGCTTAGATGGCTTACATGTTGAGAATGGAAGCCTTCATGATGCAGAAGTTTTTACTACAAAATCCTAAAACAAAGAGTTATGGCTAATTGATTTGATTAGTGCTTAATGCTATTACTAATACAAGTGTACAAGGAATAGATAGCAAGGCTCGGATACCATTTGATGTGGTTATGAAGCAATGGCAATGACTCCTAAGCTATAGCTAAGGTGGATTGAAGTGATAATCACCATAGCTTCACGCATGACATAAAGAGGAAGGACGTTAAATTAATAAGAGCTTAATCACATATTTGATAGAGCAACATGAAAGCAATAAATGCGAATACCTTTCTCGTTAATGAAATGCCTCTTCAATAGGTTGAGGTTACAAAGCCAATACATCATAGATCAGGTCATTCATCTCCCACATGATCCTCCTTTGATTTAGAGTGCTAGTGGTCAACTTTCTAAGATAGAATATAGGTAAGAGAATTTACATGAATCCACTTGCAAGAGTTATGATATTATGAGCTGATTTTACAAGAGCTATAACCTTAGATAATGGCCCTTAGTCACAAGTACTAGGAACCCTTGGTGAACTATTAAAACCCTAAGATCTCTCTAGATAATTGTTATGCATAAACATGCATAAATCAGGCATAAACTCAACCACCCAACCACCCCCGAGCCCAAGGGATGCACACATGAATAATGAATGAAATACATCATACCTCTACCTTGATGTCCCATACCATCAAGAGGTATAACACAATCCAATAGCATATAGCTATAGTGTGAAATGGTAGGTGAGTAGATATGGACCTCTACACAAGAGACCATAGCATAAGCCTCCAAGCCTCCAAGCCCCCTTGAGTGTGCCCCATGCCCCTATTATATAGGAGGGCCCTCAAGTGACTCTTGACTTTCCATTCCTCATGTGTGACCCTTGGATGCCTGACCCTAACCTTAAACCTTAAGGTTAGTCCTAACCCATGCTCCACTAGAGCTTGTTCCCATGCTCCCATGCTCACAAGCCTAATGTGGGTTAGCCTCCTAGTATATGCACACATAATGTGTATATAACATATCACACATAATGTACATATAACATACTTTCCCTCTCTCAAAACATTGCACTCTTGCAATGAAAAGAAGGAGAACTGCGTTGAACAATCTCAACCGACTCCCAAGTCGAATTCTCAATTTTCTTATCTTTCCACCTAATTTTAACTTCGGGGATTAGTCAACTACAAAGTTTCCTTTCCCTAAATTCAAGTACCTTATCAGGTTCATGTGGAACATAGGATAATTCATCGACTTCAACGAGTTCTTGAGGAGTGACTGTGTCATCCTCACCTCCCAGTTTCCCTTTCAATCTATCGATATGAAAGACTGGATGAACTCTAACAATTGGAGATAGTTTTAGTTCATACGCAACTGTGCCCATCTGATATATAACTCGAAATGGACCACAATATCTAGGAGATAAATTCGAGCATTTTTCCATTGACAAAGTCTGAAAATCTTTAGGAACATTAAAATAAACCAACGCTCCTGGTTCAAAAGACCGAGATAAGCGTCTCCTATCAGCATAAAACCGTGCCCTATCATGAGCACTCCTGATAGAATCCCGAGCTTCGGTCAGAATTTCCTACATATCTCGCAAGAAATCCCTCGATGCATCAAGCTTGATGTCCTTAAGACTGACATCAATAGGGGCCCTGAGTTGATACCCATACATAAGTATGCACGGACTAAAATAATAGCCGTAAATTTAGAACTGTTATAGGCAAATTCCATCATTGGAAGATATTTCCCAATATGATGATTTTCTAGAGACATGCACGAAGCATATCCTCTACAATCTGATTCATACACTCTGTTTGCCCATCAGACTACTGCGGATGATCAGAACAATTCACATTCAAAGTAACTTTTTCGTTGGTAAACCTTTTGGAATAAAGTAGGAAAGCATGGCATTATAGCAGAAAACCAGGGATTCATCGGCGCCCCGACATACCCATATCTGCATATGGAATAATCGACGTCTCGAGTTACCCATATCAACATAGAGTCATCAACGTCTCGATGAGTCACATATGTCCATCCGTAAACCTATCAGGTTGATTGTGTAAATCACCTAAAGTAGGGAACTAGAGAAAGAAATGCCAACAAAGGAAGAATCCAAATTTCCTTATCCAAATACAACAAGATAAACTTGTTTGAACTCTAAAGAAAGAGATTTCAACACGTGAAAATGCCGATGAGATTGCCCTCATCATAACATGCAGGCTATAGATAAAAGAAGTTTATCTAGAGAATGCCCACACTATAACTTCTAGTGAATTTAGAAAATAAGATTGTCTTTGAATGTTGAGGTCAACATGCTAAGTGATGTAAGCAAAGCAACAATCTTGAGCCCAAATTATCTCATAAGATAATATATGTGAGGGATCCCTAGCGTCCCATACCACCATGATACCACCCATACATACCTTAACAATTTGGAACTCCCTAGTGTGTTGTCTAGGAAATATGAATTAAATCCTGTATAAAAGGAATAAGATGGCCTTATCCAGACTTTCACATACTAAACCTGTCTCTATATACTTGAGACTACATCAAGGAATAAATCCTTCTGAACATCATTAGAAAAGAAATTGAATTTTAGGTGCCTTTCCAATGATAACTACCCAAAACACAATAAAGTTAGGGTAGAAAAAAAACTCACCTAGATATATAAGCAACTAGGTATCTGAGTTGGAATATGTACAAGAGTACAAAAAATATACTCAAAATTACGTGCAAAAAATGAAGGCAAATGTTACCTTCAAAGCACATGTAAATATTCAAAAGATCAAAAGATCCTTATAAAACCATGGATAAAAGCATAGAAGCTCCTTCAATCCATAAATAACATAGTCGATCCATAAAAATCAATGCATACCATCTAATGGACATAAATCATGCCAAAAGAAGCATTAAAATTGGTGGCCAACTCATCAATCCGGAGTATATGAACATTGTGTTGTTCAAATAAAACTCCAAAGTAAGAAAGTGAAACACATGTGTGTAGCACTTAATAATAAACCCCTAGACACAAGTGATCTAGGCAGAACCTGATGAGTCCATATAAAACTTGGAAAATATCCAATAAAAATCCACCAAAACAAACCAATCAACTAACCCATGATAAAGGCTTAAGAAATTAAGCACAAACCATACTTAAAAAAGTGCAAAATAAATTATCATGAAAAAGTGTCAAAGGTGAAACACACTTTGAACGTAAATTATAGCCATCAAAAGAAATTAAGGAACATGTCCAAAAAGAATGGCTAAACAATGATAAAAAATCATGAATACATCGTTTAGAATTGATCCAAACATAAATATCCATTAATACGAGGTATAATCGTATTAATAAAATATGCGAATAACCCGCATCTATCTAATGTCAGCACGAGAAAACGTACTTCAACATTAAATAACCCTCGAAAATATTAAATTCTCGAGAAAAAAAATTATCATGATTTTTTTCTAATTTTTCCAAATTTTACAGGGCCTCAAAATATAATAATTTTGAATTCCACCAAACCTATCTTATGGCATTCCAAACCTATATTTTTCCAGAAAATTTTTAGCAATTTAATTTGCCAAAATACCATTGATATTTTAAAAATACCAATTTTTAGGATTTCTAAAAATAATTTCAGAATATTCCTAATTTTTCCTGAGAATCCCATCGTTCACGAAATTTCCAATTCCGCCCGACATTTCTCAAATCCAATGAAAATTTTTAATTTTAATGGATTTTTCTAATTTTTTGGGTCAAAAAATATAATTTAAAAAGAATTTGAATGGTCACGGGCGCCCGAATGGACACACCACATGCCAAACACCAACCCCACATTTTTCCAAAATTTAAAATAACCTTTGTCTAATTTTCCACTAATTTTCAGGAATTTTTCGAAATTTTTAAATTACCCCGAACGCATTTAGAATACGAACGGTCAAAAAATTTCGGAATTCCAACAGTTTTTCCGGAATACGGAAAGCCAAAAGTTTTGGGAAAATGAAAAGACAAAAAAAAATCGGAATGTGAAAGGTCAAAGGTTTCCGGAATACGGAAGGTCAAAAGTTTTTCCGGAATTCGGAAAGCCAAAAGGTTTCGGGAAAACGGAAAGCCAAAGGTTTTCCGGAAGTTGAAAAGCCAAGAAATTTTAAGAAGAAATTTTCAGAGAATTTTCAGAGATTTTTTTCTCAAATCCTCTATTTTTCAGTAAATTCCAGGCTTTTTCTAAGCTTTTTTTGAAATAAATTTAAAAGCTTTTTTTAAAATAAAAAACTCATTTTTTTAAAAAAAATGAAAAAAAAAGCTTTATTAAGCTTTAGCCAATTTGATTTTTTGTAAGCGGGGGGATTTTTTTCGCCCGGCTCTGCAGCGCAGCCCCCCCCCCCCCCCCGGTCGCCTGCGCGTGGACATGAGATAGATGTGAGAGACTCTTCTCTCCTCTCCACCCTCTCCACCCTCTCCAATAACTTTCTCTCCAATTCCATCTCTTCTCTCTCTCTCTGCTAATCAGGATTAACTTAATCCATGATTAAGATTTTTAATTAAACTTTCTTTTAATCATAATTATAATTAATTATGATTTATGCTTAAAAATCATTTTAAAGAGATTTTTCCACGGAAAAAAGAAGGAAATATCAGATTTGAGAGGCGGAGAGGACCCCACGCACACGGGAGAGCAATTTATGCATTAACACGCTGTCCCCTACTGAATTTCAGTAGCAAATTGACAGAAATTTGATCGCATTCCCGCGGAAAAAACCCGCAAAAAATGTATAAAAATACATTTTAAATCATAAAAATACTCAAAAAATTCCTAAAAAATTAGAAAAAAATTTCTAAAAATTCTAGAAATTCAGGGAATCCATTCTCTCAAAAATATCCACCATAAACTTTATGGTATTTTTGAAAACAATTCCATTAATGCTCGATTTTAACCATAAAGAATAGAGAAAAATAGCATTAACTCACGATATTCCCCCGCAACGTCGATTTGTCCATTGAATTGTAGTAACACATGTTCCAATCACCAAATCGATGATCCATGTGCAATTCATCAACACAAATCAATAAAAAATAACATTTTATTAGTAAATATTAAAATTTACTAAAAAAAATCAACAATTAAATAGAGATTGCTCTGATACCACTGTTAAAACCCTAAGATCTCTCTAGATAATTGTTATGCATAAACATGCATAAATCAGGCATAAACTCAACCACCCAACCACCCCCGAGCCCAAGGGATGCACACATGAATAATGAATGAAATATATCATACCTCTACCTTGATGTCCCATACCATCAAGAGGTATAACACAATCCAATAGCATATAGCTATAGTGTGAAATGGTAGGTGAGTAGATATGGACCTCTACACAAGAGACCATAGCATAAGCCTCCAAGCCTCCAAGCCCCCTTGAGTGTGCCCCATGCCCCTATTATATAGGAGGGCCCTCAAGTTACTCTTGACTTTCCATTCCTCATGTGTGACCCTTGGATGCCTGACCCTAACCTTAAACCTTAAGGTTAGTCCTAACCCATGCTCCACTAGAGCTTGTTCCCATGCTCCCATGCTCACAAGCCTAATGTGGGTTAGCCTCCTAGTATATGCACACATAATGTGTATATAACATATCACACATAATGTACATATAACATGAACATTGTCCCAAACAAATTTCCAAACTCTAAAGATTGCCTTTATCTATGGATTCTCTAGATAAGGCCCTAGGTGGAGTGCTGTAAATAGAACTCTACAGGATATAGTTCTATGGATTCTTTAGACAAGGCCCTAGGTGGAGTACTGTAAATAGAACTCTACAGGATAGAGTGGAGGCATGGGGATACATTACAAGATTCCATCTTGTTGAGAGATGTAATCGTAGTGTTCTGTGTATGTGGGAAAGCACCATAGAGATGCAAGATATTGTGGTAAGATAAAAATGCCACATATGATATTGTATGGTGTGTGAGTGGAGTTGCCACATGGATGATGATGTGTAAAGTGGGATAAGGCTAGAAAGCCTATATCATTGTATGGTTCAATTTAGATGCGGCAATAGAGCTTGTATCTTGAGTGTGCAATCTTTCTCTCTAGTCATGGAGTTTTTAGTGTGGTATAATCCACCTTAATTATGTTGCTTAATCTATGTCTATCACCGTGATCAATTCCATTCTAGGTTTGTTGACTTGGTATCAAAGCTTGGGTGGGCTCTTGATCATGGTGAATATCTATGTATAGTTTTCTTGTTTATGAGGTCATTTGATTAAGCATTATTTTTTGTTTTGTGAAAAAAATTAGCACACTCATTGTCATTCGTATTGCATTTAGAGAGAGATTTTGCTCATGGAGATTTGGATATTATGGTGCTATTATGGAAGCTGAAAATGAAGATTTCAGCAAACATGAAGTTTTGGAAGCTGCCATTAATGTGTACAAGGAGTTTTGCATCATGGAGGATGCAAATGGAATTGCCACCACCATCGTCTCAAGAAGATGCCAAGAAGATTACAAAGTAAGATTTTGGTAATTTGGTGTTTGAGCGTGGAAGAAGAAGGTAGCATGTAGCAGTGTTGAAGTAGAAGCAAAAGAGAGCCGCTATGGGAGTTGCCTGAAAGAAGTGTCAAAGACGAGCAGTGTTGAAGTAGAAGCAAAAGAGAGCCGCTATAGGAGTTGCCTTGAAAGAAGTGTCAAAGACGACGAGCTCATAGCTATGGTGTAGCAAAGAACAAATGCTGCAGAGATACAGAGGACAAGGGAGATGACCAGAGGGGGTCCCATTGTACCAACGATGGCAGGTTGAGGAGTGTGTCCTGATTTTAGAGAGGGTAGTCATGGCAAAGACCCGCTAAAAACTGTGCTGCTGCGGAGCGTAGGTCTACAGGGCAATCGTGGCGCGTAGCAGAGAAAAGCTGCAAGTGATTTCGAAGAAGATTAAAATTTTTAAGGATTATTTTCTTTTGAAAAAAAAATCATTCTTGATAAGGTTTTTAAAAAAACCTTAGAAGTAAGTGTTGCTTCACACACAAACTTCACAAACCTTCAAAAGCATGAAGATTTCTCACATGTTTTGTTAAAAACTGTGAGGCATGAAAGTATTCACACACATGAGGGTCCACTCTACCCGGCTTTGGCCAAAAGACTTTGTAATTTTTATTCTCACCCATAATTGATGATGGGCAATCGTGCCCAAGCTTGCACGCTCAAAATGTGAGAAACTTTTGTAATCACCCATTGGTATGAGGGTTGCCCTGCCCGAGCTCATCGAGATGCTCAAAATGGTTGTCGTGATATGTGCATGAGCGATAATCACCATGATAAGCCTCAAACTTGACAGATTTATCACCTACTTTAAATTCTTCGAGTCTCTTGGCATGGTGACCCTCATCCTCCATCTTTCTCTTCCTCTTATCCAATGGAGCAGCAGTGGGTGCATGCATAAGAACCTGATGAGAAACATGCGGCACGGAGGCATGTGCTGTATGTAATGGTGACTTGTGCAAGGGCGGCCCCCCAATACTTGCAGTCACTCATGAGACTTGTTCACCATTGGCATACTTGGTGGTATGAGTGGCAGGTGACTTGGAAAATATAAGAAGCTCACCCTAGGTATTGTGGTCCGTAGTACACAGTTAGCAAGCATCTAGGTAAAAGTGCCTATAAACTCCAGCTCCCAGTCCATATCAAAATCCACAATAAATTTCATGTAAATTTGTTAAAACCTTATGTACCCAGTCTCGATCATATTCTTGATGATGAACAATTTGTAATCCCTACTAAAGGAGTCCTTGAATTACAGCCCAGTAGGATCATAGATTCTAGTGAAAGGCAACTCCAAAATAAAACTCTTGTAGAACATCTAGTACAATAGAAAGATTACCCTGAAGAGGATGCAACTTGTAAAGATGAAGCTACACTCTTAAAGGATTATCCCCAATTCATGAGACGAGATGAGGACATCTCGATTTCTTTAAGGGGGGAAGGATGTAACATGCCCATCTTCATTAATAAAACAATGTCCATGTAATAGATGAATTTATGAGTTTTTATGGTATAAAAATCAGTGATTTTATTAAACCAGCCATTTCTACTTAGAATCCTCAAATTCTGAGTCCAAATTTGGAATTTGCGCACGATTTTTCCCTACTATAGGATTTTACAGCATCCAAAACAAACACCAAATCAAGCTTATACGTAAATTTTGGTTTATTTTTGTTAAAAAGGACACCCTTTAAACCTTAGAAAACTTCGTTTGGGTCGCACTCGTAGAAGAACTTTGTCTCCTTTCTTGAAGATCCTTTCAGACCTCTTGGTGTCAACATAATGCTTTTGCCAATCTTGAGCAGCTTTAATATCCCTTTGGATTCCCTTGGTATGTTTCTCCATCTCTTCGAGCATTTTCCTAGATGCCTCAACTCTTATGGTCGAATCAGAGAAATTTAGAGGAGATAAGCATTCTTGCCCATAGAGTGCTTTGAATGGTGACATTCCTATGCTCTGATAAGATGTATTGTAGGCAAATTCTACCAGAGAAAGGTATTGAATCTATCTTCTTGGTTCCTGTCCACAATATGCTCTGAGAATGTCTTCAATTACTTGGTTGACTCTCTGAGTCTAGCCATCAATCTCTGGGGATGATAAGCTGTACTAAAGCAAAGTTGAGTACCCAAGGCTTGAAATAAGGTCTACCAGAACTTTGAAGTCAGAATCTTGGTCTCACTAACTATCCTCTTTGGGAGACCATAAAGTTTGAAGACTTCCTTGATGAATATTCCAGCAACATCAGAAGCTTTGAGAAGGTCTTCTTTGCTGGTATAAGGTGAGCTACTTTGGTAAGTAAGTCCACTACTACCAGAATGGAGTCATATCCTCCTTGTACAGTGGGGAGACTTGTGACAAAATCCATACTAATGCACTCCCACTTCATTTGGGGAATATCCAAGGGTTGAAGTTTCCCAAGCATCTTGACCCTTTCAGCTTTGATCCTTTGGCATGAGAGACATGGCTTCAAGTACCGAAGGACATCATTTTTCAAGCCTGCCCAATGAAAGCTCCTTCTCATGGCATTTAATGTTTTGGCATAGCATAGGTGTCCTGAAGCAGCGGGACTATCATGAGCTTTATGGAGGATTAGTTTCTTTAAAGCAGGATCCGTACGGATACATAGCATGTGATTGAAGTAGAGGTTTCCTTCAAAGTGGAGTATCCCTTGATTAGATTCTTCTCTTTCTCTGAATTTTTCCCTTCTTCTACTAACTTCACCATCCTCTGATATTAATCTGGATCATGAGATGAGACTTCTTTCACCTTGACCAGTATGGGATCATTTGGCATTGAAATTGCACTTAAGAAAGATTTGCAACTAAGTGCTTCTGCTACCACATTATCTTTCCTAGGGCAGAATTTGATGTCAAAGTCATATTCTTGTAGAATTTCAATCCATCTCCTTTGCCGCATGTTGAGGTTAGGCTGGGTGAAGATCCACTTCAGACTAGCTAGAATTTGCCCCCCAAGAGATAAGAGCTCCAAATCATGGGTGGCATAATTTGCTTCAGCTTGCGGGAAGTATAAGCGACTGGTCTTCCTTCTTGGCCTAAGACACCACCAAGTGCTAGACTACTGGCATCAATAACCACTTCAAATTCCTTGGTGAAATCAAGAAGTTTCAGGACTGGGGCAGAAGTAATAATGGCCTTGAGCTGATCAAGACTCTTTTGATGGATTGGCAGCCACCCTATTTTGCAATCCTTCTTAAGAAGATCTGTCAAGGGTGCAACTACCAAGGCATAGTCTTTGATAAAAATCCTATACCATCCTGTGATTCCCAAAAACCCACGAACTTCACGAATTGATTTAGGGGGTGGCCACTCCAGTATATCTTTGACCTTGGCGGGGTCTACTGAGATGTCATCTTTGGAGATGATGAACCTAAGATACTCAATTTGATGAGTAAAGAAGGTATATTTACTCTTCTTGGCATAGAGTTTATGTCTACACAGCAATTGCAGAACCCTATGCACATGCTCCTCATGCTCTTCCATTAACTTGGAGTAGACTAAGATGTCATAAAAAAAACAAGCACAAATTCATCCAAGTAAGGACAGAATATATCTTGCATTAGGCGGTTGAAGGTTGCAGGAGCATTGGTTAACCCGAATGACATTACAATAAACTCATAGTGGCCATAACGGGTATTGAAGGCTGTCTTGGGTATATTTGCTTCCTTGACTTTGATCTGATAATAACCAGACCTCAAATATATTTTTGAGAAAACTTTGGCCCCATGAAGCCTGTCAAGAAGCTCATCGATGATTCGAGGGATAGGATACTTATTCTTGATAGTGGCTTGATTTAGTCCTCGATAATCTATACAGAGGCGGAGAGTTCCGTCCTTCTTCTTTTAGAAAAGAACAAGTGTCCCCCAAGGAGAGCTACTGGGGCGTACGAATCTTTACTCAATGACTTGGGAAAGTAGCTCTTTAAGTTCAATGGCTTCAGGGAGGGACATTTTATAGGGCATTTTTGAGATGGGTTTTGCTCCAGGGATCACCTCGATTTCATTATCGACTTCTCGAGGAGGCAGTAGCCCTGTAAGCTCGTCAAGGAAAGATGTCAAAGAATTCTTGGAGCCAAGAGGGTTCTGTCTCCTTACTATGTTCAATGGCTTTGTTGAGTTTGACGAAGAAAACTTACTGACCCTTACGTGCTCCCTTGAGAAGATGTTTTGCCTTGACTACCCTAGATTTAGGTTTACTTGTTTTCCCCTAAACGGATACTACTTAGCCATGCTCATTTTCAAAAGTGATACTCCCTTGGTTACAGTGAATGCTAGCTTTGTTTACAATTAACCAGTGCATCCCAAGGATTCCATCATAAATTCCTAATGGCAAGACTCTAAAGTGGCCATGAGTTTGCTCATTACCCAGCTCAAAATCAAGGTTTCCTACAGAGTGACGAGATACTACTTCTTTCCCATTGGCTAACTCTACAATCATTCTTCTAGCTATTTTTTGACCCAAGTTTAATTTTTGCAAACACCTAGGAGAAAGAAATGAATGGGTACTGCCACAATCAATCAAAAGCTAGAATGGCTTACCGTGATGAGTGGCTGGGGTTTGGATTACACCAAATTGTTGATTCGGACCTTGGTGTTATACTGTCGCATGGACAATGGCGCACTCTTCTTCAGCCATTTCCAAGGTCAGTTCTTCACTTATAGGACAGGCGGTTCTAGCAACTGTTCCTCCGTGGCCTCCTCTGCCTTGTCCACTGCCTCTTGCACCTTGGTGGATAGGGGTTCCATGACCTTGATTTCCTTTGCCACCTTGGGGAAATGATGTTGCCAGCTTGGGATAGTTGGCCCTAAAGTGTCCCGGCTCATTGCATTCAAAACACAGAGGGCCTTCTTCTGGAAGAAAGCAGCATACGAGCGGGGGACAAAAGAGTTGCTTTGCCACCCTCTATTGTAGTAGGGGAAATTCTGTAAGTGTTTCTTGTAGGGCTGATCTTTAGGATTTGCCTCAGGGTAAGATCTCTTTTGAGGCTTAGCTTTCATTTCTTTCACAATGGGCTTTGCTCGTATGAGAGCATCGTGTAACATGCTTGGCCTCATTACTCCAAGGCAGGAATCTAAGGGTTCATTTAACCCTTCACAGAAACGAGCCACTTGCTGGGACGTAGTCATAGATGGGGCATACTTCCGCCGAAGAGTGATAAATTTGGAATAGTAGTCCTCAAGAGTTAAGATGTACTGCCTGAGACTAAAAAACTCATTCATCTTTATGGATTTATGGGATGGGGGAAGATATCTTTCCTTCACAACCTGCTTTATGTCTTCCCACGTTTGAGAATCCTCGATGACTCCCTTGTCATGGCACCACTGTTTTCACTAGAGTTTAGCATCTCTGGTAAGGCAAAACCGTGCAAGCATAGATTGATTTGTTGATTCAGTACCGGCACATCAGAGAAATAATCGTCCATCGCTTCAATCCAGACTTTAGCATCCTTCTCAATCTTTAAACCTTCTCCTTTAAAGGAGGGAGGTTGCATTTGCTTGAGCAAGAGCTTCTTCTTCTGGTTATCGGTGTAAAGCGCATTGGGAAGTGGAGGTTGATTGTTGAAGAGCGATTCTCTCTACCGTGCAATATAGTACTCATAGAGTACTACCGATCAACAAATGTGTTGAGAAACACAATGTCAATCCGAGGACTCGACCCGATTAGTGCATGAAGGCTTATCCCTTGTGGGAGAGCTCACATACACAAACCACCACTTGACGATTTAACCATTCAATACCTCAATCCGAGGACTCGACCCGATTAGTGCATGAAAGCTTATCCCTTGCGGGAGAGCTCACATACACAAACCACCACTTGACGATTCAACCATTCAACAACTCAATCAATCTCTCAATCCCTTAAATCCACTACACTAATCAAGAGAACAAGCAATGCATGGCAATCTCTTAATCCCATTCAAACATTGATTAAATCTTAGCTTTCCCTAATGCCAGCAAACCCATAAGCGTGCATCTACTAACCCACAAGCTTAAGCAAGCATAGAATGTAACATTCACAAACCCACAAGCTCATTGAGAGAGTCTATCCCATGAATAACTCATTGCCAATGAAGTGGGCAAGAGGTTGCATCAATGGAGACTACACACACACTACAAGCATGCATACACAAGAGAAAGAAAGAAGCATTCAACTAATCATAGATTAATCTACTTCAATGATGCTAAAGCAGATTAAGAGAAAGAAGTGGAGCTATACTCATTGGAGCTTGATGCTCATTAGAGTACAATAGAGAGAGAGTTAGAGAGTTGCCATAGCTTGAGAGCTCAAGAGATTCACTCAATAGCTTATGAGAATGGCCAAAAACGTACTCTTCCTTTAGCTAACATCTCTTTTATAGAGATGTCACTAACCCTAGACCTCTTTCACACATGGACGGACAACCCCATAAGTGAGCCTTACTTAATACACTTAGAACTCTCATTTAGAACCCTCATTGGCCTAAAACGATTTACATTGCACTTTGGCACAAAAATATGGAAAAAATTATGTGCGTCTTTATGTTCCCATGGCTACAATCCCAGTCTCTCGCATTAACTGCTTTCGGCCTCCTTCCATAATCCGTGTTCCCGTGGAACATTCCCCCCTTCCTAAATCACGCATGTCCTCGGGCGCGGTAGAAACAAAAGCTGCAAAAAACAATGGAAGACAAGTAAAGTCTTTTATTGAAAAAAAAACCAGCAATGGCTATCTCACAATGAGCATGCAAGTGAAAGGCCGATTAGAGTTTTAAAGAGTACTAAAAGAAGTGAGTAAAGACTAGTCAAAGTGAGACTAAGTGATAGTAGATAGTGCTATGCAAAGGCAAGTGTGCTTGTACACCGCAGGTTATGACCGCAGTCTCAATGTCCTACAAGTGTTTAAGTTATTCCTAAGTGGCAACCCTGCTCCTAAATATAAGCAATTGTGATTGGACCTTTCTTTCTTTCTTTCTTTCTTTCTTTCTTTTTTTTGTGTGTGTGTGTGTGTAAAGAGCAGAAGATTAAAGAGAATTATTATTTTTAGCTTGATAAAGAGGAAGGTTCCATCCCAATGAGATCCAAGCAATGGCCAAGAGACCTCCGCCAAGAGAATCTAAAGGCCGCTAAGTATCTCAAGGGAGACAGACCCTTTTCTTTCTTTTTGACATAAGGAGTACCCCATGAAGATGAGGGCATCGGTCTCGAGGACCCATAATGTACCCAAGAGTCCTACCAGCATCTATCAAGGTGATAGAGTCCTTGTAGGTCTTCTTCTTAATCTTTTAGACGTCAGTGTTCACCCCATAGAAACCAAGGCATCGGCCCCAAGGTGCTATAACAACCCAAGGTCCTACCAAGCATTCCACATGGCTGTAGACATGTCATGTCTCAAGTCACTTCTATATATTTTTTAGGGCATGTGTTTCGTAAATTTTTTATTAATCATAGCACCTAGCCCATACCTAAGAGGTAGCTACCACTAGGGATAACTAATATACTTCGAGAGAATAAGAACTTGGCATACTCCGTTGGCATATATCTTACACCGTCTTCAAATAGAAATACCTTCTACTAAGTCCTCTAAGAATCTAGAAATCACTCACCACATAGTAACAACTAATTTAAAACTTAAACCAGCCAACTGTGTGTGAACATGCAAACAATATATGCAAAAGTGAAAAGCACATAAAGAACAAAAGATTATGATTTGAATACACCTGTTGTAGTGCTCGTTGATGTTGTGCGTTTGTCTTGATGCATTGCTGATGTGCAGATTGCTTCTCTTTGCTCTTTGTAGGCATTGCATGTCTCCCCCCCTTCCTAATTTGTGTGCATGGTAGGTGGACTATTGGAGCGTGTTTGTATGCTCTTGTTTAGCTGAGATCACTGCAAAATGTCTTATTAACAAACAAGAAAATAAAAGAATAAAATTTGTTATTGGTGCCAATCACCGAATATAGCTGAGGGAAAAGACCGAGTGGGAGAAAAGTGCCCTGGCTTGTTGATCTTATTGTGGAGTTGATGAGCTTATCCTTGCACTGGCGGTGGATCCATGTCCACTTCTGCTGGAAAGATGGTATCAATCACTTCAGGATGCAAGGACAACCCTGTACAAAAGCCGGCCTCCTGGAGAAGGTGGTAGAGGAAGGAGTGCTTCCTCGCTAAAATATGGCATTGGTTCTATGGGAAGGTTAAGCAGACAATTCCAATTTTGGAATTGCTTAATATAGGTGCTCATAGTGATCCAAAATTGACATGTTGAGGCTGGGGGAAGAAGGGCTTGCAGGATAGGTGGTTGCAAGTCATTTATGCATGTATCTCTCCATTGTTGTGCTTGAACCTCCTCATGTAATCTACGTTGATTTGGTCCTCGGTATGGTACTCTCACATCAAGAAGGTTATGGCGTTGGGGTGTAATTCCCACAATTTGTTTCATTAAGCCCGTGCCATATCATCGAAAGTAAGAGCGACATAGCCAACAAATGTGTGAAGCTTCCCCTAATACCAGTCGTGCACACTCTTGACAATGTGGAAATGGATGATGCTGTTGATAGAATAAAGTGACAAAGTGATGCCCACAGCAAATTTCACCCAAGGGAGCATAAAAGTACCTAGAATGAGTTTGAAAAGGAGGAGCACTATAACCCCTGCGATGTTTAGGTTGAGTACTATCAGGGTCAATGCATGGTGGACATGTATCTCGCCAAGTATTCATCAGGAGGTATGTGGACGTAGAACAATGAAATTTAGAAACTTCAAACTTTATACACTTATATCCATCATTACAATCCTTATCAAAAACAGTGTAGATAAGATCATCTCAAAAAGAACACAATCCTGTAAAGGCATAAGGAACCACATTAGTAAAAGATCATCTCAAAAAGAACACAATCCTGTAAAGGCATAAGGAACCACATTAGTAAAAGTGAGACTATTCAAACACTGATCTACCAAAGAGCTTCAATTGTAGTGTTAATGCCTTACCTTTGGTTTTGGGTATGTCCTTCTTAAGAGGTGGGAAGGATAGCAATTGTCGAGGAATTTGAGCAAGATAAGAGGATTTAGGCAGTGAAGTGCTAGAATCTATGCTCAAAGGAGACTCATGTAAAGTTGAATGTGTCTTAGGTACACAAGTTGATGGTGGAAGTGTGTAACAAGGAGAAGTTGGGACAACTGGTGATTCAATACATGTTTGGGAAAGTTCAACACAAGTAGATTTGTAGGTGCTATTACAACCACCTATCCTATCTTGAAGAGGTTGTGTTGATTTCCTTTGCACCCACTGATATGAAAAACCAAGAGTGGCTTTTGGAATCTTATTGATACACTCTTCTGGCTCTAGCAAACCATGGCATTTGGGAAGCCAAAGTGCTGTTGTACCCTCATAATAGCCTTGTGCTTTAAGAACATGCTTTGGACCCAATGAGTAACAATATGAGGTTTAGGCTTGGAAAAGATATGCTTTTTAGGAGGTTTAGCAACTAGGCTAGATGGTACAAGTTTGTACGCATCTTTGGGTAGCCAAATTGACAATGTGTTCTTGCCTGGCCTTTTTTGAGCAGTGACTAGAGTAGTTGGAACATGCCAGCCATGGCCCTCATTTGAGGACTCATCGATTATCCACATCATTTGTCTTGGATCTTGAAGAGCAGATGTTGAAATTGGGTTGTGTAAGGTAGAACTACCACCCTTTTGACATGATAAAACTCGTGGAGCAGCAGATCCCAAGATGCAATCAGAATCAATGTGCAATTTGTATTGTCTATTCTTCCAATCTAATGAACAATTGGTAGCACTTAACCATGATCGACCAAGAACAACCTCTACCACTGCCTTGGTGGACTTACTAGCCACATAAAAGTGAACTGACATCTGGTGATCCTGAATGGACATCATAATGACACATTTTTCCTCTATAGGGTTATCTTCACCTGAGAAGCTTCATAAGTCAATAGGAATGTGCACAAGTGTTGGTTGTCCCAAGGTTGCCCATGTGTCAAATGAGAGAACATTATAATCTGCACCAAAGTCTATTAAGGCAGAGACAAAGTAGGTAGTCTCATGAAGATGAAGACACACGTGAATATTGAAAGGATCGACATATTGTTCATCAGTAGCCAACTGTAAGGTCAACACAAAAGCCTTGCGATGCTCCTTGGCTTTTGCAACTCTAGCTTTAGCTTCTTCTTGAGCCTGACGTTTAAGTAGGTCCTGTGCTTCTTTCCGTGTGTTGGCAGCATGCATTTGTTGAAGCATGGCTCCAGTTAGTGGTTCATTGTATTTCTTGAGACGACTTCCATTAATGAAGTTAGGCATTTGCTCACCTTCCGTGTGTTGGCAGCATGCATTTGTTGAAGCATGGCTCTAGTTAGTGGTTCATTGTATTTCTTGAGACGACTTCCATTAATGAATTTAGGCATTTGCTCACCTTCTAGTGTCTCTAAACGCACTGCACCACTAGGAGTAAGCTCATTAATCACAAACGGTCCTATGCCACGTTTCTTGAGCTTTCGCTTATGCTTCTTAAGTGTGTACAAGAGCACAAGGTCCCCTTTTTTGAATCGGCCAGTTGTTACATTTCGATCATACCATTGCTTTTGTCTCCTCTTCTCGGCATACATCTCCATTACCGCCAATAAGCGGGTCTCATCAAGCTTTTCCAATTCATCAATGCATTGAGAAAGCTCATGACTAGTCCAGTCCAATTGTTTAGCAACTCGTAGAGTAGGTACAAGAAATTCAATGGGAAGAATTGCATCTAGCCCAAAAGCAAGCTCAAATGGGGTTGTGCTCACAGATGTTTTATAGGCTGTTCTATATGCCCAAAGAACTAAGTGCAACTTTTGCTCCCAATCAGTCCTATGTCCCTCAACAATCTTTGTGAGAGCTGTGCAGAGAATCTTGTTAGTACTCTCAGCTTGACCATTGGTCTGGGGATGATATGGTGCAGAACGCTTATGAATTACCAGAAATTCTTGAAGTAAAAACTCTATGACCTCATTCACAAAGCCTTCTCTTTCTGTTGTGGTATAATTCTTCTCAGCATTGTTCAACTATCGACTAGCGTATGAGATTGGGAAATCCTTATTATGTTCTCCCGATTGAGCCAAAATACATCCAATTGCAAAGTTTGAAGCATCAATATGGACATGAAAGATTTGGTTTCAATTTGGTGCCCGTAAGATGGGTGCAGACACTAATGCTTGCTTCAATTTTTCAAAGGATTCCTCACACTCGTCAGTCCAATTAAACTTTACAAGAAGAGCATATAATGGTCTGGCTAGGACAGCGTACATGTAGATGAATCGACGATAACAGCCACAATGTCCCATGAATATTTGTACCCCTTTAGGGTTGATAGTAGGCAGAGGTAATGAGACAATGACATCAATTTTATCCATATCTGTTGAAATGCCATTGCGAGAAACAATATGGCCCAAAATTTTCTCTTGTCTTACCATGAATTTGCACTTGTCAGGATTCAAGCATATATGATATACTTGACACTTTTGAAACACAAGTCTGAGGTGTTCTATATGATCATCATGCTCTTGTGAGTGAACACATAAATCATCCATGAAGATCTCAAGAAATAGCCTAAGGTACTCCTTGAATACATGACTCATTAACTGCTGAAAGGTTGCAGGTGCATTTGTTAGACCAAATGGCATAACACGATAGGCAAAGATGCCATCTTCAGTAGCAAAGGCTGTCTTGTGTTGATCCTTCGGATCAATTGACACTTGATTGTAACCGGAGAATCCATCCAAGAAACTATATGCCTTTTTTTCTGCAACACGTTCCAAAACATGATCCATGTGATTGGAAGTGGGTAATAATCACGTACAGTAGCTGCATTTACCTTCTTGAGGTTTACACATACTCGAAGTTTTCCATTTTTCTTGGGCACCACTACAATAGGGGAGACCCATTTAGTGTGTTCAATCTCATAGATAAATTTTACCTCTAAGAGCTTGTCTATTTCTTCTTTTATCTTTCGTGCAAAATTCTCATTATTGTAAGTATAAGGACGTTGCTTGGAAGGCTTTGCATCCTCTCGTAATGGAATTGTATGCTGACATATGCTTGGATCAATTCCTTTGAGGTTTTTATAACTCCAAGCAAAAACATCGCGATACTCCTTTATTGTTTGAATTAATAACTTCTTCTCATCTAAGGACAAGTCTGTGGCAATCCACACATAGCGAGGCTCTTTTCCTAGCTCAGCGATATCAAATTTTTTTGCATCTTCTGGACCATCATATGAAACCCCTGGCATGCTTGGCTTTTGTCGCATGGGCTGTTGAAGAACAATCTTCCAATCTTGAAGAGTGTACTGTGTGAAGTTGGGGGGAACATTGAGACCTTGTTCTTGTCCACTTGAGTCATCACTAATTGAAGACCATGCGGTTTTGAGCTCTCTTTTGCAATCTTCCATCAGAGTTCTTCGTTCAACCTTTATCTTTGCACTTCCGACACTCTCTTTTGAATCTGTTTGAGACTTGAGTTTTTGTTTTGGTCTCTTTGTTTTTTTTACGATTTTTGCTAACAGTTTTTAGCTTTTCTCCTGGTTGGAATCCATCTGATTGTTTTACTTGGTCTTTGATACTATCTTGTGCTTGGACATAGTATAGATATCCATCTGATCATTTTACTTGGTCTTTGATACTATCTTGTGCTTGGACATAGTATAGATATCCATTCTTTCCTGATAAGTGAGGTGGTGGTCGAGAGTGTTCATTCTTAAACTCCTCGTCTTCTTTTTGTATTCTCTCACATCGTTCCCTCTCATCTTGTTTACGGATTCTCTTATGGCTCTTATAGCATTTACGTTTAGGTCGGTTTCGAGGGATCTCTACTTGAACCTCCCTTTCTCTCAAGAGTAGGCGTGCCTTTCCTAACTCTTTCTCGGGGATTATCACATCATCATCAAAATTAGAGTCCCATCCATCTTCCTTATCAGCATCATTAGTAGCAAATTCGAGTGTTAAATCCTCCACTAAGACTTCCTCTACATGCAGTGATGTGGATGCATCCCCATAGTACAAATCATCTAGAAGGTCACGTGGTTGTACCATTCGAATAGGAATAATGTTATATCCATCTGAGTCACAAAATTGAATTGGCTTAGGTAAAGCACATGTTGATAATGTTGCAAGGACATGAATCCATTCTAGGGGATCAATTAAGTGCTCAGGGAAGGGTTGTGGAATGTATGCCTCATCTGATACACTTCGATTACCCTTAAGTCTCTCAGTGTTGAAATCCTTACATGAGGCTCCACACATCCACAGATCTTCTCGCCCATCTGACAATGTAACTCTTGAGCCCTCAAATGAAGCAGAATCAAGCTCATCTATTGGAGACCGCGTTACATTACGATATGAGTGATTCTTTAGGTTGACCCTTGTGATGACAGAATCATGTCAAAGGTACAAATAATTGTATCCCCAATCTTGAATCATTTGAAATTGTTGCATGAATGGTCTACCCAATATCACTTCATAGTTTGGATGCTTTCCAAAATCCACTACTGCAAATGTGTGCTCATATTCAATCCCACATGTGGTGACCAATATGTTCTCTAGCAGCCCAATGGGATGTTCTAAGCTTCCATCTGCTAGCTGCAAGCACATCCTTGTACTCCTAACAGCTGGTTTGCCCCACTTTTCCCAAATGGACCTTGTGACAATGCCCACTTCTGCACCACTATCAAGTATTGCAGTTGAAGCTACTTTTCACACTTCTAATGGGAGGGTAGCATTTCCCTGATCGTCCTCACAAAATTTTCCTACTTTGTTGATAGGAACTGGCATAACATGCTTTGTCTCAGGGTGTATAGTACATTGATGGTGACCCTTTTGTAGCAATACCTGCTCTGACAAACATGTGGTAATATCATTCCACAACTCTGGTCGAAGCTTTATCAAATCAAGCAAAGGTAAGGTACAAGCCACTGGTGCTGACAAAATAGCTTGCACGATACCCATATCTATCTCCTTTGTCAACCTTCTATGCATGGAGGGTATCCTCAAGGTTTGAGAACAGTTCTCATATTCTCCCAAATAAGATGGTAAGGTTTTCATTGTATGCTTACTTCTAGGAGAAATAATTGTTTGAACTTTCTCCTGGATGCTTGGGCGTCTAAAGTTGTTTTCTGTGCCCCTGGTAAAATCCACTTCAGAGAATGGAGGTGAAATAATAGAGGACATATTCTCATTAACTTTCTCATGAACTGCTGCCCACATCTCATTTGCCATGTCCTCGTTAGCATCAATAACTTCATCATTGCATGGGAAGGCAAGACTAGGTGGTGGCAGAATGCCTTCTTTCAATGGGGTGTCAATTGGTGCAGACTTCTCGCTATGTGAGATCAACTCACTTTTCATTTCCAAGCTTGATGACACTTCTGGTATGGTTTCTAATGTTGGCTTAAGAGAAGTGGGGCCCCGAGGGATAGGTGGAGGTGGGCCCTCACGTATTGATTGAGCTTCCCTAATGAGTTGCTGATGTACAGCTAGATTGATCTTCTCCTCATCACGAGGGTTTGGGTATTCTTGAAGCTTCTTGGGTAGCTCAAATAAAGCTGCAACGCGACTTCTATGAGCATCAATGATGGCATCTAGAGTCTCGTTCGCCTTATCCAAAAAAACAGAACCCCTTGAACTATCCTCGGTTGTAATAGCCTCATCTTGTTTAGTGCTAGGCCCAGGTTGAGGTTGATGCTCCTCATGCACTTCTTGGGATGTAAAAGCTTGATCCTTCATGTTTTGTTTAGAGACTTCTTGAGAACTAGTGGATGCACTCTTAGTTTGCTTGTTGCGGTTCTTTTTCCTCCTAGTGGTCCTTTTTCTATTGGAATGTAGGGTCTTGTCCACTAGATTTGGCTTTGCATCCCTAGTTCGAGGTGTCTCATCAGTCTGCATTTCGGCATTTCGTGTCTATGATCTAGTCATGACTCTAAGTGGCACGACATCCTCATTCTCTGATGAAGGTGGCGATGGAACTGCCTCTACAAAGTTGAGTGAGACCTTTGGTTGAGAGGTGCCTTCCTCATGTGGTTTCAGCAAACAATCCTTTGGAAAGTGTTCTACACAACATCCTAGACAATATCTTTCAATTGGTGGAAACTGTGGTACTGTTGAATTGGATCGAGCTGGTTGCCTTTGGCGATGTGGACAATCATGAGTCCAATGGGCTTCTCTGCACTCATAACAGGGGCCCATTAGTTTGGCTTCTACCTTCCTTTGCTGCCATTGACCTAAGGGGCCTGGAGTCCTAGGTTGGTAGCAGCCTAGCAATATCAAAGAATTTTGTTCCCCCGGTTGAGCCTCCAGTGCTTGGCTTGGATATGCGGGACCTCAAAGAGATTTTCCTTGGATGAATATGATGCATATTCCTCCTCCACATAGCTTGGGTTTACCAAGTCTCTACACATATTTGAATTGTTGTAGTCAACAAACCTCACAGGAGCAGTCCCAGGAGCAGGAGGTTGAGCTCCAAGTACAAGTCGTGCTTGCTCTTGTGCCGTCGGTGGCTTACGTTCAAAATTAGTACATTGTTGATGCATTTGTGGAGCCACTACACCCCTTTGCTGCTCACGCTCCTGTCTCATTCTTGCAATGCGAGTACATTCCTGTGTGGTGTGGGTATAATTCCAAGCACAGGCTTGGCACCACTTTCTTTGTGGGTTGGTTTGTGACTAGAGGAGAAAAGGTATTACATTCTTTGGTTTTATGGTTACCGCCACATGCTCCACAAAGATGAGGACCTGTAGGTAGTACACTCCTCATTCGCTGCTCTGCAGTTGTTGTGGCTACATGGGTGGGCGATAGGTTTGTCCCAATCTCCTTAGTACTAGGTTAGCTATTATCTGGTATGGATTTACTAGTGCCCTAGACCCTGAACTTTGGTCACATCACCCCACTGATCTCTAGGTTGCACCTCAGGGCCAGTACCATCTTGGAATTTGAAGTTATCTGTGAAATCCATAGCATCATGGCAACACTCATTGAAATTTGTATGCTTCTTTGCATAGAGATGTGTGTGCAGTGTTGAATTTTTGAGTCCTTTTAAGAAGAGAGAAATTAATCGACTCTGGGTGGTGGGTGGGCTTCTCATCTTCTGGGCAACGATTAATGTACTGCTTCATCCTATTTACACAATCTCTAACACTCTCAGCCTCGCCTTGCTTGAAAGAGTAGATGTTTGCTACTGTGTCATGCTGAATCCCCATCAAGGAAAAAGCAACAATGAATCTCTCTTCCAAAACTCGTAAAGAAGATTTGTCTAAAGCCTCTAGTGCCTGAAACCAAGCAAGGGCCTTTCCCTCAAGGGTGAGCCCAAATCCTTCAATTTGGGTATGCTTATCAGTCACTTGCTCAACTCGAATTGCTTGCCTAAATGCTGCTACATGGTCATATGGATCTCCCGACCCTTCGTACTTCTTTACCAGTTTCTAAAGAGTTGATGGCCTTACTCGTCTTGAATACTCATCATCAGGCCTACGGCCTCTCACTCTCAGTGGCTCCTCTCTTTGGTAAGGTGGTCCATATGCATCCCAAATTGGTGTGGGTCCCCTATTACCTGCCTCACCAACCCTCTCCAAAGATCTTGTTACCTGCATTTCAAGAGGTGCATTTATGGGAGGCCGAGTTGGCTCCCCTACCCTCCGATTGTCATAGTGAGAGAAACGTTGTTGTGGTGTGATCTGTGGTCGCACTTTTGGTGTAGGATAATATCTTGGTGCTAGAGTTGGGCTACTTGCAGTGGTCCACTTTGATGTTGAGGGTCCCTCTCTAGTGAATTCTCGTAGCCCCATGATGTCGGCTTCAAATGGATTAAAAGATCTTGTGGGTGTCCTATTTGGGGCTAAGGGATCACTATTTGACGGCCCTAGATTGTCCATAGACAATGAACTAGTTGTCCTGGAAAGGGTATCAGATTGTGATTCGGAAAAGGTTTCAGCAATATCTGCCAAATTTCCTACCGATTGGGTCCCACTTTCCTGCGTCGGTACTCTAGAAGGTGCCCTAGACCCTATGGGGCAGTGTCTATATGATGTCCCGACCGCAAGTGCATAAGGTCAAATTTTAAGGTTTTTATTTATTTTATTTTTTTTTTCAAAAAATCTAAAAATTTTCAAGTTGGCTCAAACTTTGCCAGAACCCATTTTGAACCCCCTCGAACACATTAGGCCAAAAAAATAGCGTATTTTTCAGGATCAAAAATCGCCTAAAATTTACCAGTTTCCCATACTGAACTCACTATGGGAAAATGGTTCCGAGATCGAAATTTCGACGATGGGTGTTTTCTAACTCCTCTCGAAAAGTTAGATAACCTCCCAATTTTTTACGGCAGAAAATGAAAAATTTTCCAGACTCTCTTTTTTTTTGGGCACCCCTTTATCTATCCGGTGCGGTGGCGGTCTTTATGGTGCGGTGTGTGGGTCTCTCTGTGCGGTGTGCCAACCGCCTTCTTTTATTATTATTATTTTTTTCTTTTTTGAAGTGTGTGTGCAGTGAACTCAATGTGTGTGCAGCTGTGAGATTTGCAGCGAATTCAATGCGTGTGTAGGGAACTCAATGCGCGTGCAGCTGTGAGATTTGCAGCAAATTCAATGTGTGTGTAGGGAACTCAATGCGTGTGCAGCTGTGAGATTTGCAGCAAATTCAAAATGTTCAATCTTCATGTGTGTGTACAGATTTCAATTTCTCTACAAGTGCAGGTTTAACAGAGAACTAAAATGCAGGTTTAACAGAGAACTAAAATGCACAAAATTAAAGATGCAAAAAACTAAACTAAGCTAAGAATAGAAAATAAAACGAACATGCAAAAATTTGAAACTGTAAAAATTAACCTCAAACAGCAAAAATTATCCTCAAAAACAGAATGATAGAAATGCAAAACAGGCCTCTCTCTTTCGCACACAAATTGAAATTGGCAAGTTTAGCGCCTACCTCCAATCCTTCCCGTCTGTTGAATCCTTGTCCTGACCTCAAGGGAGAGGCGTAGCTAGTCAATCGCACTCAAATTGAAGACAATAAAGAGAATTTAACAACAGATTAGTCTTAAATAAGTACCAAAATTAGTCCCAAAGCCTGCTCTCCTATCCAAAGGTTTTGCAACCGAGCTTAACAAGGAGTGGTAGTGTGTGTATGGTGCTCAACTAATGTAGGCACTCTTTCCCCGACAGTGGCGCCATTGAAGAGAGGTTCTCTCTACCGTGCAATATAGTGCTCATAGAGTACTACCGATCAACAAATGTGTTGAGAAACACAATGTCAATCCGAGGACTCGACCCGATTAGTGCATGAAGGCTTATCCCTTGCGGGAGAGCTCACATACACAAACCACCACTTGACGATTCAACCATTCAACACCTCAATCAATCTCTCAATCCCTTAAATCCACTACACTAATCAAGAGAACAAGCAATGCATGGCAATCTCTTAATCCCATTCAAACATTGATTAAATCTTAGCTTTCCCTAATGCCAGCAAACCCGTAAGTGTGCATCTACTAACCCACAAGCTTAAGCAAGCATAGAATGTAACATTCACAAACCCACAAGCTCATTGAGAGAGTCTATCCATGAATAACTCATTGCCAATGAAGTGGGCAAGAGGTTGCATCAATGGAGACTACACACACACACTACAAGCATGCATACACAAGAGAAAGAAAGAAGCATTCAACTAATCATAGATTAATCTACTTCAATGATGCTAAAACAAATTAAGAGAAAGAAGTGGAGCTATACTCATTGGAGCTTGATGCTCATTAGAGTACAATAGAGAGAGAGTTAGAGAGTTGCCATAGCTTGAGAGCTCAAGAGCTTCACTCAATAGCTTATGAGAATGGCCAAAAACGTACTCTTCCTTTAGCTAACATCTCTTTTATAGAGATGTCACTAACCCTAGACCTCTTTCACACATGGGCAGACAACCCCATAAGTGAGCCTTGCTTAATACACTTAGAACTCTCATTTAGAACCCTCATTGGCCTAAAACGATTTACATTGCACTTCGGCACAAAAATATGGAAAAATTATGTGCGTCTTTATGTTCCCATGGCTACAATCCCGCTCTCTCGCATTAATTGCTTCCGGCCTCCTTCCATAATCCGTGTTCCCGTGAGTGTTCCCGTGGAACAATCATCCTCGCCATCATTGTAAAAAAATTTAAGATTACAAGATTCATACTTTGCAGAACGCTTAAGCTTTTTTTTAGAGTAAAACATTGAAATCATTTTATTTTTAAATATTTACAAGGATAAGTTTTATTACAAAGATATGAGACTAATATAATTAGTCTTATTTGTCTCATGAAGGGAGATTCCTAAGCTCGACTATGACATAAGGGTAGAGCGGTCCACATAGGTGAAGTATGGGGATTTTGCTTAGTTTCCAAGACTCAAAAAACTGATGTAAGTCGACTATGACATAAGGGTAGAGCGGTCCACATAGGTGAAGTATGGGGATTTTGCTTAGTTTCTAAGACTCAAAAAACTGATGTAAGGATGCTAGACTTTGGATTGGGATAGGTCCCAACACAGCTACTCTGTCGGCACAGCGAGTAAGATCTGCATCACTCGATCATACATGGAGTGATCCTGAGGTATGGGAATCCCATCTATAGTCACAGAGGTGTCGAGGCCCTGGGAGTACCGACAAACCAAAATAAATAGACCATCTTCAACTTTTCAATCCAACGAATCCGCTTTAGGTCGGTGGTAATTCGATCTGCTTGGATGAAGAAATATCTTGGCCCGCGAATCCAGAAATCTCTACCCCATCCTCTTTTGATACGAGAGAAATGGGGGTGAGACATCTTCTCTAGTATCTTCACCATGGTGTCACGGAACTCAAAATTTGAGGAGTGACTAGCAGTCTCGAAGATGCATTGGAAAACTAGAAACTTCGAGTAGGCATCTTCCTCTTCCTCCAATCATTCAAACATTAATTCAACTTGTTTTTAGTAAGATGTTTTTATTAATTAGCATTATGTTAGGTAAAACATACATTACAAAACAATCCTTAAATGGCAAGTCCTAGGAGCTAAGATCGGCTCTGATACCAATTGTAAGGTTCCCCCCCTTCCAAAATAGAGGAAACACTTAAGATAGTCCACTAAGTCTTAACTTGGAGAAAATTTCCTACTCATCGACACCTTGACCATGCAGAGATTCAAGGATACGATTCATAGGTAAGACCTAGTCCTATCCCATAGGGGGAGCGTGGTCTTCTAAAAATCAAATCACCTATAGGGTAATTGATCATAATTTGGGCAACTACTAGTCTTGATAGAGAACGCTTTTTTCCTCATCCATGCAAGGCACAGCCGCTGGCCTAGTCTTCTAGAATAGAATTTCCCGAGAACCTATTTATCTAGCGTAGGGATTTCACTTAATCTGTTGTGGAAAGCTACCCGGTTAATCGAGTCACTTGTCCTTAGGATGGTGCCATCGGGGCATTCCATCCTCCCACTTTCCACCCTACTCCCGCGTCAATTTGTTTTCTAATTAATACTACCACACTTTTTGACATAAATAAACATGTTTCTTAATTCATTAAAATAACCTTTTTCCACAATACAATAATGACAAAGACAAGATTTATTTAAAAAAAAGTTTATACATGAATCAATTCCATACAAGCCAAACCAGCTCTCTTATTCTTTTCCTTTATACTCCCAATGATCTAGAATTCGGCCTTCCCAACCTCTACATGGTGGGAAAAACCCTACGGGACCATACACCTCGTGGTCGGCCACCACTGGTGGCGAGGACTCAAGCCGGCATGTTGCCCTCTCAAGCTCCATCGCTCGATCCTCCCGCCCCTCAGAGAGATGTCTACACACTAGGGTGGGCTAATTCACCACACTAGCCTGGGCCCTTAGAACTAGACAGCATGACAATCTCTCGCCTGAATCGGCAAACCTTATTCTCCCAATGGTATGAGGGATGCCTTGGGCCAATCCTGGGCTTTACTAACGACGCCGCCCGACTACACAAGCACGGAACGGAGTTAGTGTCAAAGCCAGGAAAAACCTGCACTCTTTCTCTTAAAGATAACAATTTCAATACAAACCATTGAATACAGCATCACTTCAAATAGTAGCTTCACACATTTTTTTCAAAGGAAAAGATACACATCTTCTTTCTCTTCATTTATTGACATTAATATTAAAGAAAAACTCTTTGTAAAAGATAACCAAGCTAACCTGGCCACCATTTCCTTGTGGAGCTTGTACAACGAGAGGGTTGGAGCCGCATTAGGAGCATCTTCTCCAATCTCATTGTTGGAGCCGCATTAGGAGCATCTTCTCTAATCTCATTATTGCGTGCTTCTCCCGAGGTAATATTTTGGCATTTTTTAGATGGGGTCATCCTTAATGTCGCCTTGTATTTTTGCTCGATGCTGCGGTCGTAATGCTTCAGTCCGATCTCAATTCTGAGATCGTTTACTCACTCTACGGGCCAAAAAATTGCAGCGTGCGAACCTTCTCTAAGGTAGAAAACCTCTTGCTAAAGTCCACACAAACCGGGAGGGGGGAACGGGAATTTGTGAGATGTCCTTAAGGAAAAGGCAAAAACATTTTATCGAGGGGTGAGGGATGCTGTTGTAATTCTCTTCACACGGGGGGGAGAAGAGCTAAGGACACTCTCTCCTCACAAGGGTGGATTGGCTAGAAATGGGCTTACTGGAGAGTTGGGAGATTAGGGGGGCTGAGAGGAAGGCTGCAAGGGGTGGCTGTAAGTACAGTACGGAGGTGCAGAAGGACGGTACGGGCTGGCGGTACAGCCTTAAGTGTTGAAATTTGAGCTAAATGATGAGCTATGGTGGATCAAACACTAGAATCAACATAATTATCAAAGTGATTAGCAAGTGATTAAGATGTAATTAGTGAATAATTAGCACATAGATTAATGTAAGCATGGATACTCAAAAACCAGCAAATTCTCATTAGGGCTATGCCTCAATTTATAGAGTTTACATCAAGCATCAAATCCCTTTGATTTCTCCATGATTCACTCCCAGAATATCTCCACCTCTTGCCTGATTCTCTCCACCTCTTCTCTTTTCCCTGATTATCTCCCAGAATAACTCCACACTCCTAAATTCCCTCATGCTACCCATTATTCTCTCCCAGTAGATTCTTCTAACCTTTTCACAGGTTCTTTCATAATTACATCTTCTCTTTTACAGCCTCTATCCAAGAGCTTGTTCCCACACACACCCTTTTCACTTGTATATTTCAACACCTCCCCTCAAGTGAATAATCCTAACACACCTGGACCCTGTATCAAGTTTCCCTCTTACTTGATAGCCCGCGACCAGTGCCTCAAGTCCCTAAACTCCATAGTCCTTGACACTCTCTCTCTCTATGTGTCCAAGGCTACTATAAGTGCCCGCGACCTTGACTAAAGTGCTCACACATACAACTACCACTTGGCCTACATCATCGGTGGCTCAGAGGTGGTTTTACTTTATTGGGGCAGGTTACATTGGGTTGTGGGTTCTCTCTCTCTCTCTCTCAGAAAAGATGATCCGACTCCACTTCTCTTGGAGCCTCCATGAAGTTTGCTGATGTCGTTCCTTCTTCACTGGGTTTGCTGTAGCAGTCTCTCGCCATGTGTCCTGGCTTTCCACATTTGTGGCAAGTGAAGGTCCTCCCTCCTACTCTGCCTCTTCCTCGTCCTCGTCCTCGAGAGAATCCTCCTCGGGTGAAGAATGCTTTTTCCTCTCCTGCAGGCTGCTGTTGAGTCGAGCTCTTTCTTCTCTTTGCCTCTGCTCTCTTGCTCTAGTAGAGCTGCTTCTATCTCATGTATCTTCAGTTCAGGTACATTCTTTAGTGTTGCTACAATGTTTTCATAATCTCCTTTGTCCACACTCTTCAAAAGTACAGCTAATGCTTCATCATCTTCTACCTTTTTGCCAATAGCTGCCAGCTGTTGCTTAATACTTTTATATTTGTTCAAGTGTGTGATTAAGGGTTCACTTTCCTTCATGTCCAATTTGTAGAATTGCATTAATAGATTTATCTTGGAATTTTTTGCTTGTGTACCAAATAGTTTATTGAGTTCATCCCATGCATCTTTTGCCCACTGTATCCCTGTGATATGATGAATGATCTCATCATTTAAACTGAGTGCAATAAGCCCCAATGCTTTTTCATTCCTACTCTTCCACTCATTTTCCCCTCTCTCTGGGCATTCATCTCTCCCTTCAACTAATCCCCACAGATTTTTCCTCATCAGCAAATACATGGTTTTTGTTTGCCATGTATAAAACTGTTCTCCATTAAATTTGGCTATTTCCTGTGTTGAATTCATGGTGATGTGAAGGGGTCCTTACCTCTTGATCCAAATTCAAGATTCAAGGGCAGTGTCTACCCTTTTACAACTCAATCTGGTGTTTAATAGATGATTACAACAATTTTATCAGCATAAAATCACCAGAAATTACATTAAATTGAGAGTAACCAATTTGTATAGGATGGTTGGAGTTCAAACCAACACCGATTTGCAATCTGAAGCTTTAGGGATCTGTATCAGATACCTAATGGTTAATTTGAACCCTCAATTGCACCAAAGTACTGTGATTAGCACTGATTAATCACTGATTAGCAAATTAATGCTCTGGTTTGTGTGCAGAAAACAGAGTATGCGGGGAGCCCAGATCTGGTGCCTTCCACTTCAAATGAGCTCAAATGCTTTCAAAGGCATCAATAGCAATGAGTCTAGTAGAGGATTAAGCCAAGAAACACAAGATTTGACCAAATAATGAAAGCTTAATCTCTGTTTTACCAAAGTCACCTGCAGATTTGATGAAGAGCTTTGATCTCTCTGTAGACTTGATGAAATCGATTTCTGTCTTCACCAGCTTGTAGAGCATGCTTGATTACCCCTTGGGCTAGGAGGAATTGAAGTAATTTGATTGGAGCAAAGAGAAATCTGCAGATTACTCAGGAAAAAACGCGCCGGCTTAAAACGTAAATTCTCCTGAATGCCTTCGCGGTTTGCAGCGCCGTTTCGATGGGCTGGTAGCCAGGGGTGTTGGCTAGCTTAAGCTAGAAGCTTGTGACCTAATTTGAAGTGTGCTAAGTGCTAGAGACCCTCCACTGGCTGGGGGTGAAGGGGAAGAGTGAAAGCTTACTAAAAAATTGATTTTTTGCTAATTATTTTACTAATCCTAATTAATTCACTAATGGGCTCATAAATCTGGTTGATT
Source organism: Cibotium barometz (assembly GCF_041138505.1). NCBI lineage: Eukaryota > Viridiplantae > Streptophyta > Polypodiopsida > Cyatheales > Cibotiaceae > Cibotium > Cibotium barometz. The sequence goes on along the minus strand of NC_141081.1, from coordinate 22,246,764 downwards.
CTAGGCATGGCTCTGATACCATGTTGAAATTTGAGCTAAATGATGAGCTATGGTGGATCAAACACTAGAATCAACATAATTATCAAAGTGATTAGCAAGTGATTAAGACGTAATTAGTGAATAATTAGCACATAGATTAATGTAGGCATGGATACTCAAAAACCAACAAATTCTCATTAGGGCTATGCCTCAATTTATAGAGTTTACATCAAGCATCAAATCCCTTTGATTTCTCCATGATTCACTCCCAGAATATCTCCACCTCTTGCCTGATTCTCTCCACCTCTTCTCTTTTCCCTGATTATCTCCCAGAATAACTCCACACTCCTAAATTCCCTCATGCTACCCATTATTCTCTCCCAGTAGATTCTTCTAACCTTTTCATAGGTTCTTTCACAATTACATCTTCTCTTTTACAGCCTCTATCCAAGAGCTTGTTCCCACACACACCCTTTTCACTTGTATATTTCAACATTAAGCAGGGTATACTCTATGCAAGAATGCATGCTGGCCATGGAGTACCCCGGGGGTTTATATAGTTGTGGGCCACGAGTGTGGGCGTTGAGCAAAGTACGGTTGAAAGGATGGTATACCATCAAAGTGTGGCAATCAGTGGTCTGCATGGGCCTGAGGAAAGTTACGGTAGCAGTGCACAGAAGCAAAGGAGTGGTACATACAAGAGAGAAGCAGCCAGCATCATCTACACATGAGCTAGATGTTTCTCCAGAAAGCCCTCCAGTAGCATGAAACTCACATCCACCATTAATGCTTGATTTACATCTTTTGGATGGCATGTCACATAGCTAGATGGTAAGCCATCCTGAAATTTCCTATGATAGTTATATGAAACATATTCTATGCAATATGCTTATCATCAATTGTGTCTTCCATTTTCATGGCCGCACAACAGTAAGAAAAATTCCAAGGCACTTGGCATTGTGGCATGGAAAAACATCCAAACTTTTGCACGTAAGTCTATCCGCAAATCAATAATTTTTAAGTTCCTCCCAAAATGGCTAGAGTTTGCACACACACCGCATCCTCTCTTTTTTGTCATCATTGCATCAGCATCGAGAGTGATCTTCATTAGTGCTTGTGATGTATAGCAACACGGTTCCCTCCACGGGAGTTACCTTTACCATATTTTTGTGAGGCTAACAGTTGGCACTCTTTTCTAGTCTAGGTAATTCAAGTTCCATTCTATATGAGAGGACGGTTGTATTGTTCAAGCTCTTGTCCATAACAGTTTGGCACTCTTTTTAGCACGAGTTTTGATCCCATTTCCATACTTTTTGTGTTTTAGGAGGAATGATCATGCTTCAAAGTTTTCATAGGGGGACAACACTCTTCGTCTGCCGTAGTGCCTAGTGTGGCTGATCAGCAAAGCACACTTCCATCTTGGCCTACGTCTATTCTTGAAGAGGGCAATAGTCATGAGCCAAGCACATATGGAAGCAGCCTAGCCAAATATCCTTCTTGATGGCATCGTATAGCCAAAGTCGCTCCCTCACCTCAAGTGAAGACTGTCATGGCCATGGCCATAGGAAACATGGCCATGGACATAGTCGAAGCCAGTCTCAACACACATCGCCATGGCCATAGGAGTCGTTAATCCAATAAGAGCCATCAACATTAATATAGCCATAGTAGCAATAGAGTAGTAGCAGAGACATTCATTGTCACAATCATACCCATAGCAGGCGTAATCATAATCGTAGTCGAGGGAAGCCATAGTCATGGTCATAATGACAAGGGAAGTCGAACCAAAAAGCATAAGGAAGCGTGAGGATCCTCGAAAGCTGGCGCAATCATAATCGCAGTCGAGGGAAGCCATAGTCATGGTCATAATGACAGGGGAATAGCCATCATATACAAGTTTGAAAGATCATGGCACAGAGACCTCTGAGAGAAGAACTGACCAGGTTTCTGAGAGCGCTAAGAAGCCACAAACCTAGCTAGAATATTACTTAAAAACTTTCATACAGTGCTCTTGTACAACAATAAAATTTGGGATACTATTGTCTATTACTCTCTACCTTCTTTACAAACGTCTCATTGGGATTTATATCTCTTAGTTTTCTCTTGAGTGGATGATTCTCATAAGATAAAGGTTGATTATGATGGTGTGTTTAATTGATTTGTTTGAATTTCTAATTACCATGGGTATTCTATCATCATTACTATGTTTTACTTTCCCAATTAAATATCTCCATTTAGTTTGAATGAAATAAACTTCTTGCATATCTCTGACACAGTAGCTATAAAAGAACAATTTTTAGCTTTTTGTAGAAGCAACATAATATGGAGAGTGACATGTGGTGATGTGCTTAGGGATATCATGTAATCATTTGGTATTCATGAAAGTGACATGTGATGTTGCCTTGTGGATAAGCATATGGATTGAGTCTTACATATGTGGATATTGTACATGTGTGAATGGTATAAATTTGGAGTTTTAGATAGAGCATGACATGTGTGAGAGATCTATGCATAACCAAGTTATAGTAGATAAATTGTACTATCATTAGGTCAAACCCTAGGAAAAACCATCTACAGCCATGGTCTAGGTGTGGCGACAGAGGCATACGGACTGTAGTTTACAGTAGCCATGTTTTTTATGATTTTTTATGTTACATATGACATCCACATGGGTTTTGATAGTTGGATGAGTATATCTAATGTGTATACAAGTGAGCCATCAATTTCTAAAGGGTTGGACATGTGGGTCTCCCACTAGGACAGGTCAAAACAATGAGCAACAGGACAACCAAAGTTAAGGAGGGCCCCAAACCTTCCACATCAACCCAAAAGAGAACTCCACTAAGACTACCACAATCATGATATCTTAATAGTATCAAAATGTGGAGAAGCAGCTACTTGTAGCTCAAGGCTACTATGAAGGTGCCAAAAAAAGTTGGGTGCCTCGTCAGTCAAAACCTCTTCCTTAACGTAACACTCGGAGGCCAAGGAAAAAGAAAAGTACTCCACAACACAGTCCACAAAAGCCTATACGAATTTCTCTAAAATCTCCACCAAGTCATCAAGTGTGGGTACCAAAAACACTGTTTCACGCACAAGGGTACTACCAAGGAAATACTAAGCGCATCACAAATTCCCCTGAGTTTGCACAAAAAAGAAATCCTTCACAAAGCAAGAACACATTGGAATAGGCCTTTTACTCTAATTCAAGTAGAGGCAGAGGTAGAGGCTATGGTCGAGGCAGATGGAAGAGGAGATCCTGAAACCTATCTTCCATCACTGTCTTAAGATGAAAAAAAAAATCAAGAATTTTTCCCTATTACCAATTTACAATGTTCATCAAGGATGGGTGTCTGTGCATGTGCTTCAACATCAACAAGGATACTCTAATGGTAATTTCATAATATCATTGCCAAAATCGACAAAGAAGAAAGCTTCAACACCAAGCACATCGGCCACCAATTTACAATGTTCATCAAAGATGGGTGCCTGTGCATGTGCTTCAACATCAACAACAACAAGGATACTCTAATGGTAATTTCATAATATCATTGCCAAAATCGAACAATGTGAAAAAAGCCTCACCACCAACTTCAACCCCAACAACTTCACCTAAAGTTCGACAAGAATGGAGACCCAAGCAACAATAAGCAAATCACTCAACCACTCTCATGCATTCAACACCATCACAAGAGCTTGTGTGTTCAAGCAAACAATGAGCAGTCAATACTCATGCACTAGAGAGCATTTGCACCAAAGCCTCACCATCGACAACTTCCAAGTACATCCTTAGATGGGGGGACCATGGTGGGTGAAAGCTTGGTCAATGGTACAACCCATCACCTGGAATTTTCCTTCAAATTACAAACCTCTTCAAACGACGCTACCATCTTCACAAATCAATGATCTATCTATATTAGCCTCGCAAGTCGACGTAATTCTTCCAATCCTCACTAAGAAGTGGCGAATTCGACACAAAGCAGTTCAATAAGAGTTTATATGACTCAATTCTTGTACTTCATGTAAATCTACTTCTAAGAGCACTTACATATACAAAGAATCATAAAAAGCACTTGGACGGAAGAAAGCAAGAATAGGTCCTACCCAAAAACATTTGACAAGAATACTGCCAAAAGGGACATCATCAAAAGCCAATTACTTCAAAAGATGAATGTCGCTTCAATGAATCAAAAGAGGAACTAAGAATCACCATCTCGTTCAGATGATTAAGTCTACGGATGATCCTCTCTTATATTCCATTATTTATATGTATTAGTGTCTCCACTAACAAAAATCACATGTAACCTTGCTGATGATTGCAAAAAACAAATTCAGCCCAAAAAAGGGACTCACACAAATATAATAATGCAATCATTTGTAAAAAAACCCACCCCCAACCCGTTAGGAATTACCACTACACCACTAACCTCTTCATTAATTAACTAACTTTTCTTGTTTCTTCCGGAGGAACAAAGACCATTGAACGTCACTCAAGATCAACAAAATTGACAAACTTGTTCATTCTCCCCACACAAAGATCTTTAACACGATCACGAGGACGTGATCGCCATCAAGAAGGGCAGGATGTTAATCCAATTCTAGGATTAACAAGACCTACTACCATTATCTTACATCAAGGAGTCACAGTAGATACACCAAAAGGTCATAAATTCAAGATATAAAGCAATAGTGTCCAAAGCTACAACTTGGACAGGCGCCCATAATGGTGTGATGGAGTATTTATGGCAATTCCCACTTCAAGAGCGTGTGGTAGCAAATTAGGATAAAGTCCTAAGTGATGTACTTCATGGATATACTATGAGAGTAGTCATTGTAATAGCATTAGGCCTCTTATGAGCCTAAAGTGCTCGATCGACTATAGTTTAAGTGAGTGTGAACACTTATGGCCATGTATATAAGTGAATATCTCTCATAATACAACATACTCTCCCATTGTGTAATTGAGTCTTGCTTTTGCTAATCCTCTTGCTAATCTCTCCCTAATCTATGCTAGTGAGCGTGTGTGAGTGAAGTGAGGTGAGAGGAGGGATGAGGACCCGTAGTGCAACGTGGCGGTGTGACAACACTTGCGAGATGGGAGACGCAATGGAATTGCTTCTCAAGGAGTTGTAGAGCTTGGAGATCTCAAGGGTTATGAGCTCGGCCATTGGAAATTTCCTTAGACGAATATTGTTGTTCACCAGGTAATCTCTTTTTGGATGTGTTTCAAGGAAGGTTAGGGTGAGCCATAACATCTTCTCAGTAGATCGTGTTGATTATTTAGGATTCATAGTATCTAAGGATGGAATTAATCTTGATCTTGCTAAAATCCAAGCAGTTGTAGATTGGAATTTCTCTTGATCCTGCTAAAATCCAAGCAGTCATAGATTGGCCAGAGCCCAAGACAGTGAAAGAAGTCAAAGGATTCTTAGGATTAAGTGGGTGGTATCGAATCTTTATCTAGGTATGCTCAGATAGCATCTCCTTTAACCAACCTTCTAAAGAAGAATATCCTATTCTAGTGGATGGCTTCATGTCAAAGTGCTTTTGATAAGCTGAAGGCTACCTTAGTAAAAACTAACCCTGCTCTTAAATTGCTAGATTTTTCCATACCTTTTGAAGTAGTAATAGATGGGCTTTGCCTTAGGAGGTGTACTCATACAGGAAGGTCATGCAGTAACTTATGAATCCAGAAAGGCCGCATGAAAAGAATTATGCTATCCACCATGACTTGGAATTACTCTTAGTAGTATACACTCTAAAGTTATGGAGACATTATCTCTTGGGGGACAGAGGTTCACTTTAATGACTGATCATCAAAGTCTGAAGTGGATTTTTACTCAAAAGGACCTCAATGTGCGTTAAAGAAGATGGATGCAAACTCTATAGGAGTATGATTTTGATATTAAGTATCGACCAAGGAAAGAGAATGTGGTTGCAGATGCGCTCAATAGGAAAGCTTCCTTACTTGCAGTAACCTCAGTATTAAATCCTTGATCAGTGAGCAAAAGAAACAATCATGCAGGACAAAACCTTTGGCCCTATCTACCTTACTTATGCAAGAGAGCAAGACTCCTTAGGAAATGAGCCGAGTTTATGGGTACAAATTAGAAGATGGATGCATGTATTACAATAATCGGCTATGCATCCCCAATGTTGAAGAAATAAAGGGAAACATTCTGAGAGAAGCCCATGATAGCTTGATAGCTGGACATCCAGGTTTCATAAAGACCTACATGTCTGTCAAGAAAAGTTTCTTTTGGCCAGGACTCAAAAAGGATGTACTCAATCATGTGCATTAATGCTTAGTATGCCAAAGAGTGAAGGCAGAGAAAATTAAGATGCCAAGAAAGTTGCACCCTTTAGACATTCCACAAATGAAGTGGGAATGTATCAGTATGGATTTTGTTTACTGGATTACCATAAGTGCAATTAGGTTACAACCCATCTTTTAGTTGACATGCTAATCAAAGTTACCCATCTGATTCCAATAAAAGAGACTTACACTGTAGTAGATTTCACTAAAGTCTTCGTGAAAGAGATTTTCAGATTGCATGGATCTACGAGAATTGTGAGATGCTAAGTTCAATCAAGATTTTAGACTGCCTTCTTTAAAGCAGTATGAACTTTTTTGGATCTCAGTATAGGTGAATCGTTGTATTCAATAGATGAATCCATGCAAACAGTTACCTTGAACACTCCTGCTGCAAGCAATGTAAGATTGCTATTACGAGAGGAAGAGACCTTGCGAGAGCTAGAACTTCCAACAGATCTCACTGATTTATTAGGTCAACTAACACTCACGGCACATCCTAAAAGGATTATCTTTACACAGGACTTGAACATGTCGTGTGTTAGATCATTGTAACACCACTACGGGCGTTACCACCACAAGAGGGGATAGCCTTTGGCTCACCACCCAGCCATAGAGGAAGAATGAGGATTGCCCCTCATCCCCCAAGCTATATAGTGTGTGGCCTGTTGTCCACACTAGCCTGGCTGCCCATGACTCTACATGGGCATCCTCTCCCACTGAACCCTGGATGGCCACGTCCTCGGTCATTCGGTTTGCCGTCGTCGGTCACAGGCGTTACAGCCTACGTGACATTACCCCCCCCCTTAAGAAGAGTTTTCATCCTCGAAAACAAACTGGGGAAACCTCTTGGAAATTGCATTCCCAAGTAGCTGCCTCCTCATCCCTGTCTGTCCATTTAATAAGTACCTCCTGGTACACTTTGTGTCGGGGGTTTGTCTGTCACACGATACTCTAGAATCTTTTCAGGTTCATGTGGTATCTTTCGTGGCTCTATCAAGTCCACCAAAATCTTTGGAGAAACTGTGTTCTCTAACCGATGAACTGATTTCTTCAGTTTACTGACATGGAAGACAGGATCGATTTGAGAACTCTCTGGTAACTCAAGTTTATATGCTACATCCCCAATCTTCTTAAGGATTTTAAAAGGACCACAACATCTCGGAGAAAGTTTATCACACTTTTTTGTTTTCATGGTTTCTGACTGCACAGGAACCTTAAGGAATACAAAGTCACCTTCTGCAAAGGTCACCTTTCTACGTCCTTTATCTGCATAAGTTTTAGCACGATCCTGAGTGCTACGAATGCTCTCATGTGCGGCTCTGAGCATATCATTCATATCTTCAAGGAAATCCTTGACAGATTGAATCTTCTCCTTTTCTAGGCCTATAGCCATCGAAGATCTCGGCTGGAATCCATACATTAACATGAATGGTGTAAATCCATCACTGAGTGTTTGGAGCTGTTATAGGCAAACTCCAATAAGGGCAAGTACTCTTAGATTGCTTCTTACTAACATAAGAATGCAACATATCCTCTAGAATTTGGTTAACTCTTTCAGTTTGACCATCAGACTCCGGATGATCTGCCGTACTCATACTCAAAGTAGTATCCAACTTTTTGAAGACTTCCCTCCAAAAATGATTGTTGAACTTTCTATCTCTATCCGACACTATATCTGCAGGTAGGCCATATAGCTTGTAGAGATGTTCAATAAAGAGTTTTGCCAACTCTGGCAAAACTCTTTATATCTGCGGGCAGGTCATATAGCTTGTAGAGATGTTCAATAAAGAGTTTTGCCAACTCTGGCAAAACAGTTTTCTTCGTGGCAATAAACTTTGCCATTTTAGTTAACTTGTCCACTACCACCCACACCGAGTCATTCCCTCGACTCGTCTTGGGTAAACCGGTAATGAAATCCATGGAAATACTTTCCCATTTCCCTTGAGGAATCTCCAGCGGATGGAGTAGTCCTCCAACCTTAAGACGTTCATGTTTATTGACCTGGCACTTATTGCATTTCAGCACATAAGTCTGGACGTCCTTAAACAAACTAGGCCAATAAAACTGTCTTTTTACTAGTGCATAGGTCTTCTGAATCCCGGGATGACCCGCACTCGGACTATCATGACTTTCTTTAAGAATTTGGGCCCGAAAATCACCAATAGTTGGTACAAATACTCTACCACCCTTGTAGAGTAAGTACCCATCATCTCAATGGAGTAATTAGCATATTTCTTCCCCCGACGAAGTTTATCACTCCCCTTTGAAGCCGTGGCAGTCAAAGGTGATGAAGGGCCTATGTCAGAGCTCTCTGGCTCCAAACTATACCCAGAAGACACTGCTAATCTCTTCGAACTAACTCTTGCTTCCCTTCCTGTTGCACCTTCGGCCAGTCTCTCCGGACTAGCAATCCATGCCAACGAGGGAGGTGGTCGCGTCTGTGAAGAAGTGCGTATGCGTACAGCATGCCACCAGACCTCTATAAAAGATGGATCGTGCTCACATAAACCACGTAGTGACTCCAAGAAATCATTCTTGAAGACTATGAAACTAAGTTCATTAATCTGTGGCATGCGACTAAGTGCATCTACCACCACGTTATACTTACCTTCCTGGTAACATATCTAAAGGTCAAACTCCTATAGAATCTCTGCCCACCACCGAGCTTTTCTACCCTTCAGTTCATTTTGACTTGAAAGCCATTTCAGACTTTCATGGTTTGTCCAGACCTCAAAAGAAGCACCATATAAATAGTGTCTCCACTTTTTGAGTGCATGAACTATCGCTAGTAACTCTCACTCGTAAGCCGAGTAGTTATGCTGCGCACAATCTAACTTTTAACTCTCAAATACAATTGGGCGTCCCCTTTGCATAAGTACGGCCCCAATGGCCTCATTACTAGCATTTGTTTTTAAGACAAATGGCTCATTTGGATCGACAATAGTTAAAACAGGTGCAGCTGCTACTACGGTCACCTTGAGCTTATCAAAGCTCTTCTATTGGGCTTCCTCCCAACTAATGTTTTTAGATTTTGACTGAAACTGGTCAGTCAATGGGACTGCGATCTTCGCGTAGTCTTTCACATACTGTCGGTAGAACCCCCACATGCCAAATAAAATCTGTAATTCCTCGAGATTCTTTGGATCTGGCCATTTAAGAATAGCCTCTACTTTTTCTGGCTCCATCCGCGTACCATCGGCGAATATAATATGGCCAAGGTAGTGAATTTCTATTTCAAAAAATTCACATTTGCTCTTCGTTGCAAATAGTTTGTGCTCTCGCAAGAACTCGAACACTAGACGCAAATGCTCTATGTGTTCTTTCTGTGTCTTACTATACACAAGAATATCATCTAGGAAAACTACTACGAATTTTCCTAGATATGGACATAAAATGCCGTCCATCAGTGTCATAAATGTCGCTGGAGCATTGGTTAGCCCAAATGGCATAACCAAAAACTCAAAATGCCCGAAACGGGTCCTAAATGCTGTCTTCGCAACATCTTCTGCTTTAATTCTAACCTAATGATACCCTGATCTCAAGTCTACTTTTGTAAAGTATCTCGATCCATAGAGTTGATCAAACAACTCATCCATGCATGGCATCGGATACTTGTTCTTAATCGTTTTATCTGATTTTTAAGAGCCCTATAGTCTATGCACATCCGCATAGATCTATCTTTCTTCTTTACTAAAAGAATAGGCGATGCCCACGTAGGCCGAATGAAGCCTTTGTTCAAATATTCCATCAATTGTTTTTTCACCTCTTGTGCCTCGGAGTGGCTTAATCTATAAGCAGGTTTGCTTATAGGTTTTGATCCTAGCATAACTTCGATCCATGGTCTACTTCTCTAGATGGTGGTAAGCCATCTGGCAAATCATCAGGAAAAACATCCTGAAATTCCTCTAATAAATTCATTAAAGTATCTACGTACTTTTTCTTTAATGTCTCTTTCACCTTAGATTTTCTCTTGTTTGAATCGCATGCATGCCAAACAAGGTTTTCAAACAGTGGGTCTCGTCCAAGGCTATTTTGTTTTCCTTGTTTGTCTGCGCAAATATCATCTACAGTTTCATCTACGGAAACACAATTTAAAAGAGGGTAACAAGCATATACCTCTGCTATCTGGTCTCTACAGACCACTGTGCAGGACCGCTGTGCACAGCTCCATGGAGGAAATAAGTGGTGTGGCGGGGACAGTACGATCACCCTGCAGGGTAATGATTCTACCTCCATGCTCAAAACGTAGCGTATTATGTAGGTAATTCTGAGCTAGACTAGGGCCCAAGCCATACAGTCACACCCTTCCTAGATATACGTCTGCTCTGGCTAAGTGCATGACCTGAAAGTCAAGCGGAGCCTCGTAGTCCTACATAGATAATGGGACCCCCAGTACTACGGTATTCCATTCCATTTTGTCATACTCGTTGGCTAGGCCAACAGTGTACTCATGATCGCTCTGGGTCTCAGTCAGCCCCAACTTCTTGACTAATGAGTAGTTCAAGAAGTTGTGGCTAGCTCCATCATCAATAAAAGCTGTGACTCTACAGCCACCTATGGTGCCATACATGCGCACCATGTCATGCGGACCTACAGTAGGCTGCCACATCGCTGGTGTCACTGAATAAGTGTGATGCTCATCACAATGACACACTGTCACCTCTCTAAACTCTACGGAACTGAAAGGGAGTCTCTGCACTGTATGCAACTGCCTAGAGGATTTACCATCTCTTTTGGGCTCGTTGCCACTCGTGCTGGCTTTAGTCTTTGGACACTCAGGTTTCGTGTGCCCTACATCATTGTAATTAAAGCAGCGATTTTCCTTTCGCGCTTTAATATACTGCTCTTTCTTTTGGATTTCGTTGTCTCTTTTCTTCTTGGATGGTCGCGGTTTTTTAGACCCAATGACCACCCTAGATCCTTCCTGGTCCATCCTATCCCCCTGCTTATCACTGCGGAACCCTTTTCTTTTAAGGCCTGACCTCCTCTTCTCACTACCCTCGGCCCTGCTAGAACCACCATCCGCACTATGGCGCTTGATGTCATCAAATATCTGTGCATACTTAATTGCCTCTACTAAGTCTTTAGGCTGTAAGGGCTCTATGTACTCAAGGTAATCATCTTTGAGGCCTCTTTTAAAGCCTCGCAATGTCTAGAATGCATCGATCCCCTTTAGCTTGAGTACTATCTCCCTATAGTCTAAGATGTACTGAGTCAGGGATTTGTTCTCCATCGAGCACTTGTCCCATAACTCCCAGCTTCTCTGCGCCTCATTAACAGGCGAAAACTCTTTTCGAAACATCGTTTCAAACTCTGTCCAAGTGGCAGGACGAGTTGTCAAACTCATCCACCACTTGTACACTTTGTTGGTTAATGAGAGGCTAGCCTCTACGGGCTGCATCCAGCTAGGCTGCTATCGCAGCGCGTGCAAGTCTGACCACTTCGCTAGAAACATATTGACCGAGTCCTTGTTTCTCTCCTTCTCCTCGCCACCAAAACTAGGTGGCTTTAAGTCTTTTAATAACGACAAAGCTATCTCTACGGACAGCCCTGCGCGCATCGGCCTTGTACTCCTGCAACCACCAGCGAAGGCTACGCTCACCCGTGCCGCAGGAGCTCGGCTACCACGAGGAGTCGGAGTACTAGCCGAGGCGACTGTAATGGCATCTAACCGTGTGGAGATGCTTTGTAGCATCGTGACTAAGTCAGCCTAGACTTTTACCCATATTGTTCAGTTTTGCATTAAGATATTTAAAAAGTCCACTAGAGAGCTCCGTCTCTGTCAGGACGTCGGCAGGGTCCAATAGGTCATAATTGTCATCATCGTATTCCAAGAGGTCCTCCTCGGTCCCCTCGGCGACGTCGGTGTTCATGTCATCTGGTTCATCAGCGGTCAAAAAGGAGTCATCTGCTACTACTGCAGCCACTGCGAGCTCGCTGGGGTCCTAAGGCGATGTCGATAGACGAGGGCGCTGGCGGATTATTTCTCCACTGCCGGGAGAGACGTGTCCGTTTGATTAACCAAAAAATAATAATTTTTGTGGCAGCGTTCTCTTTGGATGTAAAATCTGCTACGGCCGCCTATGGGCTGTGGGCCACCTGCAGTGCCAGGCAGGCCGCTCGCTGTGGCCAGGCCGACCGTCGGCTGCGCCGGTCGTGGCTGGCTGCCTGGGGCTAGTCTTCGTCCCCTCGTTGATTGGCTGGCCGCTTGTCTTAGTAGAGGAACCCATGCTGGCCCCCACGTTGATTGGCTGCGCCGGTCGTGGCTGGCCGTTTGTCTCAGTAGAGGCATCGATGCTGCTGGCTTGTGAGAACACACAGTAGAGGCATCGATGCTGCTAGCCTGTGAGAACACACAGTGGACAGCAAAGTCGACCTTTTCTCTACACCAACGGTCCTCGGGCTGGTCTTTGCACCCCGCACACAGTGGACGATTCGTTATCTCCAAGCTCTACAACTCCTTGAGAAGCACTTCCATTGTGTCTCCCGTCTCGCAAGTGTTGTCACACCGCCACATTGCACTATGGGTCCTCGTCCCTCATCTCACCTCACTTCACTCACATACACTCACTAGCATAGATAAGGGAGAGATTAGCAAGAGGATTATTAAAAGCAAGACTCAATTGCACAATGGAAGAGTATGTTGTATTATGAGAGATATTCACTTATATACGTGGCCATAAGTGTTCACACTCACTTAAATTGTAGCCGGCCGAGCACTTTAGGCTTATAAGAGGCCTAATGCTATTACAAGGACTACTCTCATAGTATATCCATGAAGTACATCAGATGAGACTAAAATCGTGAAAGTGCAGGTTCTTAAGCCATGATACAGTGGCTAGTGCGTGATACAAGTTAATCTGTGATGAGACTAAAATCGTGAAAGTGCAAGTTCTTAAGCCGTGAGATGGAACTTCATGAATTGTAATTCCGCGAGATGGAATTCCGTGAATTTGCAGATTTTGAAAAGCTAGTTAATGAATGAAGAGGTTAGTGGTGTAGTGGAAATTCCTAATGGGATGGGGGTGGGGTTTTTTACGAATGATTGTATTTTTATATTTGTGTGAGCCCCTTTTTTTGACTGAATTTGTTTTCGGCAATCATCAGCAAGGTTACATGTGATTTTTGTTAGTGGAGACACTAATAGATATTAATAATGGAATATAAGAGAGGAGGATCCGGAGGAATGTAGACTTAATCATCTGAATGAGATGGTGATTCTCAGTTCCTCTTTTGATTCATTGAAGCGACATTCATCTTTTGAAGTAATTGGCTTTTGATGATGTCCCTTTGTGTGGCAGTATTCTTGTCAAATGTTGTAGGACCTATTCCCGCTTTCTTCTATCCAAGTGCTTTTATGTTTTTATGTATATTTAAGTGCTCTTAGAAGTAGATTTACATGAAGTACAAGAATTGAGTCATATAAACTCTTATTGAACTGCTCTGTGTCGAATTAGCCACTTCTTAGTGAGGATTGGAAGAATTACGTCAACTTGCGAGGCTAATATAGATAGATCATTGATTTGTGAAGATGGTAGCACCGTTTGGAGAGGTTTGTAATTTGAAGGAAAATTCTAGGTGATGGGTTGTACCATTGACGAGGCTTTCGCCCACCATGCCCCCCCCCTATCTAAGGATGTATCTGGAAGTTGTCGATGGTGAGGCTTTGGTGCAAATGCTCTCCAGTGCATGAGTATAGATATGTACTCATGGAGCAGCTGCTACATTAATTTAGCCAAAAGAATAGTAAGCAATAAGCTTAACAAATATATAGTGGCTATTGCGTGATACAGGTTAATCTGTGAGGTGAGACTTAAATCGTGAAAGTGTAGGTTCTTGAGGGAACTCTATGAATTGTAATTCTGGAAGATGGAATTCTATAAATTTACAGATTTTGAACTCATGAAGTTGCACGTTTTGACCTCGATAGTATTTATTTTTAAATTTATTTTATTGGTCAACTAGATCATGACTTGCGAGCAACTTCTTGTGTGCTTATTTCTCACATCCAGAGGGGTGACAAGAGCGTTGTTATTTTGTCCTTGATGCAATCATAAGACTCCATTGTAGACATGGGTATTGATTCTTGACTTTTTTGCTCAAATGTTGTCGAGGAAGTAGAGGAGAGTGCTGGTTGTTTGCTTGAACACACAAGCTCTTGTGACGGTGTTGAATGCACGAGAGTGGTTGAGTGATTTGCTTGTTGTTGCTTGGGTCTCCAGAGTCTTGTCGAACTTTAGGTGAAGTTGTTGGGGTTGAAGTCAATGGTGAGGCTTTTTTCACATTGTTCAATTTTGGCAATGATATTATGAAATTACCATCAGAGTATCCTTGTTGTTGTTGATGTTGAAGCACATGCACAGGCACCCATCTTTGATGAACATTATAAACTGGTGGCCGATGTGCTTGGTGTTGAGGCTTTCTTCTTTGTGCAAACTCAGGGGACTTTGTGATGCGCTTGGGGACCCAAGCTTTAGTATTTCCTTTTGGTAGTACCCTTGTGCGTGCAATAGTGTTTTTGGTACCCACATTTGATGACTTGTGAGAAATTCGTATAGGCTTTTGTGGACTGTGTTGTGGAGTACTTTTCTTTTTCCTTGGCCTCCGAAGTGTTGCGTTAAGGAAGAGGTTTTGACTGTCGAGGCACCCAAATTTGTTTGGCACCTTCATAGTAGCCTTGAGCTACAAGTAGCTGCTTCTCCACCCACATTTTGATACTATTAAGATATCATGATTGTGGTCGTCTTAGTGGAGTTCTCTTTTGGGTTGATGTGGAAGGTTTGAGGCCCTCCTTGACTTCGGTTGTCGTTGAGGTTGCAGGTTTGAGACTCATGGGCATTGTTGATAATGATGAGATTAGAGTCTCTTATGGAATGGCTGTCAATGACGAGGCCTTTGAGCATGTGGTTGTCTCCCTTGGTGAGGTTTGTCGATAAAGATGCATAGGCTCCGAGGTCTTTCCTTTGAGTTCCTTGTGAGAGATAGATGGTTTGGCTGTGGAAACTTCTTCAAGAATAGCTGTTGATTGTGAGGTTTTGGCATATCAAACTTTGTAGAGGTGAGGATGGGATTAAAGGAGTAGATGCTTTATCGGAGTTGGTTGTTGACGCAGATGTTGACGCAGATGGTAGGTCATTGTGTAGAGGGGCTTTTGTGGAAGAGGCTTGTATCCTTTTGCGTTTAGCATCATAGATATCCATTAAAGTTGGATCCTCTTCCTTGCAGTATGGTATTGTCACCTTTTTGTTGTTGTGATTATGATGACTCTATCGCTAGTAAAGCGCAATGGTGCTTGGGGAACGATATTCCATTTATGTTCCAAGATTAAATCTGCTTCTAAGACATCCTCAACCACCAAAAACTTGCAAGTGTGGGGGTTAGTTTCAATATACATTGTATCTTCAAAGTACCCTAAACACGATGTCACGTAGGCTGTAACACCTGTGAGACCGATGGCGATGGCTGAGGACGTGGCCATCCGGGGTTCAGTGCGCCCATGCGGAGCCATGGTGGGCGGCCAGGCTAGTGTGGATGGCAGGCCACACACTATATAGCCTGGTGGGGGATGAAGGGTAATCCTCATTCTTCCTCTATGGTGGCTGGGTGGTTACCGTCCCCTCTTGTGGTAACGCCCGTAGTGGTGTTACGATGATCTAACACTGGTATCAGAGCGTGAGTTTTGATTGGGTCAGGGTCAGTGCGTGATCGGGGGACCGGAGCCCACTCAATGGTTTTCAACCATTCAAAAAACTCTTATCCTTATCTCCACAAATTGACTGTGTGGAGGGAGGCGGCCAGAATTGGAAGGAAGAATTCTCTCTCTCTCTCCCTCCCTCTCTCTCTCTCTCTCTCTCTCTCTCTCCGTTGCACACACCAAAGCGCTCCATTGCAGGTAAGCAATGTCGTTTTTTTTTTGCTTTGGAGCTTGTCTGCGAATTAGAAGTTTTTCGTCTAATGTAGAGAGTAGTATCCAACTGCAAAGAGAGAGTGGTGTCGACTGCGCAGGTAATCTCTTTTTGGATGTGTTTCAAGGAGGGTTAGGGTGAGCCATAACATCTTCTCAGTAGATCGTGTTGATTATTTGGGATTCACAGTATCTAAGGATGGAATTTCTCTGATCCCACTCAAATCCCCCTCAAATCCAAGCAGTCGTAGATTAGCCAGAGCTCAAGACAGTGAAAGAAGTGAGAGGATTCTTAGGATTAAGTGGGTGGTATCGAATCTTTATACCTAGATATGCTCAGATCCTTTAACCAACCTTCTCAAGAAGAATATCCCATTCTAGTGGACGGCTTCATATGTCAAAGTACTTTTGATAAGCTAAAGGCTGCCTTAGTAACTAACCCTATTCTTAAATTGCCAGATTTTTCCTTACCTTTTGAAGTAGTAACAGATGCCATTGGCTTTGCCTTAGGAGGTGTACTCATGCAGGAAGGTCATGCAGTAGCTTATGAATCCGGAAAGGCCGCATGAAAAGAATTATGTTGTCCATGACTTGGAATTACTCTTAGTAGTATACACTCTAAAGTTATGGAGACATTATCTCTTGGGACAGAGGTTCACTTTAATGACTGATCATCAAAGTTTGAAGTGGATTTTCACTCAAAAGGACCTTAATATGTGTCAAAGAAGATGGATGCAGACTCTGTAGGAGTATGATTTGTAGATTAAGTATCGACCAAGGAAAGAGAATGTGGTTGCATGTGCTCAATAAGAAAGCTTCCTTGCTTGCAGTAACCCCAATATTAAATCCCTTTATCAGTGAAGCAAAAGAAAGAATCATGCAGGACAAAACATTTGGCCCTATTGCTACCTTACTTATGCAAGAGAGCAAGACTCCTCAGGAAATGAGCCGAGTTTATGGATACAAATTAGAAGATGGATGCATGTATTACAATAATCGGCTATGCATCCCCAATGTTGAAGAAATAAAGGGAAAAATTCTGAGAGAAGCCCATGATATCTAGCTTGATAGCTGGACATCCAAGTTTCATAAAGACCTACATGTTTGTCAAGAAAAGTTGCTTTTGGCCAGGACTCAAAAAGAATGTACTCAATCATGTGTGTCAATGCTTAGTATGCCAAAGAGTCAAGGCAGAAAAAATTAAGATGCTAGGAAAGTTACACCCTTTAGACATTCCATAAATGAAGTGGGAATGTATCAGGATGGATTTTGTTACTGGATTACCATCAGTGCAATCAGGTTACAACCCATCTTGGTGGTAGTTGATAGACTAATCAAAGTTACCCATCTCATTCCAATAAATGAGACTTACACTGTAGTAGATTTCACTAGTCTTTCTGAAAGAGATTTTCAGATTGCATGGATTGCCTAGGAGAATTTTGAGTGATAGAGTTGCTAAGTTCACATCAAGATTTTAAAGCAGTAGGAACTTTTTTGGATCTCAGTATAGGTGAATCATTGTATTCAATAGATGAATCCATGCAAACAGTTACCTTGAACACTCTTACAAGCAATGTAAAATTGCTATTACGAGAGGAAGAGACCTTGCAAGAGCTAGAACTTCCAACATATCTCACTGAAAAGTTCCTACTGCCTTCTTTGAAGCAGTAGAAACTTTTTTGGATCTCAGTATAGGTGAATCGTTGTATTCAATAGATGAATCCATGCAAACAGTTACCTTGAACACTCCTACAAGAAATGTAAAATTGCTATTATTACGAGAGGAAGAGACCTTGCAAGAGCTAGAACTTCCAACATATCTCACTGAAAAGATCCCTAGGATTCTGGTTGGATTGGAAATTGCAAATAAAATAACCACTACTCAAGCACAGATTTATCCAATACGAGAACACAATCTCATGACCCTGGAGCTATGGGATTTATTAGGTCAACTAACACTCACGACACATCCTACAAGGATTATCTTTACACAAGACTTGAACATGTCGTGTTTGGGGTATGCAAAAGATACAATGTATATTGAAACTAACCCCCTCACTTGCAAGTTTTTGGTGGTTAAGTATGTCTTAGAAGCAGATTTAATCTTGGGGAATAAATGGACTATCGCTGCCCAAGCACCATTGTGCTTTACTAGCGATAGAGTCATCATAATGGTCAACGACAAAAAGTTGACAATACCATACTACTGCACGGAAGAGGATCCAACTTTAATTAATATTTATGATGCTGAACGCAAAAGGATACAAGCCTCTTCCACAAAAGCCCCTCTACACAATGACCTACCATCTACGTCAACAACCGACTCCAATAAAGCATCTACTCCTTTAATCCCATCCTCACCTCTACGAAGTTCCATGCCAAAACCTTGCAATTAACAGCTATTCCTGAAGAAGTTTCAACAGCCAAACAACCTATCTCTCACAAGGAACTCAAAGGAAAGACCTTGGAGCCTATGCATCTTTATCAACAAACCTCACCAAGGGAGTCACTCGTCATGGATAGCCACTCGTCATGGATAGCCACTCCATAAGAGACTCTAACCTCATCATTATCAACAATGCCCATGAGTCTCAAACTTGCAACCTCAACGACAACCGAAGTCAAGGAGGGCCCCAAACCTTCCACATCAACCCAAAAGAGAACTCCACTAAGACTACCACAATCATGATATCTTAATAGTATCAAAATGTGGGTGGAGAAGCAACTACTTGTAGCTCAAGGCTACTATGAAGGTGCCAAACAAATTTGGGTGCCTCGATAGTCAAAACCTCTTCCTCAACGCAATACTCGGAGGCCAAGGAAAAAGAAAAGTACTCCACAACACAGTCCATAAAAGCCTATACGAATTTCTCAAAAATCTCCACCAATCAAGTGTGGGTACCAAAAACACTGTTATACGCACAAGGGTGCTACCAAGGAAATACTAAAGCTTGGGTCCCCAAGCGCATCACAAAGTCCCCTGTGTTTGCACAAAGAAGAAAGCCTCAACACCAAGCACATCAGGCAATTCACAATATTCATCAAAGATGGTGCATGTGCTTCAACAAGGATACTATGATGGTAATTTCATCATATTGTTGCCGAATCGAACAATGTGAAAAAAACCTCACCACACCAACTTCAACCCTAACCGCTTCACCTAAAGTTTGACAAGAATGGAGGCCCAAGCAATAACAAGCAAATCGCTCAACCACTCTCGTGCATTCAACACCAACACAAGAGTTTGTGTGTTCAAGCAAACAATCAACAGTCTCCTCTACTTCCTCGATCGACAACATTTGAGCAACAAAGTCAAGAATCAAAACCCACGTCTGCCCAACGGAGACTTATAGGCGCATCAAGGACAAAATAACAATGCTCTTGTCACCCCTCTAGATGTGAGAAATAAGTGCACAAGAAGCTGTTGCTCGCAAGTCATGACCTAGCTGACCAATAAAACCAATTTAAAAATAAAAACTATCAAGGTCAAAACCTGCAACTTCATGAGTTCAAAAGCTGCAAATTCACGGAATTCCATCTCCCGGGATTACAATTCATGGAGTTCCATCTCACAGGCTAAGAACTTGCACTTTCACGATTTAAGCCTCGTCACAGATTAAGCCATATCACGCAATAGCCACTATATATTTGTTAAGCTTATTTCTTACTATTCTTTTGGCTAAATTAATGTAGCAGCTACTCCATGAGCTACTCCATATAGCAGCCACTATATATTTATTACTCCATATAGTGGCTACTCCATGTAGCAGCCACTATATATTTGTTAAGCTTATTTCTTACTATTCTTTTGGCTAAATTAATGTAGCAGCTACTCCATGAGTACATATCTATACTCATGCACTGGAGAGCATTTGCACCAAACCCTCGCCATCGACAACTTCCAGGTACATCCCTAGATGGGAGGGCCATGGTGGGCGAAAGCCTGGTCAATGGTACAACCCATTGTCTGGAATTTTCGTTCCAATCACAAACCTCTCCAAATGACGCTACCATCTTCACAAATCAATGATCTATCTATATTAGCCTCGCAAGTCGGCGTAATTCTTCCAATCCTCACTAAGAAGTGGCTAATTTCACACAGAGCAGTTCAATAAGAGTTTATATGACTCAATTCTTGTACTTCATGTAAATCTACTTCTAAGAGCACTTAAATATACAAAGAATCATAAAAAGCACTTGGACAGAAGAAAGCAGGAATAGGTCCTACCCCAACAACATTTGACAAGAATACTGCCACATAAAGGGACATCATCAAAAGCCAATTACTTCAAAAGATGAGTGTCGTCTCAATGAATCAAAAGAAGAACTGAGAATCACCATCTCGTTTTGATGATTAAGTCTACGTTCCTCCGGATCCTCCCCTTTTCTATTTCATTATTAATATCTATTAGTGTCTCCACTAACAAAAATCACATGTAACCTTGTCGATGATTGCCAAAAATCACATGTAACCTTGTCGATGATTGCCAAAAACAAATTAAGCCCAAAAAAGGGGACACACAAATATAAAAATGTAATCATTCATAAAAAAATGTAATCACACAAATATAAAAATGTAATCATTCATAAAAAAACCATACCCCCAACAAAAATCACATGTAACCTTGTCGATGATTGCCAAAAATCACATGTAACCTTGTCGATGATTGCCAAAAACAAATTAAGCCCAAAAAAAGGGGACACACAAATATAAAAATGTAATCACTCATAAAAAAATGTAATCACACAAATATAAAAATGTAATCATTCATAAAAAAACCATACCCCCAACCCGTTATTAGGAATTACCACTACACCACTAACCTCTTCATTCATTAACTAGCTTTTCTTATTTCTTTTGGAGTTTTGGAGGAACAAAGGCCATTGAACGTCACTCAAGATCAACAAAATTGACAAAGCTCGTGCATTCTCTCCACACAAAGGTCTTCAATGCGATCACGAGGACGTGATCGCCATCAGGAAGGGGGGGATCACGAGGACGTGATCGCCATCAGGAGGGGGGGATGTTGGACGTGATCGCCATCAAGAAGGGGGGGATGTTAATCCAATTCCAGGATTAACAAGAGCTACCACCATTATCTTACATTAAGGAGTCACGGTAGATACACCAAAGGGTCATACATTCGAGATATAAAGCAATAGTGTCCAAAGCTACAACTTGGATGGGTGCCCATAATGGTGCGATGAAGTATTTATGGCGAATCCCACTTCAAGAGCGTGTGGTAGCAAATTAGGATGAAGTCCTAAGTGATGTACTTCATGGATATATAATGAGAGTAGTCATTATAATAGCATTAGGCCTCTTATGAACCTAAAGTACCATCAGTATGGATTTTGTTACTAGATTACCATCAGTGCAATCATGGATATATTATGAGAGTAGTCATTATAATAGCATTAGGCCTCTTATGAACCTAAAGTACCATCAGTATGGATTTTGTTACTAGATTACCATCAGTGCAATCATGTTACAACTCCATATTGGTGGTAGTTAGACAGACTAACCAAAGTTGCCCATATGATTCCAATAAAAGAGACTTACACTTTAGTAGATTTCACTAAAGTCTTCCTGAAAGAGATTTTCAAATTGCATGGATTGCCTAGGAGAATTGTGTGATAGAGATGCTAAGTTCACATCAAGATTTTGGACTATCTTTTTTGAAGCAGTAGAAACTTTCTTAGATCTCAGTGTACAGCTTATCACCCAAATGCTGATGGTCAAACAGAAAGAGTAAACCAAGTGATTGAATATATTCTTCGATCATATTGTGGTAGAGAACCAAGGAAGTGGTTAAGCTATTTACACTTAGTCGAGTTTGCTTATAATGCCTCTTATCCCCAAACCATCGGAATTAGCCCTTTCAAAGCTCTGTATGGACAAGATTGCCTCACACAATTAACTTGGTCCGATCATTGATTAGGGTCGAGATGTCTAGACAGATGCTTGATGATATGGGTCATCAGATGCAGTTAATTTGCAAGGATATTAAGGCTGCCCCCCCACACCAGGAGGGATAGACAAAAGTAGTATGCAGATAAGAAGAGGACTGACAGAGTATTTGAAGAAGGAGATATGGTCTTCATTCGTGTACAACCCAAAAGGAGTTCCTTATCCTTAGGGAAATACAAGAAGCTATCTCCTAGATACTATGGACCATATGTGATCACAAAGAAAGTAGGAGATCTAGCCTACGAACTCTTACTACCCCCACACTTGAAGGTACATAATGTGTTCCATGTTAGTTTACTTAAAAAGTATGTACCAAGTCAGAGTCATGTTCTAGATGATGTGAACAATTAACATTTCCAACTCAAGGTTAGATGGAACTTGAACCTGAAAAGATCCTAGATGTATGGGAGAAGACACATATTAAGGGAATTTTTGGTCAAGTGAAAGTTCTACCCTCTAGAGATTGCCACTTGGGAGAAAGAAGAAGAAGGATTACCTCCAGTTCGCGAGATGAGGACATCTACCGTTTCTTAAGTGGGAGAGAATGTAAGATTCGTCCTCCAACCTCTAAAGGTGTATGACACATTCCCTCAATCCCCAGTGATCACCCCTCTCTTCAGTGCAATGAAAGACCTTGTTTACCCTTTTCTAACGTAGAGAGAGAAGAACACATCTTGAAAATATTCCTGACGGAGAAATTGTCCCAGACTTTATGATCACATTCCTCAAAGTCGTATCTTAAAAAGGATTTTCAGTTGAGAGATATTTTAGATGGTGGATGCACGTCTTACATAAGGTAAGAATTAAGTCTAGATTTAGGAAGTGGAATTTTAATAAATCCTTTTGATGGAAAATATTTTTCTAGGCTCTATAATATAGAACGACCGATTAGAAACCAAAAAGGATTTATAGATTGGGTTAAAATCTTGGACGCTGATGGGTGCATGGAAACACAACCTTATTCAAAAATGATAGTGTAAAAATTTTCAAAGGCAAAAAATAAGAGATCTTTCTAGATATCAATATTTACACGCATGGGAAATGTGGAACATTGGAAAAATAGAAGATAATTATCATAAAAAACATAAAATATTCAAGCATGTGTGGTGACAAACAAGTGGCAAGTGGTGGCATAGACTTGGGAGAGGGAATCTCACTTCAAGGAGGCGCCTAGAAATCATATCAATGGGCCATTTTTTTAATTCAAAAAGTACATGATGCGGCTAGATATTTCTCCATTTTTTTAGATGGACATAACTAGGCCAATTTGGACTAAAATTAAGCCAAATTAAATGGGAACCTCTAAACTTAGAGGGCACCCCCATCTATAAATAAAGCCTCCCCCTTTGTAAAAAGTTAGTGTAAACCTTATTCTAGTGTATTTTTCTCATTTCTCCCTTCCTCTCCCTTGTTTGGTGGAAGCTTTGGGGCTTCAATAAACCACTTCATCTTGCCCTAATCCTCTCCATGGTGGCCATGGATCTCTTCTCTTGAAGCCTACTCCTCTTCATGGTGGTCTAGCCTCTTCTCTTAAAGGTGAACCCTCTTTTGAAGACTCCTTTTTCTTCTTTTGAAGGCTATCTCTTCTTGAAGGCTACACTCTTCCCTCCAAGCTCAAGAAGCAAGCTCACACTAAGAGTAAGCCTAAACCATGATGCTTATACTCTCTTCTTCTCTTTGTAATGTTTTGGAAGCATGGAAGTCATGGTTTCCTTCTCTAAGTCATGTTTATGAGTTCTTTTAGATCTTTAATCATTAGGACTTTCTCTCTTCTCTTCCACATGCTTAGGAAGCTCTCCACTCCATGGTTCTTCTCCTAAACCATGTAGAGTTGATCTATATATCTTCATGTTTAAGTATAAATCATGTCAAATGCTAAAAAGAAGAAGTTTTGTTATAATTCCATATTTATATTCATGTATGTGTATAGATGAATCATATAGATGCTAAAAGAGGATGTCTAGTCACATTCTCACATTCATATTCATGTTATGTGTAAACGTGAATGTCATAGATGTCAAAAAGAGGAATTTTAGTTATATTTTCATATTCACATTCATGGCATGCTTATGCATGAATGTCATAGATATCAAAAAAGGATGTTTGGTTACATTTTCATGTTCATATTCATGACATAATTATGCATGAATGTCATCGATGTCAAAAGAGGAATTTTAGTTCCATTTTCATGTCATATTCATGGCATGCTTATGCATGAATTATGTAGATGCTAAAGGAAGATGTTCAGTTCCATTTTCATGTATACATAGCATGTTTATGCCTCAATAGTTTAAATGAAATAAATAGAGAAAGGTTAGAGAAATTTCCTTTGTTTTCATGGATAAGAATTTAACATATGGAGTATGTAAAAACAAACCTCTCAAAGTACCACCCAGCGTTGTCCGACGGGGTTGTCGGGAGTGATTTTTGAAAAAATGTCCATGGCTGTCCCGTGACCATAAGGGTACTTCCCGAGTCTCAAATAGACAATTGGATGACTTTTTATCTTGGACGGTGGACCGTCAGATTATAAATTTCAATCATGATTAAAGTAGTCTCGGGTCCCGAAAAATGGGAGATTAGGGTATTGTGATGGTACTGATGCCAAATTTGACCTCAGAATTCTCAAATTCATGGTAGAAATAGCCTAACTTGAAAGTACTACTTTTTGGACCTATAAAAATAAGATGTTAAGAGTAGGATCTTCGAAGTGGTTATCATGTCAAGACCCCAGACCTTACCCAAAGGCCATAATTGCACAAGTAAAGATTAAATGGTAAAACATTTACCCAATTAAGGGCGCAAAATAAAGATGAGTTCGTTCTAGAATAAGTATGAATTCAACCCCATGCAAAAATAATAGATTAATTAAGCAAAAGAGGAAATTTGTGACTATTCCTTTGGGAAAGTCCGAAAATTGAAATAAAAGATCTCATAAGAATAAAAACTTAGAAATCTTAGTTGATAAATCTTTTTGTGAAAATATAATTAATCTCACTGGAAATCTTAACTTGCATAGAAACTTGTTTTAATAAAAGGACTGTTTTACACCAGAATGCTAGAGGGAGCATTCTGTTTTACACCAGAATGCTAGAGGGTGCATTTGGCTTATTGTTTTAAATAAGGTCGTGTTTCAACGGCCTGTAGGGAGTCATCAGAGGATGTCCCACGCCGCGGGAAAGTCTGCCGAGGTCTTGACTAGCCTCGGTATGATTAAAATGGTGTGCTCCGCTACGATAGGTGAGGGGCCGACGAAGCGGTCCCTGAGTGAAGTGCTAGGATACCTAAGGAGGATCCTAGAGGGTACTGACCAGGCGATGCTCGGGCTCGCGGTCGCCCGATGACATCCATGGGTATGACGAGGGAGATCTTCATGGATTGGCGAGAAGTTTTATGTATAAGAAATGAATTTTTAGAAACTAAATCTAGAACTCGTTGGTTGGTTAGTAGACCTTCAACGGGGCATCCGGAATGATACTTATGTTGTTTGAAAAGGATGGAACTTGATATATTCAAGCTGTGAAAATGTATTGGTACTAATGATTATTTATTCATCCTTGTCTTAAGAGGAGTGTGTGTGTAAATGTTTAAGAGGAGTGTGTGTATTTGTCTTCGAAAGTAAAATGGCATTTCAATTATGGGTGGGTGAGTGATTGAATTCCCACTAATACAGTGGTTGGGTGGTCGGCTAACCCATGGGACTAGATGGGGTTAAACTAAATCAGTGGAATTCCTTATAGTTGAAATATAAATAAATCAAGGGTAGAAGTTTAGTTCAAGATACATACGATCGATAGAGAAACCAAACAAGTCTTGTTTTAGGGGACCGGATCAACCGCTGTGTCTCACTCGAGGGGGAAAAAAGCGTTGATCTCTATGAACCAATGCAAGACTTGCTCCTCTTACGGACTGGGTCACTCAACCATATGGGACTAGAAGACCAATAGACTAAATGACCACATTCGATAGTTTGCATTAGATTTTTCCTTGGAGGAATCGCCCATGTTTTCCCAGCAAGAAAATTTTCCCATGTTTTCCCATGTTTTCCCAGCAAGAAAATTTTTGAGGGTTTGGCTTAGGGAAGAGTCACCAGATAGTCTGTTGCTCGGATAGACATAGGCGAGGCCCTGAGTGGGATACTCTACCCTGTGTAATTGTTATTCCACTGCTAGCATTCTGATAATATTGTAGAGGGTAGGGGTCTCACAAACGGTAATGAGTCTCAAACCTGCAGTCTTAGCGCTAACTAATGTGAAGGAGGGCTCACAACCTTCCACTTCAACCAAAAAGGAAAATACACCAAGACAACAAAAATGAAGGTATCTTAATGGTATCAAAATGTGGGTGGAGAAGTAGCTACTTGTTGCTCAAGGCTATTACTACGAAGGTGCCAATCAAATTTGGGTGTCTTAATAGTCAAAGCCTCTTCCTCAACGGATCACTCAGGGCCAAGGAAAAAGATAAGTACTCCATAACACCATCCACAAAAGCCTATGTAAGTTCCTCAGCGAACTCTAACATCTCAGCAAGTGTGGGTGCCCAAAAGATTACTGCAAGCACAAGGGTACTATCAAGGAAATACCAACACTTGGATTTCCAAGCACATCACAAAGTCCCCTAAGCTTACACAAAGAAGGAAACCTCAGCACTACTAAAAGCATCAGGCACTAATTTCTAATGTTCATCAAAGATGGGTGCCTGTGCACGTGCTTCAACAACAAAGATATTATGAAGGTAATACTGTCATATGGTTGCCAAAATCGAACAACGTGAAGAAAACCTCACCAACAAATTTCAACCTCAACAGCTTCGACAAGAATGACAACCCAAGCAACACCAAGCAAGTCACTCAACCACTCTCGTGCATTCAGCACCTACCACCACAGCTCATGTGTTCAAGCAACCCCAATGGTAACCAAGCAGCAGTCTTACCTATCACCTCGACAACATTTGAACAAAAATTCAAGAATCAATTCCCACATCTGCAACGGAGACTTATGAGTGCATCAAAGACAAAATCACAATGCTCTTTTCACCCCTCTATATATGAAGCTATTCTTTTGGCTATGTTAATGTAGTAGCAGCTCCATGAGTACATATCCATACTCATGCACTGGAGAAAATATGCATCGAGCCTCACTATCGACAACTTCCAGGTATATCTCTCGATGGGGGGGCATGGTGGGCGAAAGCCTCGTCAATGGTACAACCCATCGCTTGAAGTTTTCCTTCAAATTACACACCTCTCCAAACGACGCGACCATTTTCACAAATCAATGATCTCCAATCCTTAGTGAAGATATCCATATTAGCCTCACAAGTCGATGTAATTCTTTCAATCCTGGCCAACCAATGGCTACTTCAACATAGAGCAATTCAATAAGAGGCTATATGACTCACTTCTTGTACTTCATGTATATCTGCTTTCTAAGAGTATTTAATTATACATAAAAACATAAGAAGCACATAGAAAGAAGCATGTAAGAACAGGTCCTACTCCCTAACATTAACAAGAACCTTGCCACACGGAAGGACTTCATCGAAGGCCGATTTCTTTAAATGATGAATGTCGCTTCAATGAATCAAATGAGGAATTGAGAATCACCATCTCGTTCTGATGATTATGTCTACATTCCTCCGGATCCTTCCCGCTCTTCTCTCCCATTATTAACATCTCTTAGCATCCCCACTAATACAAATCACATGTAACTTTGCTTATGATTGCCAAAAACAAAGTGAGCAAAAAACCCCCAAAAAAAACATACTCACAAAAATATAAAAATGCAATCATTCGCAAAAACCGCAGACCCCCAACCTGCTAGGAATTCCCAATATACAACTAACCTTTTCCTTTACTAACTAGCCTTTCTCATTCCTTCCAGAGGAATAACGTCCATTGAACGTCACTCAACATCAAGCCATCGACAAAGCTTGTCGATTCTTCCTACACAAAGGTCTTCAATGTGATCATGAGGACGCGATCGCCATCAAGAAAGGGAAATGTTAACCCATTCCTAGGGTTAATAAGAGCTACCGCCATTATCTTACATCAAGGAGTCAAGGTAGATACAACAAAAGGTCATACATTCAAGGTATGAAGCAATGGTGTCCAAAGCTACAAGTTGGATGGGCTCCCGTAATGGTCCGATGGAATACTTAAGGCGATTTTTGCTTCAAGAGCGTGTGATAGCAAATTAGGATGAAGTCCCAAGTGATGTACTTCATGGATATATTATGAGAGTAGTCATTGTAATAGCAGTAGGCCTCTTATGAACCTAAAGTTCCTAGTCGACCACAGTTTAAGTGAGTGTAAATACTTATGGCCATGTATATAAGTGAATTTCTCTCATAATACAACATACTCTCCCATTGTACAATTGAGTCTTGCTCTTGCTAATACTCTTGCTAATCTCTCTCCCTAATGCATGCTAGTGAGTGTGTGTGAGTGAAGTGAGGTGAGAGGAGGGACGAGTACCCGTAGTGCAACGAGGCGGTGTGACAACGCTCGCGGGAGGCGCAGTGGAATTTCTTCTCAAAGAGTTGCAGAGCTTGGAGACCTCAAGGGTTACGAGCTCAAGAATTGGAAAGGTCATCACGATAGTGTTGAGGTTCACTAGGTAATCTCTTGTTGGATATGTTTCAAGAGGGGTTAGGGTGAGCCATAACAGCTATGAGAGAAAGTGGAGAGAAAATTTTTCCCTTGCAAGAGTGAGAGAGAGTTGAGAGTAGAAGCTAGAATGATTTTTGGTGCATGTTCCTTTCTATTCTTATAAGAGAAAGTAGAGAGAGAGAGAGAGAGAGAGAGAGAGAGAGAGGAGAGTTTTCCCTTGCCAAGGGATGGAAGAAACCCCTTCGTGAGCAGCTTGGAGGAGAGGCTTGAAGAGAGTGGAGTTGCACAAGTTGTGCTTGATTACTTCAAGAGGACCGAGCTCAGGAGCAAGGTAAATGGTTGTATTTCTTTCTTGCATTTTATGAATGAGTAGAGTTCTAGAAGGGGGTAGGAAGGGGGTAGGAAGGGGCATACTTAGTTATAGCAGTAACAAGGTAAATGGTTGTATTTCTTTCTTGCATTCCATGGGTAGAGTTCTAGAAGGGGGTAGGAAAGGGCATAACAAGCTACAAGTAGCACCCCCATCCTAAGCCCCCTTTTAAACCTCTTTGATAGAGGTGGTCGCTCTTTGTCAATCTACTTCAAATCAAGCTTTGTCGATCTATTTAATGTTATGGTCCCTTTTGTTTTAACGACCTTGTTGGGATGGAGTTGTTGACCTATTTGATGATGTGGTCCCCTCCTAGTGCCATTGGCCTCTAACTCGTCTCAACACAGTTCAAATCAAGCTTTGTTGATCTATTTGATGCTATGGCCCCCTCCGTTTTAACGACCTTGTTGGGATGGAGCCATAGACCTATTTGATGCTGTGGTCCTCTCCAAGTGCCATTGGCCTCTGACTTATCTCAATAGAGTGCAATGTAAAATGCAACTGTGTCTCCAAGTGCCATTGGCCTCTGTCTCAATAGAGTGCAACTGTGTTGAGCTCACCTCCTAGGTTGCTAGTTGCCTTAATTCCCCCACGGCCATAAGATAGATCTGAGCTCATGGTCCACAAATTATTCCCCCACCACCACAAGATAGATCTGAGCTCATGGTCCACAAATTATTCTTGAGCTTTTACTTCTACAATATCCTAATATGTTGTAGTTCCCCTTTTTTGTGTTGTAGGTATGCCCAAAATGCACGTGTGTGTGTGTAACAAATTTTGATACATCACCATTGTCGCATCATTGCTACACACTTAATGCTTAACCACTTACACATCACCATTGTTGCTGCACTCTTAATGCTTAACATTGCATAGTTGCTTGTTCTACATATGGCTAAAACACTCTAGGCTACATGGAGCCACTGTAATTGACTGTGAGACAGTCCTCCTCTCCACTATTTCCATAGGAGTCTCCCTCTTTATAGAGCCAGCAGTTCTCTAATAACTACTCTCTCCTTCCCAGGCTTTTGAAGCTGTCAACAATGACTCCATACTCACCATCTCTTCTTCATTATTGAACTCAACAACCAATATGGCCCACTCTATCCAAGAAAGCTAGCACAAAAGCAACAACCCAATTGTAGATTGAATGCACTTGATGTTTGCTCGTAGTTTTGCCTTTCTCTATCACTCAAGAACACACACACACACACACACACACACACACACACACACACACAAAAACACTCATATCTAACATAAAACATAAGATTGATCCATATGCTAATTACTCCACAATGTTACATAAAGCTCAAAATAAACATAAGAATCAATGCAAGGAGCATAGGACCTCTTTGATGGCTAGAAATCCAAGAATATGGTCTTCAACTTCAAGAAAATCAAGAGCAAAACCTCCTCCTTCATTCTTGCAATTCTCATGTCCCCCTCTTTTTACATATGTGAACTAAGGCTCTCTTTTCAAATGCACTTGACCATGGGCCCGTTTTCATGCACACAATGTTTCTGCTGAAGAAATCTCCCGAGGCCGAACACTGTATGCACAATTTGGGCAGGGTGACTTGAAAAATAGGATTTGTCTCACGCCACTGAATATTTTTGAGAGGGGTTTTGTATACATGGAAAACTATATATTCTCAACAAATGGACAGTGACCCTTGGTGTTACTCTTCTAAAAATGATGAGAAGTGGAAAATATTTCCCTAGTGCTCAATGGATCATTTCCGAAGGCAGGCAATGGAATGGATTCAAGCAGAGCTCGTGCGGTGTGAAAGTGCTTGAAGACTCCTGAGCTCGCAGACATCTCTGACATAAGAAAAGTGTTCTTCAGAGATCACTACATCAAAGGTGAGCCTGCCAGGTATTTTCTTACGAAGCCATGTGAAGCACAGCAAGAAGATGATCCAGAAGCCTTCTTGCGAAGAAGTGAAGAGGATGGAGTTCCACTTGGTGGCTGCAATAATCCAATCATCGTGGAGGACAGCCCTCCTGAGTGTCGACCCCTGCAGAGCCATACATAAATTCCTGTGAAGAGAAAGCTGCAAGAGCCATCAGCGAGGGAGATGAGTTCATCTCAGTACTGCCGAAGCTTGACATTAGTGGAGAAGCCTTTGTCTGAGTCTTGCAGTTCACTTTCCTTGTAACGTCCGCTGGATATTTATGTACACAAATAAAACTTCTGGTGGATCAATAAAACAAAGTTTGCTTTCATTTCCGTCTTTTCTGTTTGAAATATCTTAAAACAAAGTTTGCTTTCGTTTTCGTCCTTTCTCTTTGAAACCCGCTGGAGTAGGTGACGTGCCACGTCGATACATGATATTCTGTATCCTAAGATACCTGCAGAAAATAATTCACAAAAATGCACCAGTCACAAAAATCTCAATATGAACCAGTCACAAAAATCTCAATAAGAAATAAGAGAATCGTGTAAGTATCCAAAATTTTAAAACGCCTGCAACAAAAATAACACATCGTAACGTAAATGACATTAAATTGGACACAACATAAAAGATTTTGTTCTCTCACAACATTAAGGCGCTTGCAGGTTCCGCGCGCGAGAGAGAGAGACAGACGACAGAGAGAGAGAGAGAGAAAAAGAGAGAGAGCACGACAGCATGGGAGTGCGATTCGGTGGTGACTGCACTCTTGTTGCGCAGAAAGCCGCTGCCATTCTGTCGGAAGAGGGCGTATGGAGCCCTGCGCTGGAGTCCACCCTCACCTCCCTCTTCCACGATCATCCGCTTACGCCTGCCCTGCTAAGCCTCGTCATCCTGCACCCTCGGACGTCGTCGGCCATGGCCTGGAGCCTCTTCAGATGGGCTCCCAAACAGCCCCGCTTCGCCCATAACTCCCACACTTTCACCGCGCTCGGCAGATCCCTCGGACGCCCAGCTCATCTCTACACCTTATGGTCCGTCCTCCATTCCATGAAAGACGCTCGCATCCCACCCATGCCCCACTTTTTTGCCGCCCTTATCGGCTCCCTCGGCCGGGCG
This sequence comes from Cibotium barometz, assembly GCF_041138505.1. NCBI lineage: Eukaryota > Viridiplantae > Streptophyta > Polypodiopsida > Cyatheales > Cibotiaceae > Cibotium > Cibotium barometz. The sequence continues at coordinate 22,214,600 of NC_141081.1, read as the reverse complement.
AACTTACCTCACGAGGCCAAACGAGTCTTCCGCTCCATGCGGGACCTCCACTGCCCGCCCAACATCCATGTCTTCAACGCCCTCCTCTTCGCCCTCCTCAACCCCAAGGGTAAAGTCTTCACCCAAGATCTTGCTTGAGAGAGAGCCACAGAAGCTCTTGCCTTCTTTGAACAAATGGCCAACATGGACTGCCAGCCCAACACAGTCACTTACAATGTGCTGATCGGCTGGTTGGCTCAGCATGACCGGGCGGAAATAGCTTTTCCGCTGCTCGAGCACATGAGCGCTAAGGGCTGCCCTCCAGAAGTGACTTACAACAGCTTAATAGATGGCTTGCTCAAGACAGGCAAAGGCAACAGGACCCTTCACGTCTTCTCTCTGATGGCAGAGAAAGGGTGCAGTCCAAACACAGTGACCTGCAATTCAGTGATGCATTCGTTGGTCAAGGAGGGAAAGATGGATAAAGCTACAGAATTGTTTGACAAAATGGAAGGTATGGGCTGCCCTCCAGACACAGTGACTTACAACAGCGTAATAGATGGCTTGCTCAAGACAGGCAAAGGCAACATGGCCCTTCACATTTTCTCTCTGATGGCAGAGAAAGGATGCAGCCCAAACACGGTGACTTACACCAGTTTAATAGATGGCTTGCTCAAGACAGGCAAAGGCAACAGGGCCCTTCACATCTTCTCTCTGATGGCAGAAAAAGGGTGCAGTCCAAACACAGTGACCTGCAATTCAGTGATGCATTGGTTGGTCAAGGAGGGAAAGATAGAGGAAGCTACAGAATTGTTTGACAAAATGGAAGGTATGGGCTGCCCTCCAAACACAGTGACTTACACCAGTTTAATAGATGGCTTGCTCAAGACAGGCAAAGGCAACATGGCCCTTCACCTTTTCTCTCTGATGGCAGAGAAAGGGTGCAGGCCAGACACAGTGACCTGCAATTCAGTGATGCATGGGTTGGTCAAGGAGGGAAAGATAGAGGAAGCTACAGAATTGTTTGACAAAATGGAAGGTATGGGCTGCCCTCCAGACACAGTGACTTACAACAGCGTAATAGATGGCTTGCTCAAGACAGGCAAAGGCAACATGGCCCTTCACATTTTCTCTCTGATGGCAGAGAAAGGATGCAGCCCAAACACGGTGACTTACACCAGTTTAATAGATGGCTTGCTCAAGACGGGCAAAGGCAACAGGGCCCTTCACATCTTCTCTCTGATGGCAGAAAAAGGGTGCAGTCCAAACACAGTGACCTGCAATTCAGTGATGCATTGGTTGGTCAAGGAGGGAAAGATAGAGGAAGCTACAGAATTGTTTGACAAAATGGAAGGTATGGGCTGCCCTCCAGACACAATGACTTACAACAGCTTAATAGATGGCTTGCTCAAGACAGGCAAAGGCAACATGGCCCTTCACATTTTCTCTCTGATGGCAGAGAAAGGATGCAGCCCGAACACGGTGACTTACACCAGTTCAATAGATAGCTTGCTCAAGACAGGCAAAGGCAACATGGCCCTTCACATTTTCTCTCTGATGGCAGAGAAAGGATGCAGGCCAGGCACAACCTGCAATTCAGTGATGCATTGGTTGGTCAAGGAGGGCAAGATAGAGGAAGCTAGAGAATTGTGTCACGTGCATCCCGCACTTGGATGCCACGTAGACATTTCTGTACAGAAGGTGGAGGACCTGGGATGGTGAACTGGTCCCATGTGAGCCTAGTCCGGGACGAGTCAGCCAGGGATCCATCTCAGATGTCCGAGGTCAGGTGTGCATTGTCCTGCACAGGAGTCTAAGGTCAAGTGTGCACTGTCCTGCACATGAAACAGTGCCAGTCCGCGCTGTGAGTCTCCCTCTAGAATGATGTCAGCGGTTCTGTGTATCTGGTATGGTACCGGATGCCAAATCACTGAGTAGATTATGTTTAGGACAAGGGGCCAGCCCATAGGACTACCCCGGATCTGAGTATGGGCATGGGAATGGTGTAGAACCACCCCCATGAGGGCCAGGAAGGCCCAGGCTGAACCCACCAGCCATGGAGGGGCTGTAGGACAGCCCTAGGGCACAGATAAGGCAATCTCCAGGAGATTACAGCCTTTAGGATGGATGAGGTTCATTGCTTTAACTTTGGAGTAAGGGGACATGTGGCACTTCAATGTCTGCAGCCAAGGAGAGCACTAGGTGGAGTCTATGCTGTCATTCAGAGACAAGAGGTCAATAGGGTTGTTGATTATTGGGATGAAGTGAGAGAGAATCATGTGCCTGGACAACAGCCACCCCAAGGTCAGATTGGTAATGTAAGTATGCTGGAAGCAGCCACTGAAGAGGAAAGTGAAATTATTGGTCTGAGAAGTGGGAAGATAAGCTTGGATACTTGTGTGACAGGGTCTTCAGATGGATCAGATAATGAAACAGATTTGGACCAAAGTTTGTTAGAAGCAGAAGTGGGAGACCCATGCACTGATGCTCATGAAGTCTTGGGGATGACTGTTGGTATGCTTACAAAGGAAGCAGACATGGTTTTGAAGGATGCTGGCCACATGTTTTCAGGAAGGGGTTTGGAGGAGAATGATATTGTGAAGCAGGCACCTGAATGTGTACTAGAAGTGTCAAGGAATTCAATGCATGTTGTGGATGATGAATGTGATCAAGCTGAGCTGGAAGATGCTTCTCCATGCTTTGTTGATAGTTTCTTAAATGATATTGATATTACTTGTTTTGATGTGGATGGCGAAAATGTTGTTGCAGTTGCTAAGCCTTTGGAGATGGGTGATGAAGATATCCAGTCAAATGGCTATGGTGATGTAATAGAAAACTGTGACTTGTATGACGCAGAGAGCTTGAAAAAAAAAACTATGATAGGTTTTTTTTGTGCCAAGATATGATGCCCAAAATACGCGCCCATCCACACCATAGACACAAGAATAAATTGTCGAGTGTGGATGAAACCTTAGGAACAAGGGACCTTCTATTATAGAACTAGCCGTTGTCAGCACCGGCCAAAAGAAGAAAGAGCTTTTGCATGCACAGTAGAGGAAGAGAGATTGCTGAGAGGTGCATTGGAGAACCTGGGAGAAGTGGGTTGAATGAGAGAGTAGAGGGCAAAGGAGCCAGGAGAGTCTAGCTGGTAGATTTGTGAGAAGGCTTTGTGGAAGCTTACTGTTGTGCTTTGCTGTTTTGTTAGTTTGGATTGAAGGTCGTTGTGACGACGGTGTTTTGTCTGGGAAGAAGACGCAGGAATGGGTGTGAGAAAGCTTGGATTTGTCTAGGGCAGAGGGTGCAGGGGTGACAGAGGATCTTGTAGGAGGTTGGATGAGAGAAGAGAGGGCGAAGGAGCTAGGAGAGTCTTGCTGGGGGATTTGTGAGAAGGCTCTATGGAAGCTTACTGTTGTGCTTTGCTGTTTTGATAGTTTGGATTGGAGGTCGTTGTGACGACGGTGTTTTGTCCGGGAAGAAGATGTAGGAATGGGTGTGAGAAAGCTTGGATTTGTCTAGAGCAGAGGGTGCAGGGGTGACAGGATCTTGTAGGAGGTTGAATGAGAGAAGAGAGGGCGAAGGAGCCAGGAGAGTCTTGCTGGGGAATTTGTGAGAAGGCTCTGTGGAAGCTTACTGTTGTGCTTTGCTGTTTTGTTAGTTTGGATTGGAGGTCGTTGTGACGACGGTTTTTTGTCTGGGAAGAAGACGCAGGAATGGGTGTGAGAGCTTGGATTTGTCCAGAGCAGAGGGTGCAGGGGTGACAGAGGATCTTGTAGGAGGTTGGTGCCCTAGGATCTCTGAAGTTGCAGCTCAATTGGAACTTGGACCAGCCCAAAGCTTTGCTCAACTTTTCCTTTCTGTGTTCGTGGTGGAGGTTTGCAAAGCGTGCACTGTGGTTGCAGAGCCCTTTGTTGCTGGTTCTTATGGAAATTGAAGGAAAAGATTTGAAGAGTTTTGCCAAGATTTTACCGTGGTGGATTTCCCTTGTTCTTGATGTTTTCTCTCTCTTTTGTTTAATCCTCATGTCTTAGGGTTTTGAGACAAGCTCATTAATCGTCTATATGCAAATGGCTCCTTATGTGTTTGGAAGGATGAATTGATTATGCTCTATTTTTTGCTGTTTGGTTTGAGATACTGAGGAAAATTCAATTGTGAGTGAAGAGCTGAATTGTGTTGAATCAGAGTTGTGTCAGATAGCTTTGTTTTGGAGTCAGCAGGGTCTGACAATGTTAGAAGTTGATCAGCAAGGAGTCAACTGAGGGCATACAAGGGTAGAAATGACCTCTTTGGGTTGAAGGGGAAAGTTTTGGGTTTTGGTCTGACTGTCAGAATTTCAGTCAGTAGGAGTCAGATCTGAGTCAGTTGAGGAAGATAGGTCTGAATCCAATCAGTCGATAGTCAGTAGGGGAGAGCTGATAGGTTCTATGGGATTATAAAGTAAGTATTTGAAGTTTGCTGGTATTGGAGGAACTTTGAGGAAGCCTGGCGGACGTAATTCTGACTGCGGTCAGTTTCAGCTGTCCGATTCAATATTCAGTCATAGAAGTAGATCAATTTGTGTCAGCTGGGAGTGTTTGTGGTCAGCTAAGGTCAGCTGAAGACTTGGGAGTGAAGACCAAGGCCATTGGAGGTCAGGACGGACCTGGGAGGACGACTGGAAGAGTCAGCTGCATCAGTTTTGAAGAGTTTGGAGTGTGCTCAAGTATTCGCTTGTGTCAGTTGAAGATCAAGGGACATCAACTGAATAGACTGGTGCTTTGATTTGGTGTTTGTGTTGGTGGTTGTTCCCTCCTTATGGTGGTGGGTTCGGACAGGCTATAGAGGCGAGCCTCCCCGACACATTAGCGGCATCCTTCAAATGCATACGAACCATTCGAAGCTTTGACTTTTTGGAGTAATCATCTCCTTCAAAAGCGGCATCAAACTGTTTGACAAAAGATAGAGCTTTTTGGGTGTCCCGCTTTCCACGAAAAGCATCAAACTTGATGCTGTTCTCTCTTGGCTTGAAGTCCATCTTGCTGGTTGATGTAGGCTCCTTTGCCTTTCTTTCCTTTACCTGTCCCCAAGAAGCTACATCTGAGAATGTAGGCCTAGGGAAAGCCTTCTTGTTTTCTCCATGAGAAATGGAACAGGTAGCTGTAGATCCTTCTGTGATGGTGACTCCCTTGGCACGAAGATAAGCTTTAGCAGCTTCAAGTCCTTCGGCTTCAGTGGCTCAAACCTTGATGAAATCTTCAAACATCCGAGCCCTTCTATGGTCCTGTTCCTTCTTGGCTCTCCAAGCAAGGAATTCTTTGTCTTGAAGAAACAGTCTAAACTGCTGAAAATCTCGGTACTCTGCCGATGTCATGGCCACGGTCTCATTAGAAATAGATCGATAGCCTTGGTTTCCATCTTGAAGTCCTTAATCGGCCTCATAGTTGTTCGCTTCATTAGGCTCTTGGTTTCCCTCTTCTCTCGACATGGCTATGTCACCCCAAGAAAGTTTCTTCAAGAGAAATCCTGCTCTGGTACCACCGTATTGTAATAGATTCTATCACATCTCCAAGAGATATAAATATAGAGAGAGGAGATAGAGAAAGGGAGAGAGAGAAGGGTTTAGAGAAGTTTGCACGGTACACCACACTGAGCGGGGAACATGCTCAGGCCCGTTTTAGGAATTTATTATGGAACAATCCATGGGCACACTGGCCAAGATCAATACAACAATGAATACAAAAGCGAACAAATATGTCGATGTAGAACCCCAAGTCGAAGTCGATGTCGAGCCACGAGATCTCTAATGCTGAGCACACCACGGAGATGACCCACAAGAATCTCTCACTGGGCTAGTATAAGATCCAATATCCAATTCCAGGTCCAAATCCAAGTCCAAATCCAAATCCAAGAAGTCCAAGTCCAAATCCAAGGGACTCCAAGTCCGTACAAGAAGTATATGAGAGATGTGTGTAGATGACAAGGTTTATGGTTGTAAGCTTGTTGCCCAAACCTGAGGTAGAAGAAGCCCACAAGATTCCAAACACGGGAGTATGAACCGAGTCCAATACTTGTGGTCTCACAGTGATCCAGTCAGCAACCGCCGTAAGGTATAGCGTAGAATGACTCGTATGGCCGGCTTAAATAGATGTGGATCAGGTGGCGGCTGGGGGTAGCAGCCAGCAAATATCGGTAGTTAGCTCTTGTTCAACGGGCTGCCGCTAGGTATATCCTCTGGCGGCCAGGTGTAGACAGCGGCGGCCAGGTGTATTAGTAGGCTCTGGCGGCTCTGTCCGGACAGCAGCTCTAGATGGCAGAAGTGCTGGCAGCACAGAGCGGCCAAGAGTAGTTGTTGGTGGCCAGGTGGAGTTGGTGGCGGCCTGGTACAAAGGGTGGCGACGGCGCAAGTCGGGTAGCACACAGGCCAGAAAACGGAACTTTCCAAAAGTTCAAGAGGCACAGCAAAGCTAGAGAAAGCACCAGCAGCAAGTGGCGCACATATGGTGACAGCTAGGCGCACACATGTAAAGAGCGGGCAGTACATACGACAGCGCTTTCAGACAAGCGCTGGGGGCAGTATTGATGACGTCGGCCAGCAGGCGGTTCCAGTCAGTGGCGGTTGGCTGCAGTTGGTTAGGAAGGCGAAGAGGTGCAGGCGTTCAGCAAAATGGCGGCGCACAACAGCTTGGTGGCACACACAGGTACATTGTTGGTTAGCGCACGAGTGGATGGAGGCTGGCTGATGAATCCCGCATTCTTGTTGATGATGATGATGTTTTGAAGATGGCAATGTTGAATACCAAGACTTGATGATGAAGTTGTTGATGAGCCCCACGACGTTCAGGGGATCCCTGCTTTTAGCAAAAAGCGATGCTTTTGCTTTGCTTTCCCCTCCTACTTTGCTTTTCGTCTTTTAGTTTATGCTTTTCCTTATAGTTTTTTTGTTCATCTCAGTTTTCTCTTGTGTCACATGCGGCTCTGGGAGCCTTCTTTCAGCCCTACACACCATCCGAGAACATGCTAATGCAAAACGCATGCAGAAGAGAGAGAGAGATAGCTGAGTATTCAGTATATCATAAAGTACAAAAAGGTACAACAATCTTGCAGCCCTTGGCTCCCTCCAATGAAAAGCTGTAAACCCTAGTCTAGGCCTAATCTATGATCCAGCCCATTGCTGGCCTGAATGAATCAAATTGTTGAGCAAAACTGCCTTTTATAGGCTGGACATGACACCATAAACTGGCTGAAAGCTCGTCGGCCAGCCACTTGGACAAACGTCCGACTTTTGCTGCAGCCAACTGGCCAACAGCCCCTCCATGTCCATCATTAGTCAAATCCCTAGCAATTCATTCTCCTAATCTCTGGTTCTGATGTGTCTTTATCTGGTTGCTCTCCTCAGCATTAGCTCTGAGCTCAGCTAGTGCATGTCGTGCACATGACATCCCCCTTTGCTAAACTTGATGATGGGATTCCAATCTGTTTTCTTGGATGACTGTCATCATCCCATTCTCTTTTCCTGGAGTCCTTCAATCATCCTTCCTTCTCTGGCAACCTATTCACTGACACCCGACCCGATCTCCAAATCCACTCTAACTCTGATGAAGATCTATGCATTTGTTCCATTCAGTCCCCAGTCCGTTCCTGCCCTGCCCCTGAACAATGCCTCTAGTCTTCTTTCTTGAGAAATGAGTCTAGCACTCTCACTCCGCCCCTTGGAGGATCAACCTCCCCTGGAACCGTTACCTGAAAGCCTTTCTTGGTGTACCCCAAGTGGCACCCGACTCACAGGATTGCCATCTCCTTGGGCTTTGTGGAACACCACCAACCAACCTCTTGGGAGTTCTTCCTTGTCTTGTGTTCCTTGCCTTGGGCCTCGTACCTGTGCACTTTCCTGTATCTTGGACCTGTGTACCTTCATCTGGGACTGAATCAATGTTTAGCCTTGTTGAGCAATGGGCCTGATGTTGAGACAAAGTTGCTTGATTCCCACACCACCGCAAGATCAAGACACATGCGATGGTTTCATCCATGCGCGATGCAGTCACCAGACATGGGCAGGAACAATATCTCAGAACTAGCTTGAAGCTTTGATACCAATGTCACATGCGGAAGCTGTGGGAGCCTTCATTCAGCCCTAAACACTATCTGGGAACATGCTGATGCAAAATGCATGCAGAAGAGAGGGAAGAGAGAGAGATAGCTGAGTATTTAGTACATCATAAAGCACAAAAAGGTACAACAATCTTGTAGCCCTTGGTTGCCTCCAATGAAAAGGTGTAAACCTTAGTCTAGGCCTAATCTATGATCCAGCCCATTGCTAGCCTAAGCAAAATTGCCTTTTATAGACTAGACATGACACCCTAAACTGGTCAACTACTGGTCGGCGAGGCACTTGAACAAACATCATAATTTTGCTGCAGCTGACTAGACCTTAACCTGAATTTACTGGCCAACAGTCCCACCATGTCCATCATTAGTCAAATCCTTGTCAAAACTAGCTATTTATGCTCCTAATCTCTAGTTCTGATCTGTCTTTATCTGCTTGCTCTCCTCAGCATTAGCTCTGAGCTCAGCCAGTGCATGTCTTGCACATGACATCCCCCTTTGCTAAACTTGATGATGGGATTCCAATCTGTTTTGTTGGATGATTGTCATCATCCCATTCTCTATTCTCGGAGTCCCTCAGTCATTGTTCCTGTCAAACCAGCCTGGACATTTCCCAGTCTGAAAGGGGTCTGGTGGACTCCAGGATGTTTAAATATTTGGAAAGTACAAGCTTTGGGAATGGGGGATTATCCTAGAATACAAAGGACCACACTCCTAAAATTTAGGAGAGTTGCTATTTTTGGCCCGACTCCGATGGAAATTCTGTTCGCGTCATTACATCTGGAATTGAGCAGATACCAAAAGTTGGCAAAGTGCTTATGACAGAATGTCTACCAGTTGGGATATTTTTAGAGGTAAAGATTATGGAAGGACCCATCTCTTAGATTGGGACATGTGGCAAGAAAGTGGACCAAAGTGAGACAAGTGGCCTGACACTTGTTAGAAAAAGGGATCAAAGTGAGACAAGTGGCCTCACACTTGTCACTTCAGCTATTGTGTGGCTCTCCACTTGTCATCGTAACCTTCTCTTGCCATTTTAGCTCATGGGAGGCCCAAATCTATAAATTGGAGCCCTCTCTCTTCAATGGAGGCTCTCTTGCTGCACACTAGCCTCTACCACCGTTGAAGGCTTCCCTAATGATGGCTACTCTCTTTCTCTCTCTCTTGAAGGCTGCCCATGAAGAATACCGGCTGTTGGGGACTGTTTTGGAGGCTTCCATCGCGAAGAAATACTGAAGGCAAGGGTATTCAATCATTTATTATGATTTCTAGCCATTGTACTTGTTGTACCAGCATTTATACTTGATGTACTTGTTGTACCAGCCATCGTACCTATTGTACCAGCCACTGTACTTGCTGTACTAGCCACTATTTTGGCTGTACCAGCCATTGTACCTACTGTACCGACTAAATGGAGAGTGGTACTTGTCAGAATATGCAGCGAAAATGATAACCAAACTTGGGTAGACAAGAGCAAGTAGACTGCAGAAAATAGACAGCACAAGAAACACAGAGAGATAGGTGTGTAAACTCTTCTCTATACACAAGATCCTGCAAATGACTGAATTAGGAAGTGGTGGGGGCATGGGGCCTATTTATATGCCCCATGTGAGCAGTCGGCACTGGTGGCCCTCCATGACTGCATGAGCAGTCGGCCCAGCAATAAATGAAGCCCACGACTGCATACATCCAGTCGGCCAGCAGTAAAGTACTCACGACTGATATCTGGGCAGTCGGCCAGCCACACATCTGCTGATGGGACAGTCGGCCAGCCACTAGGTGCTCCTGCCAACCTCTGGCATCCCTCCACACCACTGAAAAATGGGAAAAAATAGGGAAAAAATACGGGGAGTGAGGAAAAATGATAAAACACCTCATAAGGGCGGGCACACCCACAACAAAGGCCCTGGTGTATAAAAGTAGACAGGAGATGACTTCTAACACCCCCTCTCAGCTCCTGGCTGTGAAACCAACCCAAGGGAGCTAGAGTGCCGCCTGAGCGTAGCCTGAGGTAGAGACTTCGTGAAGAGGTCCGCCGCATTATCCTCCGTCGAACAATAAAGTAGCAAGATGTCACCAGCCAAGATCTTCTCACGTACAAAGTGATACTGTATCTCTATATGCTTGGTCCGGGCATGGAAGACCGGGTTCCGAGCAATAGCTATACAACTCTAGTTATCGCACTGGATGACGGTGGGCTTCTTCTGTGGAAACCCAATCTCGCCTAGCAGCCTCCGCAGCCAGACAACCTCACAAGCAGCACCACAAGCAGCCCGGTACTCTGCCTCTGTCGAAGAAAGGGCATTAGTTGGCTGCCTCTTGCTGCTCCAAGAAACTGCTCCTGAGCCGAGGGTGAAATCGTATCCTGAAGTAGATCTCCTTGTGTCTGGATCTCCTCCCCAATCCGAGTCACTCCAACCTTGGAGCTTGACTCCATCCCCTCCTGTGTAAAAGAGTCCCAGATCCTTCGTACTCATCCTTCGTACTCTGCAGATACCGCAAGATCCGCAATCCTGCGTCCCAATGAGACTTCAATGGCGTCTGCATAAAAGAGCTCAACAGCCCCACGGAGCCAATCTGGTGCTCAGCAACCAGATCAATGAACCAACCAACTTCCGGTACTGTGAGGCATCAACTGGCTCACAAGGATCAGTAATGGTTAACTTTGTGTTCGGGTCCATCGGCGAAGTAATAGGCTTGCAGTTCTCCATCCCAAAGGCCTCAAGCAACTCATGAACATACCGCTGCTGAGAGACGAAAAACCCCCTCTGGGTCTGCCAGATCTCAATCCCAAAAAGAAGTGGAGTAAGCCTAAGTCGGTCATCTCAAACTCCTTTGACAAGGCAGCCTTCGTCACTCTAATGTGCTCCACATGACCGCCGGTGAGAATGAGATCATCCACATAAAGGATGATAAGCGTGACCATGCCGCGTTCCCGAAAGAGATACAGGTTCGGATCTGCAAGTGATCTTTGAAATCCAGTCCGAATAAAGAAGGAATCAATCTTCTGATTCCAAGCCCTGGGAGCCTGCTTAAGACCATACAAGGCCTTACGTAACCTGTAAACCATCCCTTCAGATCCTGGAACAATAAAGCCCGGAGGCTGCTCAACATACACCTCCTCCTGTAGGTCACCATTAAGGAATGCAGATTTTACATCCATTTGATACACGGGCCACCTCTGAGAAGAAGCAAGGGCAAGAACGGTCCTAATCGTGGACATCCGTGCTGTCGGTGCAAAGGTATCCTCGTAGTCGATGCCTGGCCGCCGCCGCTGAGCATAACCTTTAGCCACAAGTCTGGCTTTGTGTTTGTCCACCGACCCATCAGACGCATATTTGGTCTTAAAGACCCATTTGACACCAATGACTGACCGCTTCGACGGCCTCGGTACCAACTCCCAAGTGTTGTTCTTCTCGATGGCATCAAGTTCCGACATCAAAGCATAGTTCACCTGAAGAAGCTCCGCTGTATTGCTTTTATCTCGGACTCTATGTGATCTTTGAGGGCCATCCTCTGTGGTCCACTCGGAGGGTAGCTCCGTGACACCTGACTCCCGAAGGGTGTCTAACAACCACCTAGGTACTCGAATAGATCGTGGAGCCTCCTGTGGTCGCGGGGGCTCTACTCCAGCTGCGGGCTCAACCTCCTGTAGTGACTGAGGTTGATCAACTGGAATGATGGTCTGGGAATCATCATCAGACTCCTTTGGATCGCCAAGAAGTGGCGGCTCCTCGACAGTGGATACTGGAACATGCTCGTCAAAGACCACATCCCTGCTGTGACAACAATCTCGTTCCTATATGGATCATACAACCTGTATCCCTTGGAAAGAGAGTTATACCCCACAAATACAAGCTTGCGGGACTTGGAGTCAAGCTTCCCCCTCTGCTTCTTCGGAATATGTACATACACGTCACTCCCAAAGACACGAAAGTGTGAGACATCAGGTTTCCTGCCAAAGTATGCCTCAAATGGAGTCATATGGGGTACTGAAGTCGTCGAAGATCGGTTGAGGGTATGGACAGCCATTGCCACTGCCTCTCCCCAAAGTGGACGAGGAAGATCACGATGCTCCAGCATGGTCCTCACCATCTCCACCACAGTCCTGTTCTTGCATTCGACAACTCCATTCTCCGAAGACGATCTAGTATTGGCCAGTTCCCTTGATGCCATGATCTGCACAAAATCTGAGAAATACAGTCGAGGAGAATTCACCTCCTTTATCAGCCCTGATGAGAGTCTTGACCTGAAATCCAGACTCTTTCTCCACCATCACGTGCCAATCCTTGAACCGAGCAAAAGCTTGGTCCTTCTGGGAAAGAAAGTAGACCCACGTGAATCTGGTACTATCATCAGCAAGCAGCATAAAGTAAAGAGATCCTCCCAAAGATGGTGTCTGCTGAGGTCCACACAAGTCAGTGTGAATCAACTCCAATGGTTTTGAAGCCCGTCTGGAAGCCTGCTTCGGAAAGGATTCCCTGTGCTGCTTACCACGTATGCAAGAACTGCAACGCCCTTGCCTACTACCAACATCTGGCAAGCCAACCACCATCTGGTCCCGGAAAACTCGCCTCAATGCATCCACATTTAAGTGGCCAAAACGAAAGTGCCACAAATCTCCGACCTGAGAACCTGTCACAATGAGGAGAGTGCAGAGAGCTTGTAGATACCATTCTCCACACCGCCTTCCCAAACAACCTAGCCAGTCTCACGGTCCCTTAGAGCAACTGAATGCTCCTCAAATTTCACTCGAAAGCCAGTCTTGCATACTTCATGCACTAACAGAAGATGAAAGCCCAGAGCAGGGACATAAAGAACACGGGAAGCATGCTTGCCCCCCTTGCCGTCGGGAATAATCTCCATCCGGTCCTCACTATGTATCGGAATAGTGGAGTTGTTGCCAATAAAGATGCGACCTAACTGCCGTTTTAGATCCAGAAAGAAGTCACGGGATGGAGTCATGTGCCTGGAAGCACCACTGTCAAGAATCCATTCTCGGGTATCCTTCGCGGTGAAGCCAACTGCCTCCTGGCTTGAAGATGATGAAGCGTCGGAGTCCACCATCTCTAAGTGCACAAATGCCGGAGTCTTTGCAGCTGAGGCTGAGGAATTAGCACTCTTCCCTATCCGCTTAGGGCACTTCCTCCAATAGTGGCCTTTTTTGCCACAATCATTACAGGATCTTTCGACCTTCAGCTTCTCTCGTTTTCTGAATCCGGCTTCTTCTCAGAAGACTTCTCCGGTGAAGCCTTCCCTTTGCCCTTGTTGTTATTCCGGCCTTTCTACCATTGGCGAGTTAAGGCCTCCGAACCTCTGCTGTGAGGAGGGTTCGTGAAACGTTCCTCCTGGTCCGAGACCATTGGCACAAGCTCCTCCCAGGTAGTGGTGCTAAGCCTGCCACTTGTAATAATCAACGAGGAATAGAAAGCAGAATACTGAGCAGGCAAGTGGGACAGCAAAGTGATGGCCATGTCTTCAAATGATATCTCTTTCCTAGTTTGTAGGACTTCCTGCTGAAGGGCCTGCAGCTTGTTAATGTGTTCCTGCATCGTCGTCGAGGACTTTGCAGGGTTCATAACCCACATCTGCACTTCCAAGGAGATCCGTTTCATGGGTGATACCCTGTTATACAAAGAAGCCAAGTGCTCCCATATGCCTCTCGCCAGTGTCATGTGCTTTACATGATTGATCACTTGTGGTGTGCAGTTGAGGAAAATAAATGACCGGACCCTGGCGTTGACACGATCCCACATGTGTGCCTGCGCCTCTCAGTCCTTCCTCGTCGACAGTAACTCCCCTTCCTCTGCTTCCGGCCGTGGAACCTTGATGATGATAAAATCAGCAAGGTCATATGACTCCAGCACAGACTCCATCATAACCTTTCAGATGCCGTAATTGGACCCGTCCAACTTACTGACGATCCACTGGGAATGTGGGGAGAGTCGGAATCTTCATGTGCTTCTGAGCCATCTCTAGTAAATTTGCCATCGCGGGGAGTAAACTGAAAGGGTGAGTGGGTGGGAAAAAAAATCTGTATAATCTGCAAGTGGCTGTCCAGCACCTTGGCCCGCCTTCCTCTTGCACCTTCTCTTCCCAAACAGTCCAAAACAGTCCACCAATCAGTAACCTAACGATCCCCCTCTTGCTCAGAAAAACTCCCAAGATCTATCACAAGCCTAGGGCTCTGATACCATGTCAGAATATGCAGCGAAAATGATAACCAAACTTGGGTAGACAAGAGCAAGTAGACTGCAGAAAATAGACAGCACAAGAAACACAGAGAGATAGGTGTGTAAACTCTTCTCTATACACAAGATCTTGCAAATGACTGAATTAGGAAGTGGTGGGGGCATGGGGTCTATTTATATGCCCCATGTGAGCAGTCGACCAGCACTGGTGGCCCTCCATGACTGCATGAGCAGTCGACCAGCAATAAATGAAGCCCACGACTGCATACATCCAGTCAGCCAGCAGTAAAGTACTCAGGACTGATGTCTGGGCAGTCGGCCAGCCACACATCTACTGATGGGACAGTCAGCCAGCCACTAGGTGCTCCTGCCAACCTCTGGCATCCCTCCACACCACTGAAAAATGGGGAAAAAATACGAGGAGTGAGGAAAAATGATAAAACACCTCATAAGGGCGGGCACACCCACAACAAAGGCCCTGGTGTATAAAAGTAGACAGGAGATGACTTCTAACAGTACTTGCTTTACCAACTCTATTGCATGAAGACCCGGTTTTCTTTGGGGAAGAATCAGTACCCACACGAAGGTATATGGATTATGTTGTTGGCTTGGCATTTCTACAGCCTATGTTCCGGCTCAGTTGCCTTGTGTTGGGCTGTGTTATGGCATTTGTATATGGACAATCCGGCATCTCCCGTGGGGAGAGTAAGGCTCTCAAAGCTTGTACATGATATTATTCTCCTTGGGTAATAAAATACTCCAAGGGGGGGCCTCTATGTGGTGTCACATGTGCAAGATCCATTTTTAGCATTTGTGGATGTTTTGTCCAGCTTTATGTTTTATGCAAAGTGATGATGGATATGTGTTAAGTCTGTGGCCATGTTTAAATGTTTTAATATGCATTGATGGTATCAACAAGTGTGTCAAAGGCCCTAGTCCCCCAAGCACCCGCCGCGAGTTACATTGGTATCAGAGCATAGGCTTTCTTGGAAGCGGAGGCTTCCTTCTATCAATAAGGAAGAGAAAAGATCTCAAGTGGGGACCACACTTACCATCATTGCTATTAAGCATGGCCAGCCACTTCAGAGCCTATGAAGCAAGAGCATGAGCAATAGACAGCTTGGTCTAAGGATTTATGAATTCACAAAATTTATCTTGGAAGTGTGGAATTGGCTTTATGCGCACACGTTTAGCACTCTTTCCATATGGATATTGTGGATTATATTATCAAGCTTACAGGCAAGCTATATGGAGATATATCTCAGGATATCTTAAGGATATGGTGACGAGATATTTCTTTTGGCTTCATGACCAACCTAGCAAAGAAAAGCTAAGTATACTTTGAGTTTGCAAAGTTAGTGCTTTTGCTATGAAGTGTTTTTGATGTTCACTAACCCTTGTATAGCTATGCAAGGAGAAAGGTGTTGTTGTTTGCCTTGAGATGGTTTCAAGGAAACATTGTTTATGGCTCCCTTTAATCAAAGCTGTCGCCTCCTAGAAGGTAAAGATGTTGTTCAGAATGCTCCGATGTTGAACAAAGCCAGTCTGAGTGCCATGGATCAAGTCTGGGAGAAAAGGCTGAAGTCTCCTACTGGTGATGGCCTTGGCCACCCACAAGATCTTATAGGCTGTCCTTAGAAGAGTGATGGGTCTCCAATCTGTCACCACCCTCCTTGGGAATCAAGTGAATCAAGCCCTCTGAGAGCCTCTCTGGCATGGCACCTGTGATCATAATCTCATTAAAGGTAGCTCGAAGGCCACCTTCCATGAGGTCCCAATGGTGAAGAAGGAGACTGGAAGCCCGTTTGCCCTCGGGCATTTGTTGTCTCAATGCCTTTGCCAACTCCTTAGCAGTAAATGGTGTCAATAAGAATGAACAAAGAGAAGGGGGAATCACCTCCCTCGTATGCCGCCAGACCCTCTCGCTTCCACCACTTGTGGAGATGCTGGGGCACTAGTGAGGAGGGATCGAAAAAAGTTCGTGTGGCGATGGCTCTCACCTGGGGGGATCTAAAACTATAGCTCCATCCTGGCCATGCAACCTGCAAATACCGTTGAAACGCCAGCCAATGGGTCAAACTCCAAGCCGTGCTGCCACCGTGCAAAGAAGTCTTGTGCCGTACATGCAGTGCAAGGGGACTCAACTGCATGACTCGTTCTGACACCGATGGCGAGTCGAACTCCACTTGGTAGTATCTGCACCCCAAAGGGTGAATATTGGTGATCTTTGCAGGTTCGCCAATGAGGCTGACTTGAATAAGATGCTTGACCTATTCATGCGTATGGTGGCTACCAACAATTTTGCAGACCAGGGTGAAGGCTCAAGTGAGGCAAAAGTCGTGGCAAGCTGTAGATCCGCTTTGGAGAAGGTAATGCAAGCAACGATGGCTTCGGTTGGGGATGATGGAGCGGCTGCCATGGAGTCCTCCCGAGGGTGAAGACCATAATATTTGCCGAATAAAGCTGAAAACTCCAAAAGCTAGAAAGCACCAACCTGACGGGAGGGGAGAGAGGAGAGGGACAGGGAAACAAAGAGGAGGATGGAAAGAAAAGAGGGAGGGGGGGCGTTTAGAATCTCTTAGAGTATACTTCTGTACATGAATTTGCTTTCTTGATAATTAAGACATTGCTAATTATTCTTTAGGCTTGTCTTCGTTTGTAAGATTTTTGTGTTCAAATATGTGAATCTCTCATGTTAAGAACTCATATTCTTCACTATATGTAAGGAAGATATATAATGTTTTGGTGGTGATTGTGACTTATGTGGATGATTTGATAGTCACAGATGATTGCGGGAATGATATAGCTAATGTCAACGTATCATTGAGGAGCTAGCTTGACATGAAAGACTTGGTAGAATTGAGATGCTTTCTTGGCATTTAGGTTATTAAGACATCACATGGTATATGGTTGGTGCAAAGGCAATATCCCTTCGATATGTAAGTAAAGTATGGCGTGACTAGATGTAAGCCTATGGTGACACCATTGGAGAAAAACATAAAGCTAATGATTGATTTTGTTGATAAGTTAAATGATGTTACCATGTACATGAAGATGGTTGGTAGCTTGAATTACTTGATTACCACTAGATGAGATTTATGTTATACAGTGAGACTAGTTCACCAACTTATACAGAGTCCTAGTAGGAAGCCACATTTGGATGATGTTAGAAGATTATGAGATATGTGAAGACCACTTCTCATTGTGGTCTATTTTATGAGCATAAAAAGAATGTGATGGTGTATGGTTACATGGATACAGATTGTGTAGGAAGTGCTTACGACAGGAGGTCTACTAGTGGGTATGTATTCAGCTTGGGAAGTGCTGCTGTATGTTGGAGCAATAAGAAGCAACCCATAGTTACATTATTGGGCATGGAGGAAGAGTATAGAAGAGTAGCTAGGGTTGAAGTGGTTTGGCTAAGGAAACTACTTAATGATTTGTGATCATGATGGAGGAGTTTTCATACATTGTGATAGCATGAGTAGTATTCAGTTGGCCAACAATCCGATATATCATGTAAGGACCAAACAAATAAAGTCCAATTATCATTTTATTAGAGAGGTGTTAGATGGATAGATTGATTTGGCATATGTGGACTGAAGAACAGGATGCCGACATCTTTACAAAGTCACTTGGGAAAGAGAAGTATGAGTACTTCAGAGACAGACTTGGAGTACTAGAGATGGATATGATAAACTTGAGGGGGAGTGTTGAGATAGCAAGTTCATCCAAATAGTGTTGGTGTGATACATGCAGTGTGCATTAGTGGCGGTAGGAGTGTGTGGATAGTAATTAGTCATGTCCAGTGGCTAAGTGTATGAATATTTGGTGTTACATTAGTATGGTGTGAACTTATCATTGTGTGTGTGGATTTTGGAAGACGGAGAGTACGTGAAGGAGATCTATTCTTGTGTATGGTTGAGTGAGAGAGCTAATTAGGGTTTATGTAAGCGTTATTTATATATCCCCATTCTATTTACAGACTTACCTCTACTTCTACCTGTATCTGAGTAGAAAGCTTGCTCATGTAAATTTTGAGAGGATAAATCTTTCCTAATAGGATGAGAAGAGTAATAAATTCCTTAAAAATCAAGAAAATTTTCTCAAACTCCAATGGAGGTCTAAAACTAGCTGTATTCCTTGATAAGGCCATTTACGGTAACGGATATCATATCATCATCATCTAATGGTGATCCAATAGAAGCAAGGGCATTTGCAAGCTCTCTAACCTTCATACTTAGCTTCCATGTGGTCATATTATATAGCTCTTGCCTTAGGTGCATCTTTTGAGCTTGGATATTTATCCTATATCTTCACCAAGGTGTCCCAAGCCTCCTTAGGCATTTGTGCATCTTGTATATGCACAATCGTAGAATCTATCACATTGATAGACAACCAATATAACTTCTTTCTAGCTCTTTCATGCCATGCTTTATATGGTTGCACCTATTGTGGGGTTAGATTTTCTTCAGCAATCTCTGGTTCCTTTTCATCACTTGTAATGAACCAATATTCTTTTCCTATAAGGAAATTTTTCATCTTAAACTTCTATGCTTGGAAGTTATTCTTGTCTAACTTCTTGCTCATAATAATTTGGGATAGACTATCGGACATGATTACATTCATTTTGTTGGAGAAGAGAAATTTGCTCATATATCTCTTAATTTTTTTTGATTTACAATTTAAACATACCATGATTATCAAGAGAGCAAGATTGAGTTAATCATAGCTTCAAATAATATATTTGTCTCAAATTCTTTGATTTTTTATTAATTAATCAATAATTTTTTTAAATCTAGTTTTGTTTATCTTCTTCCTCACGAGGAGTTGGATTTTTCCATGTTCTTGCATTAATTTATAGAAGAGGTGTGATTGGATTAATGTGAAATCAAGCTACCTCATATGTCACCCATAGGCGTTTCCCTGTACTTAGTCTCTGCTCAACAAAGCAAAGGCTGCTTCTTACGACTCCGGCTAGTAGGGGCACTCCTAAAAGAAATTATAAAGCCACTAGTAGATCTCTTGTATGAGACACTATTAGCCCAATAATATGTATCTATGTACCTATGTTCTTGTATGTGTATCCCACTTATATGTGTATCCCAATCTCATAGAAATTTTGTGATGTTTTGTGGACCTCATATGTCACTCATAGGAGCATCCCTGTACTTAGTCTCTATACTCAACAAAGCAAAGGCTGCTTCTTACTACTACGACTAATAGAGGCACTCCTAAAAGAAATTATAAAGCCAGTAGTAGATCTCATGTCTGAGACAATATCAATCCAATAATATGTATCTATGTACCTATGTACTTGTACGTGTATCCCACTTGTATGTGTATCCCAACGTCAAATAAATTCTATGATGTTTTGTGGAATTTATAGACATGAGCCTTCTTCTAGCAGTATCTAAGTGTGGTCTCTTTGGGACTTGCATAAATTCATTCACTATTCTAACATCACAACTTAAATCTAGCGTGACGATAGTCATGTAAATCAAACTCCCTACTATGTAGTGATAATTAGCTCTCAACATATATGAATATCATCATCACTATCACTAGGGATAATTAGCTCTCAACATATATGAACACTAGCACAATCTCCTGTTAGTGTATGTGGGAAGATATTGTGGTAAGATAAGAATGCCACATGTAATATTGAATGGTGTGTGAATGTTGACCAAAAGAAGTGGAAAAGGGAGCGCCACATGGATGATGATGTGTAAAATGGGATAAGGCTAGAAAGCCTATATCATTGTATGGTTCATTTGAGATATGCAAAAGAATAGAGATCAAGTGTTGTGTGTGCAATCTCTCTCTCTCTCTCTCATGGAGTTTTTAGTGTGGTATAATCTACCTTAATTATGTTGCTTAATCTATGTCCTTCACCGTGATCAATCCCATTTTAGGATTTTTTAACATGGTATCAGAGCTTGGGTGGGCTCTTGGTCATGGTGATTATTATGTATATTAGCTTGTTTATGTGTTCATATGATTAAGCATTATTTTCAGTTATTATGGAAAAAAAATTATGCACACTCATATTATCATTTGGATTTGCATTTGTGAGGATTTGAGAGGAGATTTGCAACAATAAGGAGGTTGCATAGAAGCTGCCCAACAGAGTTGCAAATGGGAGTTTTGCAACATGGAGAGCTTGCTCATCATCAAAGAAGCTGAAAATGGAGATTTCAGCAAGTATGAAGACTATGGAGTCTTCGGTGTCATCAAGGAGAAGCTTCAGGAAGAAAACCACCAAAAAGGCTATCATTAAAGCTTGATTATCAAGATTCAGGCCACCTATGAGGTAAGCGTAAAGGTGCAGCTAGGCACTTGTATGCAATCCGCGATGAGGCACTGCAGTGCCAGCGTGGCCAGTTTAGGCACACGTGGTTGGTCCAAACTGGTAGCACCGCCCAACAAGCTTAGAGAAGTGCAACAAAGTAATAGAGAGAGGCGAAAAACATTAATTGTAGAGCAAAGTAGAGCTAGGCAGCCAATGAGGAGAAAGAGAAGAAGTTTGAGATGCGAGACAAGAAGTAATAGACGTATAATAGAGCATTAGAGCAACGCATCTTGAAGCTCCAACAATGAAAGCTTAACAGAGAGGAGGCATGCGAATTCCTTCAGGTACAGTGCAAGAAAATTGGAAGCTTGCAGGCACGAGAGCAAGCCTAAGTGTAGACCAGCAAGGAGCAGTCACATTAAATGTTGCCATGAGACCTACAGCAGCCGAGAGGAAGCTGAAGAAGTGAGCGAGGACTGTGGAAGCTATAGAGAAAGTAAGAAGCCATGGCGACTTTAAAAAAAAAAGAAGTAGTGGCAAATAAGAGAAGATAGGCATGACCACTAGCTATCTCCAGAGCGCATTCAATGTAGCGAGGAAGAAGCCAAAAGGTAGTGGCAAACGGGTCCCAGGAGGGTGCATTCAACGTAGTCACAACCATGTGCAGGCAGTGTCGTACTCAAGAAAATTTAATTATTCAAAAAATAATAACTATGGTTTTAAGGGAAGATTAACCCACCCTCATTGTAAGCCCCCATTCACATCACCAAGGTATATGCCTTGTTCACATGCCTTTAAAAGGCATTATATGAGAACACACTAATTTTCAAAGTTTTTAAGAAGATGTTCACACACACATCGAGGGTCCGCTGCCCGGCTTTGGCCAAAAGGCTTTGTAATTTTTACCCATAATTGATGATGGGAAAACCTAGAAGCTCCAAATGGTTGTCGTGTGATGTGTGCATGAGCGATGCACGTGTGAGGTGCATGCGCATGGGTTGGTTCCCACCCGAACTTCCATGTTCAAATCGGACTCAGTGGTTCCGCTATGAGCGAGTTGGCTCAAAATGGACTAGGTGTCTAAGATGGTAGACACACGCACACATGTTTGGTTGATGGACACTCCAATGTATCATTGAGAGGGGAAGTGTTGAGAGGTAGCGATTGTGGTTGTGCAATGCTACATTGATGGTTGATGATGTGAGTTGTGGAACACCTCGATTAAGAGGGGGTGTTGAGAGATGTAATCGCGGTGTTGTGTGTATGTGGGAAGATATTGTGGTAAGATAAGAATGACACATGTAATATTGAATGGTGTGTGTTGACCAAAAGAAGTGGAAAAGGGAGTGCCACATGGATGATGATTTGTAAAATGGGATAAGGGTAGAAAGCCTATATCATTGTATGGTTCATTTGAGATATGCAAAAGAATAGAGATCAAGTGTTGAGTGTGCAATCTCTCTCTCTCTCTCTCTCTCTCATGGAGTTTTTAGTGTGGTATAATCCACCTTAATTATGTTGCCTAATCTATGTCCTTCACCATGATCAATCCCATTTTAGGATTATTTAAACAATAGTATCCCTATTAGTCTTTCTCACATAAGAGTGAGAATATATAAGAATGTAATAGTGATAAGATACTCTCCTATCTTGTCTAAGTATGCTCTAGTAGGTGCCTACTTTAAGCCATACAAGGCTTTGCATAACTTGTGAATACAATTAGGGTGTGCATGATCCTCATATCTCCTAGTGGCTACACCATGTAAACCTCTTCTTACAAATCACTATGTGGAAAGGTATTCTTTACATCCATCTGGAGCAACATGACTGCTCTCATGGGGTTACCATCCTAGCAATTGGAATAAATGTCTTATCAAAGTCAGTGCCATATGTCTATGCATATTGCTTCATAACTAAGCTTGCCTTATTTTGCTAACAGAACAATCTAAATTGTGTTTCATTTAAGAACCCACTTATATCTAATTTCCTAGGCAAAGGCATCAAATCTCATATCATATTTACATCTAATGTAACCATCTCTTCACCATGGCATCTTCCCAATGCTTATGTCCAAGTCCCTCCTTAATACATGTGGGCTCTATCCTTTGAATGGTTTTGACCATATATGCATAAGATTAAGCTATATACCCATCATACCTCAACAGGTTAACTGGATATTCAACCATGTTAGATGGATACACTTGGATCACTTCTAGATGTTCTTAATTGGCTTGGAGAGATTGGGAAAAATGGTCTAAGCACATCTTTTCCACATGGTAAGAATGTAAGTCGATACCTTAAGTTGTGGTGCATTTTGATGTTTGGGTGCCAACAAAGATGGCTTCAATCAAAGGATGACATTATTATATATCTTTCATTGATGAGACCACACTAGGTAGGTGTAGATGTACTTCATGAAAGAGAAAAAAAGGTGTTAATGGTTAAGAAAGATAAAGCCATGCATATAAAATGCCTAATATCATATGGTGGGGGAGAATCTGTCTTCAATGAATTCAATGATTATCTAGGAGAGCATGGAAACAAAAGATAATTCACATGTAGGTACACCTTGCATCAAGATGAGGTTGTGAAATGGAACATGCATATTATATAAATTTCCCATGCATGAACGAGAAGGGAATAACTCACTATATTTAGGCTACCATTGCAACAATTGCAGTTTATATTATGAAAAAAACCACGATTACAAAGTAGTTCATGGTGTAATGCTTGAACTTAAGCTTATTACATAATATTGACAGAAAAGCACATTTGGCACACTTGAAAGTGTTTAGGTGCAATACCTATGTACATGTGTCATATGATTATTCCCTTGAGCAAAAACGTTATAGATGTGACAATCTCATTACACCTAAGATGCGAGTGAAAATTGTTGTGTTTGATGAGATGAGTAGCTAGTATGCACTATTGAAGTATTCCATAGAGGTTGGTGTAAACAATAATGTGGCTGCCATAAATTGAGAGCAGTAATCACATGTACTTACCAAGAGAGTCCTCTAGCAGTGGGTCTATTGTTAGACTTTGGTCGCAAAAGGTTGAGGTAGAATAACATGAATTTCGACACATCATTTGGTGGTACTACAGGTGCCTAAAAGTTCACATGTACTTACCCAAGAGAGTCCTTTAGTAGTGGGTCTATTGTTAGACTTTGGTCGCAAAAGGTTGAGGTAGAATAACATGAATTTTGACACATCATTTGGTGGTACTATAGGTGCCAAAAAATTAGCAAATTTACATGTATTTCATAAGGGAAAAAGAGAAGGTGGATGAGCCTTCAATCATGCTTAATGTTTCATTAAGTTCTTTTGTTGATGGGGATAGTGGCTCAGAACAAAGCCTTGATGAGGTGTTTGGGATCTCGACTATTGTTACCCGTGATGTGTAGAGAGCCAAAGTAGTGTTGAGACCACCTGGCAGTGATCCAAGTGCAGGAAAGTCTACAAGGGTCAAATACCCAATGGAAAGGTTGAGATATGCACAGCCCATCATTATGCATATAGTCAAAGCAATATAAGAGATAGAGCCCATATATGTTGAGGAAGCACTTGGACATAAGCATTGGGAAAATGCCAAGGCGTCGATGAAGAGATGGCTACATTGGATGAAAATGATAGATCAAATTTGATAATTTTTTCCAAGAAGAAGAGGGTAATTGTGTGGGTCTACAAAGTAAAATAGAATTCAAATGGGTATGTGGGCAAGATTGTTAGCCAAGGAGACCTTGGTCTTGGTTTCTAGGATGGCAAAAACCGTGAGAATAGTCATTGCTATATGGCTATAGTTAAGGGATGGTCTTTACATTGAGTGGATATAAATAATGAATTTCTATATAGTGATTTACAAGAGAAGGTCTACATGGTGCACCCACACCAGGATATAAGGACCATGCATAATTAGATTTTATTTGCAAGTTGTGTAAAGCCTTATATAGATTGAAGTAGCCACCTAAAGCATGGTTAGACAAGATAGGAGAGTATCTTGTCACTATTAGATTTCAAATATCTACAGTAAATTTTTTACTTTATGATAAAAAGACTAACATGTGCATTTGTGCTAGTGGTCATCTCTATGTTGATGACTTGAATGTCATAGGGGACAATGATATTGACATTCATGAACTTAAGAGGCTCGTTAATAAGAAGTTTGAGATGAAGGATTTACCATTGGTTTTATGTTTTTTTCTGACAGTGCTGTTGTTAGCTAGAGTAACAAGAAGAAACCAATAAATTATTTACATAGTACAAAAATTGAGTACAAGGATATTGCTATGGTAGCATGTGAGGTAGCTTGGTTGCACAAGCTACTTCAAGATATGGGTGGTGAGACTATAGATAGGGTAGTTATCATTATTGTGATAACATAAAAATCATATAATTGGCTATAGTAACCTAGTGAATCATACTAGGATGAAGTAGATTTAGGTTGTTTATCATTTTATATGGGAGAACATTCTAGTAGGTGTGACATGGATTTGGTATATGTCAACACAGAGGATTATGAAACTGACATATTCAAAGATGTTGGGTATACAAAGAAGCTCCACAAGTTTAGAAGCTTGCTTGGAGTGCAAGGTATGCCACTATAATTCTACATCAAATAAAAAATATGGAGACACCAAAAGTATGCTTGATGAATCTATGAAACAACAATGTCCAAATGTACAACTTGAATGAGCACACGAAAATGGGACAGAACACTTATGGTGATTCTCACTCCAAGAATGTGTGGCAAAACAAGACAGAATGGATTGCTTATGAATGTAATTCATGCATGTAATATGAGATTAAGCACATTGTACAAGTGATAGGCCACTTATGAGCCTTAGGCACCCTATCGGCCATAGTGTGTGTGAACAACACTTATGACCTTGTATATAAATCATTTTCTCTTATAATACATCACAATCTCCCTTTGTGATAATTGAGTCATGCTTCTCTACTTGTTCTTATCTTGTTAAGGGAGAGATAGAGTTGAGATTAGACTTTTTGATTCTTGGTACATGTGCCTCTTACTCATTGTAAAAGACTTGGTGAGAGTGAGAGAGGTGAGTCCTTATAGGAGGTGAAGTATCGTCTTGGTGGGTGTAGCAATAAGAGGGAAAGCACAGGAACTTGGAGCTAGCAACCACTCGTGACACATGGAGGCTGTGAATTCCAAGCTGGAAGCAAGGTAAGTCCCCCTATAATGGTTTTTATTTATTCCACATTTTCTAGAATGGTAGAGTTTTGGTGAGGCTAGGAATGAGCCATAAAAATGTTATTGCTCGTTTTGGCTTCTCCTAGAAACACATTCATAAGGGTTACCTTAGTAAGATACAACTCTTGTAGGGTCCCATGGCCAAGCTTAAAACCTTAAGGTCTCTACGCCCCACACTTCCTTGGGTAGCAGTTTTCATCATCGTTTCCCCCGCGAGCATTGTTACACTATTATGCTGGACTATGGGTCCTTGTCTCCTCTCTCACCTCACACCACCTCACATATACTCACAAGAATTTATTAGAGAAGAAGATTAGAGAGAGGATTATCACAAAAGTAAGAGAAAGACTTTATTACACAATAACAATGTATATTGTAGTGTTCACACACAGTGGTTGCCCAAGGGTTATAAGTGGTCTATTTCTTGTACAATTATTAATCTCATATTACATTCATGAAGTACATTCATAAACGAATCCATTCTAGCTTGTTGCCACATGCTCTTGGAGTGGATCACTGTAAGTGTTCCATCAGGGTGGTGCCCATCCAAGTTGTAGATTTTGTAATCCCAAAATAATTTAACATTTTTTCTTTTTTTTATTGTTAATCACATCCTCATGATTGAGTAGAAGAGTGTGTTATGGGGAGAATTGAGAAGCTGTTTGGCTTATGCTTATGTTGTTTCCCAATGGTAATTGCCCTCCAAAAGAAAAGGGGAAGGCTAGTTAGTAAATGATGAAGTTAGTAAATGGGGTGGGTATATTTGTGAGTGATTGCTTTTTTTTTTTTGGGTAATCACAAGTAGGTTTACATTGATTATTTCAAGTTAGTAGTGCTTCTAAGGTTTGTTAGCAATGGTGGAGGAGAAGAGGTAGGGGGTCCAAAGGAACATTGACACAATCATGGGAATGAGAGAGTGAAACTTAATTCCTCATTTGATATATTGAAGCGATGCAAATGTAGCTTTTTGGATGTTACTTTTCTTATTGTTGTATGACTTTGTCAAATGCTATGAAAGTGAACATGTCCCAATATTCTTCATCCCATGAGCTTTTGATATTTCTCAGTATACATTTATTTTGTGCTCTTACAAGTAGATATACAATAAGAGAATTAGAGTGAGTTAAGCAGACTGTAGTTGTTGAAGTCGAAATCATTGGAGAGGCATGAAAGAATTCTTTTAACTCCCGAGGTCAATTGAAAAGTTCTTCACCTTCTTGAGAGAAATGTGGAATTTTTATGGTGAAGAGATTATTGAGACGAAGTGGTTCATCATCTTGTTGGTGAGGTTTGAATGGGTTTCATTGAGGATGGTTTTTTTAACCCATAAATGGAACTCTAGGTGACAGGTTATCCATGGCTCCCGATCCAAAGATGTACTTGGAAGAATGTCGAGGCTATGGTGCAAAAAAAATTACATTTTTTGTTAGTATGAATATTTATTTTTTCTCGCACGGTTGTCGTCATAGTAGAAAGAATGGTAAAATAATGAGCTTACCCATGATTGATATGATTGGCTATTGATGACAATACTTGATCTTACGTCCAAGTATAGTAGCCATGTAACTTGCGCAATTCTCTTTAGTGTGTGTGTGACCTAGAGATATGAGTGCAGCATGGTTAGTAGGGATCAATTTTTTCTTTATTATTATTATTATTATTATTATTTGATTTTCAAAATTTAAAATTTTATTTTTTTTGGTTGTAGTGCATTCAAGTGATTTACAAGCCTATGTCATGGTTTGGTGGCATGAAAAACTAGACTAATTTTTCACAATCTTGAATATCTTAAAATATTTCTTTCAAAAAAATCTCATTATCTTGAGGCACAAATATGCTAGAATGGTTCACTTGTGCAAAAGAAGATGTGATCAATGTGAAAATTGCCATTTTTGTACGTTTTTTTTAACATGAAAAACTAGACTCGTTTTTCACAGTGTGAATATCTTGAGATATTCATGTCAAAAAAGTTTGCTAATTTATGATTTTGACCAGATGCAAGTTTTCTTTAAGCCTTGTAGAAGCTTGTGATCACCTTAGATATAGAATTGAAGTAGTTTTTTAGACGTTGAAAACTTGAGATATTCACAATCATGAAGGTTTACTTCTTTTCCACATTGTTTTTTTTTAATTTCATGTTTTGGAGTTGATTTTTAAAAGTACCTGATCACTATGAAGACCTTTATATGATTTATACTGCTTTTAAACAACTTTTTAGACGTGGAGAAATCCAAACACTCACGGTCGTGAATTTTGACTTATTTTTCACATCGACTAAACTTGCGCGTTTTCTTCTTTTGAGGTTATCTTGTGGTTCAAGTGATTTATTGGAAAGTCTAGGTATGATTTTCATTGCTGACATGAAAAAATCAAGATACACGGTCACGAGTTTCCATTGGTATTTCATGTTGACTGAACTATTGCACTCCTTGCTTGTGAGGTGATTTTATGGTTTACCTAATGATTTGGAGATCTAGGAATGATCCCTAATGTTGCTTGAGCCAATTTGGAAATGAAAGACTTGAGTTTTTCATGAAGTGTTTTTTTTCCATTGGTTTTTCATGCCAATTGATTTTTTGAATTACATGCTTTACATGATTTTGAGTGACCTTTAATATTCCCTTGATTTTGAGAAGTGCTAAGCATCATTTATGATCCTTTTTGAATTATTTTTGTGGGCATGAAAAACCTTAGATACTCACAACGTGATTATCTTATCCTTGTTTTGCATCTTATCTTTCATGGGCATTGGGCCCCTCCTTATGCGCCTATTGTTAAGCTTCAAGAATCTGTAAGAGTGACTTCCAAAGTGGGTTGGCAAATAGTTTGAATTGTGCCATTGAGCATCCTGTTGATTTTATTGTGGCTAGAGTAATTTTGAACCTTGACTAGTAGCTCTTTAGTACCCGGGACAAAACCTAACCAAATTCTTAATTGGATCCCATCACTACAGTGGTTGGGCGGTTGGCTAACCCATGGGACTGGATGGGGTTAGGCTGGACTGATGGATCCATAAATCGAGATTTAATTTCTATTATTACGATAGATGAAGTAAATTTCGGATAGTAATTGTTCTATGGATAGGAATCAACGGCTGTGCCTCTTGATGGGAAAAAAAGCATTGATCCCAATGATCCAAGTGCAAGTTTCTTCCTTGATCTGACCAAGTACTCTTAGAGGTGCAGTCGGATCAGTTTGATCAGTAATGATCTTGACTACGTTAGAGTAAAGAGTTATCCTGGTGGAATCGCCCATGCTTTCCGGGTAAAGGAAGTTTTTCCGGTTTCGGTTTTGAACAAACCGACGGATTAGTCTCTTGTTCGGATATCCGTGGGCGAGGCCCCGAGTGTGAGACCCCTACCCACGCATGATGTGCAACTTCCGCTGGCTAGTACCCGAATCCGTTGCGCGGTGGAGACCGGGATCTCACAGTTGGTATCAGAGCAGGTTTTGAAAGCTAATAAAGATAATTAAATTCTTATCTGAAATTGGTAATAAGAATTCAGAAACAGCATTTTCATAATGTATTTTCATTCCGTAAGCTTCTTTAATGAAGAAATTTTAATCAAAGAAATTGTTTTTATAGATGGAAGTTCCCCATTTATTTGGTATTCCCGACCTCACCCAGTCTCAAGATATGATTGCATTTGCCTTTGAGCATCTCATCTCTTTCGCTTCAACTCAAACAAGCCGAGCAAGACTCGCACGCCATTTCGCGGATTTATATTTTCCTACCCCAGCGGAGAGAATACAACATAAGTGGTTTGCAGGGCAATATGTCCACGCCCCTTGCGACCACCGTACAATGTTGTGGCAGAATCTCTCATTGATTATGATCCTGTTAAAGCTGAAAATGGTGCGTGGTGTCATTCTATATCATTTGACGCCTCGAAATTTCAGACTTTCATGTCGAATTTATAGACTCCTTAGTCGATTTATCCCTAAGGAGAAAATAATAGCCCCCTTCGCAGTTAGAGAACTTATGTAACAGGGCATGACTATGGCCCAGTACGGTCCTCTTATATGTCTTGCGAGGAGATTTTGAACTCAGAGCCGAGTTGCTCTATGTACATATTGCAACTTTTATATAAATAAAGAAACGTTTTCCGGTGAAAAAAATTCATGTTGGATAAATGATTGTTTATGGCGGACGACCTACCGCTGATTTTTTTATAAAAAAAAAACTTTTATCGGACATATGTCATAGATCTCCATTAAGATCTTGTCTTGTATAAGAAATTGTTTTCCGAACTCTTAAGTCTTAGGATCTCGTGAATAATATCAAAATAAAAATTTAATAATATATAAATTTTGGCAGAATCATGAGACGAGAAAACCGTGGTCATCAGCCAGACCCTGTCTCTGAAGATGACGAGCTTGAACTTGATGTTCGCAAGGCTCTTCATAGGACTCAGCCAGGACCCTTCAAAGGAGAAGGAGAGAACCTGGGCGAGGCTGTGGAGAAATGGGTGGAAGCCTTGGAAGAGTATTTTAATGTCACGGGATACAATCATCAGAGTAATTGGCTAATAAAGATCAACTGAGAAGCCAAATATGTCAAAAATTTATCAAGAAACACAAAAAGGTTGTAATTGTGTGATATAATTCATACAAATTGATATTCAAACTGAAAAATTCGTAATTTAGTAATTAGGTCTTCAAATGGAAGTACCGCAATTATATAGAATCCCTGACTTGCTTGAGGCCTAGACATGATGGTAATTACATTATAATTCCAAGGGCCGTGACTACCCGTATATACCGAGAGTATAACTGCAGCTCTTTACTGACAGTATATACGAGTAAATCTAAGACTTGAAATTATAAGCGTTAATGCTATCCAGAGGATGATTTCGAATGTGGTTGATATGATTTTTAATTCTGTTTGAGAATTGATGAATTGATTTGGATTCTGATTGAAAAATGATGATCCCTGAAAATTGGTTGAAATGTAATAAGCTGAGCGAAACCTCAATGAGGATGAATGGGACGAGTCCCTGTGATGATATTCATAACTGGAATGATGATAATGATTTCAGCAAATCACTATGAGATTAGTGGATTGTGCTGTCAAAGTGCTACTGTTAACACTTGACTCGGTATATCAAGTTAAGGGATGACAAATTGAAAACTTGCTTGACTGAAATTCCCGTGGCTCAGAAAGAAAAATTTTCGATCTGATGGACCATTATCATGTTAAAGATATGAATGATATGATCTGAAATGAATTGTTATTTAATGATGAGTTCTATATAAGGGATATTTATCCCGTATTCTGTTGGGTTGACCAGAATATAAGGAACCCCAGAATAAATTGGATCTTAAGAAAAAGAGTTGTCCTCTACTTTACGAGATGAGAACATCTCGCATTTTTAAAAGTGGGGTAGAATGTAAGATTCCTCCCCAGCCTTCGAGGTATATAGGAGTAAGAATCTCCTTTTCTGATCTTATAATTATTCCTTCTCTAAATAAAAGAAAGATTCTCTTTAAAAAGGGAAGACACTTTACCCAGAATACTTCTCAAGAATCCCACTTGTTTTAAGGATTATGAACGATGAGTTCTGAAGTGAGAATCGATATTTTGGATATCAAGGTTTTAGTCTTCATTCGAGTACGGCCCAAAAGAAGTTCTTTATCTCTTGGGAAGTATAAGAAGTTATCCCCCAGATATTGTGGACCAAAGAAGGTAGGTAACTTAGCCTACGAACCTCTTTTATCTCCTCATCTCAAGGTTCTTAATGCTTTCTATAGAAATATGTGCCAAACCCAAATCATAGAATGACGGTAAAACTTCAGTGGCAAGATACCGTTGGCTTCTAAGTTACGCTAGCTCCTTCCTTTATATAAATCGTAACTTTTACTTGTCGCTCACAGTAATCTTACTTCCATCGATCTCCTTTCTTTCTTAATCTCCTTCATGGCTTGGCAACAAGAACTAGTTTTATCCATAATGATTCCTCACCTTCAAGACGCAAGTGAGTCTGTGAAGAAGGATTTTATAGAACAGTATGAGCGCTCACTTTTCCCTCACTTGGGAACTTCTGTAGCGCAGACCTATCAAGACATAACTAGGGTAACACCCTGGGGTCAGCAACATTTTCGTAATAATGTCCGCTTGGCCATGGTTATTGAAGCTTTGGGTTTGGGTCCCCGATACTACTGCGTCATGAGATCAAGATATCTTGGGTTTTCTGAGCGGGTCTTCTTACTGGCGTGTTTTCTTCCTCATCAGAAGATATGCCTTTACCCCGTTTTTGGCTTGCCTCTCAACAGAGGTCCTTTTGTTAGATCACCTCATACCACTGAGATAGGCGCGGCAATAACTAACAGAATCATTCCCATAGATGAGTTACCTTATACGTGCGCAGCTTGTGAGTGCTGCTTTTGTGATCATATGCTGGACGGGCTTATGGAAGTGTAAAGAGTTCTTCTATCTTTACTGTATATGTTCCAAGAATGAATAAAGTTTAAATCTTGTTCTTGTCTTGACCCTTACTCTCTTTGAGACTTTTTTAATTGGTAATTAATCTTAATTAAAAAATTTCTCTCAGTCTCATACTTGTGCATCTTGCGAAATTACCCCCAGTTTGCGAGATGAGGGCATCTCGCATTTTTCAAGTGGGAGAGAATGTAAGATTCCTCCCCAGCCTCTCAAAATGTCCAGCATCTTCTCCTATAATCAATCCCTCTTCAGAAATATAAAAGACTTGTTTCTAACTGTTTTAACTTAGAGAGAGAAAATATTCTAGAGAGAGAATATTTAGATTTTTAATATTTTTGGATAGAAAATTATCTCATCTTATTAAAATAAGTTCCCCTGAAACAGAAATTCAAAAAGAACTTTCCAATGTGCAATTGGAATTAATTGGAAATGGGTATAAAGGACCTTAGCCTAAGGGTCTAGATTTTCAGAAATTTTTAGATTATGGGCCAATTAAGGTTCCTATGGGCCAATAGCATCAATCCATGTGTAGGGAGGAGATAAATCCAATTTTGTAAAAGAAGATACCAAAAATGAGTAAATGCTCACATAAGATGAAGAGTTGAAAATGTACAAGGTTTATTAGTAAAAAACTATGAGCAATATTAAAAATATGAGATATTTTGGGTATCCAAAAAATGAGTAAATGCTCACATAAGATGAAGAGTTGAAAATGTACAAGGTTTATTAGTAAAAAACTATGAGCAATATTAAAATGATTCCATTATGACACATATGTAAGGAAGGGGAGTTCTTTAAAGGAGGTGCATATTTCACATAAGATGAAGAGTTGAAAATGTACAAGGTTTATTAGTAAAAAACTATGAGCAATATTAAAATGATTCCATTATGACACATAAGTAAGGAAGGGGAGTTCTTTAAAGGAGGTGCATATTTCACATAAGATGAAGAGTTGAAAATGTACAAGGTTTATTAGTAAAAAACTATGAGCAATATTAAAATGATTCCATTATGACACATATGTAAGGAAGGGGAGTTCTTTAAAGGAGGTGCATATTTCACATGCTTGAATGAGTTTTAAACTCATAAAAATTGAGATATTTCATCTCTCCTCTCTCCTCATTCAAGTCTAGTTACAAAAAGTTAGCTCAACCGACCTAAAAATGGTCAAAAATTGACCAAACTGAGTTGGAAAATTCTAGAATCAGTTTGTTTGGTTTGGAGCTCAATTTTTCCTATAAATAGAAGCCTCCCCCTTGTTGAAAAATATATAGTGTTTATGCATCGTTACTCTACTCCACCTAAGCCAAGAACTGTGAATTCATTAATAATTCACTAGTTTTTGGAGCTTTCCTCTTTCTTTAATCCCCATTAGTGGCTCCATCAACATACTTAACCAATTGATTGGTTGGGGGCCTCTACCGTGAACAAAGAATCAAGCAATTTGTAAGGTAATTAGTGAATATTGATCTTTTCTATAATTTCTCAATGTTTCTCTCTTCTCAATCCCTCTCAAGCTTGAGAAGCTTAATTGGTATGGTTTTTTGAATGCTATTGAAGTGAATTGATGAATGTTAGTAAAGAGTTACATAATTTAATAAATGCTATTGAATTTAATTTCCATTTATGTTTAAATTCTAATGGTTTTTATGTAATTTCTCTATCTCACTCAAGAAATGGTCATACTCATGACCCATTCTCAATCCAAATGAAGCTTTTCATAAAGCTTTTCCTTATCCCAAGATTAAGCTATGCTTGGCCAAATTAATGGCTTTTTTCTATGCTTTTAGTTTATGTATATTGATGATTCAATCCATTATGGATTAATGATCCAATTAGAGATCATTTTAATTATTTTCTTAATGATAAGCTTTATCCCTTAGAAAAATTGAGATTTATCAGTCATAGCAGCGGAGCTATGGCAAAATTTTTATAAAAATTATGCATAAAATAATTTCATTCAAAGCATAAAAAGAGGACTTCCTACCATATTCTAGGAATTATAATCCTAGATTAATTGAAAGAAATTCATTATAATCATGGAGAAATTAAATTTTTATATTATGCATAAAGGATAAGTTTTTTATATCAAAAGTGATATTTTTATCATTTTTATTTTCATGCATAGAAGTATGCATAATGGATAAATTTTTATATCAAAAGTGTTATTTTTATCAATTTTTATTTTCATGCATAGAAGTATGCATAAAGGATAAATTTTTATATCAAAAGTGTTATTTTTATCATTTTTATTTTCATGCATAGAAGTATGCATAATGGATAAATTTTTATATCAAAAGTGTTACTTTTACCATTTTTATTTTCATGCATAGAAGTATGCATAATGGATAAATTTTTATATCAAAAGTGTTATTTTTATCAATTTTTATTTTAATGCATAGAAGTATGCATAAAGGATAAATTTTTATATCAAAAGTGTTATTTTTATCAATTTGTATTTTCATGCATAGAAGTATGCATAAAGGATAAATTTTTATATCAAAAGTGTTATTTTTATCATTTTTATTTTCATGCATAGAAGTATGCATAAAGGATAAATTTTTATATCAAAAGTGTTACTTTTATCATTTTTATTTCATGCATAGAAGTATACATAATGGATAAATTTTTATATCAAAAGTGTTACTTTTATCATATTTGAATTTCATGCATAAAGGTATGCATAAAAGTTGATTATTTTATTATAAAAGTGTGTCTTTTATTATATTGAATTTCATGCATAGAGGTATGCATAAAGGTTGATTATTTTATTATAAAAGTGTGACTTTTATCATAATTGAATTTCATGCATAGAGGTATGCATAAAAGTTGATTATTTTATTATAAAAGTGTGTCTTTTATTATATTGAATTTCATGCATAGAGGTATGCATAAAAGTTGATTATTTTATTATAAAAGTGTGACTTTTATCATAATTGAATTTCATGCATAGAGGTATGCATAAAAGTTGATTATTTTATTATAAGAGTGTTACTTTTATCATATTGGATTTCATGCATAGAGGTATGCATAAAAGATATTCTTTTTATACTAAAAGTGTGATTTTCATCATAAATGGATTTTATGCATAACTTAGATGCATAGGAGAAATTCTTTTATTCTAAAAGTGTAATTCCTACCAAATTGAATTTATGCATAAGAAGATGCATAAAAGATTGATTTTAATTTTGAAAGTGTTAGTCTCCTTAAATGGAATTTATGCATAAATAAATGTGTAGAGAAATCTTATATCAAATATAAGAATTCTCTTAAAAAAGATATGAAATGTGATAAGATGTGATAAGAGGTGTATGAGATGTGATAAGATTTGATAAGATGCATATGGAAAGTGATGTGATAAGAGGTGTATGAGATGTAAAAAGATGTGTATGAGATGTGATAGAATGTGTTAAGATGAGTTAGGATGTGTTAAGATGTATATGGGATGTGTTAGGACGAGAATGGATGTAATATGGTTGTATGAATGTGATGTGGATGTATACATGTAGATGTATATGTATGAATGTGAATGTTGATGTGGATGTGGATGTATGGATGTAGATACATATGTGTATGTATGTATGTGGATGTGTATGTATGAATGAGGATGTGAAAATGGATATATGTATGTAGATGTGGATGTATGGATGTATGTATGTAGATATGGATGTATGTATGTAGATGTGGATGTATGGATGTGAATGTGAATGAAGAGGTGGATGTGGATGTATGAATGAGGATGTGAAAATGGATGTATGCATGTGAATGTGGATGTATGATATGAATGTGGATGTGTGGATGTGGAAATGGAGGTATGGATGTATGAATGTGGATGTGGATGTATGCATGTAGATGCGTATGTATGAATGCAAAATTGGATGTATGATGTGGACGTACGAACATGGATATGTATGTAGAATAATGAATATGAAGGTGTATGTGAGATAATGGGTAGTCTATATGAGTGAATGGATGAGAACGAGTACACATTGAATGGAATGTGGAATAAGTAATGTGGTCCGAGAGTGGATAATATGGAAAGACAAGAGTTCGTTATAGAAACTGTATTTTGTGACTGTTTGTAAATGACTGTTTTATGTCAAGAATGCTGGAGAAGCATTTTGACCGTCTTGAGGATTAAGGTCATGAAGACCGGACTGATAAAGTTGCAACTGCTGACGGAGAGTCAATGGAGGACGTCTCGCGTAGCAAGGTCGATCGAGGTCTTGACCAGCCTCGGTTCGATTTAAATGGTGAGCTTCCGGTATGGTGGATGAGGGACCAAGGAAGCGGCCTATGAGTGAAGCGCTAGGTCACCTGCGAAGGATCCTAGAGGGTGCTGACCATACGGTGCTCGGGCTCTGGGTCGCCAAAGATACCCACACGTGCGTCGTGGAAGATATTGGAACAAGGAGTAAGAGTTGTTTTCTGAAACCGGGCATGGATCTAGTTGATTGACCTTGCTGGTCCTCAACGGATGAGTCCATGGCTCTTTTATATGGATATGTGGGTTGATCTAGCTGATCTTCCACGGAGATTCCATTCTATTATATGAATATATTGCCGGTTACTATGAGCTAGGAACTATGGAAAAGGCCCCTCAGCGAACAGGTGGTGAGCGTTCTGGTTGCCAATGATGCCATAAGTATACCAATGAATGAATGACTGGAAATAAGGATTCAACTAGAGACTTTGAGGTTTGTCATCAGTGACATAATGGTTTTATCAAAGGATTGTTTTAAAGCTAGTTGATGCTAAGAAAAAGGCAATTTCATATTGGGTGTGTAAGTGGTGTGACTAGTTTTATGTTTGCATGAACTTCCGGCTAGGGGGCCTTGGAACTCTTTTCCTTGGTACCCGGGACAAAACCTAACCAAATTCTTAATTTGATCCCATCACTACAGTGGTTGGGCGGTTGGCTAACCCATGGGACTGGATGGGGTTAGGCTGGACTGATGGATCCATAAATCGAGATTCAATTTCTATTATTACGATAGATGAAGTAAATTCCGGATAGTAATTGTTCTATGGATAGGAATCAACGGCTGTGCCTCTTGATGGGGAAAAAAGCGTTAATCCCAATGATCCAAGTGCAAGTTTCTTCCTTGATCTGACCAAGTACTCTTAGAGGTGCAGTCGGATCAGTTTGATCAGTAATGATCTTGACTACGTTAGAGTAAAGAGTTATCCTGGTTGAATCGCCCATGCTTTCCGGGTAAAGGAAGTTTTTCCGGTTTCGGTTTTGGACAAACCGACGGATTAGTCTCTTGTCCGGATATCCGTGGGCGAGGCCCCGAGTGTGAGACCCCTACCCACGCATGATGTGCTACTTCCGCTGCTAGTACCCGAATCTGTTGCGCGGTGGAGACTGGGATCTCACAGTTGGTATCAGAGCAGGTTTTGAAAGCTAATAAAGATAATTAAATTCTTATCTGAAATTGGTAATAAGAATTCAGAAACAGCATTTTCATAATGTATTTTCATTCCGTAAGCTTCTTTAATGAAGAAATTTTAATCAAAGAAATTGTTTTTATAGATGGAAGTTTCCCATTTATCTAGTATTCCCGACTTCACCCAGTCTCAAGATATGATTGCATTTGCCTTTGAGCATCTCATCTCTTTCGCTTCAACTCAAACAAGCCGAGCAAGACTCGCACGCCATTTCGCGGATTTATATTTTCCTACCCCAGCGGAGAGAATACAACATAAGTGGTTTGCAGGGCAATATGTCCACGCCCCTTGCGACCGCCGTACAATGCTGTGGCAGAATCTCTCATTGACTATGATCCTGTTAAAGCTGAAAATGGTGCGTGGTGTCATTCTATATCATTCGACGCCTCAAAATTTCAGACTTTCATGTCGAATTTATAGACTCCTTAGTCGATTTATCCCTAAGGAGAAAATAATAGCCCCCTTCGCAGTTAGAGAACTTATGTAACAGGGCATGACTATGGCCCAGTACGGTCCTCTTATATGTCTTTCGAGGAGATTTTGAACTCAGAGCCGAGTTGCTCTATGTACATATTGCAACTTTTATATAAATAAAGAAACGTTTTTCGGTGAAAAAAATTCATGTTGGATAAATGATTGTTTATGGCGGACGACCTACCGCTGATTTTTTTTAAAAAAAAAAACTTTTATCAGACATATGTCATAGATCTCCATTAAGATCTTGTCTTGTATGAGAAATTGTTTTATGATCTCTTAAGTCTTAGGATCTCGTGAATAATATCAAAATAAAAATTTAATAATATATAAATTTTGGCAGAATCATGAGACGAGAAAACCGTGGTCATCAGCCAGACCCTGTCTCTGAAGATGACGAGCTTGAACTTGATGTTCGCAAGGCTCTTCATAGGACTCAGCCAGGACCCTTCAAAGGAGAAGGCGAGAACCTGGGTGAGGCTGTGGAGAAATGGGTGGAAGCCTTGGAAGAGTATTTTAACGTCACGGGATACAATCATCAGAGTAATTGGCTAATAAAGATCAACTGAGAAGCCAAATATGTCAAAAATTTATCAAGAAACACAAAAAGGTTGTAATTGTGTGATATAATTCATACAAATTGATATTCAAACTGAAAAATTCGTAATTTAGTAATTAGGTCTTCAAATGGAAGTACCACAATTATATAGAATCCCTGACTTGCTTGAGGCCTAGACATGATGGTAATTACATTATAATTCCAAGGGCCGTGACTACCCGTATATACCGAGAGTATAACTGCAGCTCTTTACTGACAGTATATACGAGTAAATCTAAGACTTGAAATTATAAGCGTTAATGCTATCCAGAGGATGATTTCGAATGTGGTTGATATGATTTTTAATTCTGTTTGAGAATTGATGAATTGATTTGGATTCTGATTGAAAAATGATGATCCCTGAAAATTGGTTGAAATGTAATAAGCTGAGCGAAACCTCAATGAGGATGAATGGGACGAGTCCCTGTGATGATATTCATAACTGGAATGATGATAATGATTTCAGCAAATCACTATGAGATTAGTGGATTGTGCTGTCAAAGTGCTACTGTTAACACTTGACTCGGTATATCAAGTTAAGGGATGACAAATTGAAAACTTGCTTGACTGAAATTCCCGTGGCTCAGAAAGAAAAATTTTCGATCTGATGGACCATTATCATGTTAAAGATATGAATGATATGATCTGAAATGAATTGTTATTTAATGATGAGTTCTATATAAGGGATATTTATCCCGTATTCTGTTGGGTTGACCATAATATAAGGTACCCCAAAATAAATTAGATCTTAAGAAAAAGAGTTGTCCTCTACTTTACGAGATGAGGACATCTCGCATTTTTAAAGTGGGGTAGAATGTAAGATTCCTCCCCAGCCTTCTAGGTATATAGGAGTAAGAATCTCCTTTTCTGATCTTATAATTATTCCTTCTCTAAATAAAAGAAAGATTCTCTTTAAAAAGGGAAGACACTTTACCCAGAATACTTCTCAAGAATCCCACTTGTTTTAAGGATTATGAACGATGAGTTCTGAAGTGAGAATCGATATTTTGGATATCAAGGTTTTAGTCTTCATTCGAGTACGGCCCAAAAGAAGTTCTTTATCTCTTGGGAAGTATAAGAAGTTATCCCCCAGATATTGTGGACCAAAGAAGGTAGGTACCTTAGCCTATGAACCTCTTTTATCTCCTCATCTCAAGGTTCTTAATGCTTTCTATAGAAATATGTGCCAAACCCAAATCATAGAATGACGGTAAAACTTCAGTGGCAAGATACCGTTGGCTTCTAAGTTACGCTAGCTCCTTCCTTTATATAAATCGTAACTTTTACTTGTCGCTCACAGTAATCTTACTTCCATCGATCTCCTTTCTTTCTTAATCTCCTTCATGGCTTGGCAACAAGAACTAGTTTTATCCATAATGATTCCTCACCTTCAAGACGCAAGTGAGTCTGTGAAGAAGGATTTTATAGAACAGTATGAGCGCTCTTTTTTCCCTCACTTGGGAACTTCTGTAGCGCAGACCTATCAAGACATAACTAGGGTAACACCCTGGGGTCAGCAACATTTTCGTAATAATGTCCGCTTGGCCATGGTTATTGAAGCTTTGGGTTTGGGTCCCCGATACTACTGCGTCATGAGATCAAGACATCTTGGGTTTTCTGAGCGGGTCTTCTTACTGGCGTGTTTTCTTCCTCATCAGAAGATATGCCTTTACCCCGTTTTTGGCTTGCCTCTCAACAGAGGTCCTTTTGTTAGATCACCTCATACCACTGAGATAGGCGCGGCAATAACTAACAGAATCATTCCCATAGATGAGTTACCTTATACGTGCGCAGCTTGTGAGTGCTGCTTTTGTGATCATATGCTGGACGGGCTTATGGAAGTGTAAAGAGTTCTTCTATCTTTACTGTATATGTTCCAAGAATGAATAAAGTTTAAATCTTGTTCTTGTCTTGACCCTTACGCTCTTTGAGACTTTTTTAATTGGTGATTAATCTTAATTAAAAAATTTCTCTCAGTCTCATACTTGTGCATCTTGCGAAATTACCCCCAGTTTGCGAGATGAGGGCATCTCGCATTTTTCAAGTGGGAGAGAATGTAAGATTCCTCCCCAGCCTCTCAAAATGTCCAGCATCTTCCCCTATAATCAATCCCTCTTCAGAAATATAAAAGACTTGTTTCTAACTGTTTTAACTTAGAGAGAGAAAATATTCTAGAGAGAGAATATTTAGATTTTTAATATTTTTGGATAGAAAATTATCTCATCTTATTAAAATAAGTTCCCCTGAAACAGAAATTCAAAAAGAACTTTCCAATGTGCAATTGGAATTAATTGGAAATGGGTATAAAGGACCTTAGCCTAAGGGTCTAGATTTTCAGAAATTTTTGGATTATGGTCCAATTAAGGTTCCTATGGGCCAATAGCATCAATCCATGTGTAGGGAGGAGATAAATCCAATTTTGTAAAAGAAGATACCAAAAATGAGTAAATGCTCACATAAGATGAAGAGTTGAAAATGTACAAGGTTTATTAGTAAAAAACTATGAGCAATATTAAAAATATGAGATATTTTGGGTATCCAAAAAATGAGTAAATGCTCACATAAGATGAAGAGTTGAAAATGTACAAGGTTTATTAGTAAAAAGCTATGAGCAATATTAAAATGATTCCATTATGACACATATGTAAGGAAGGGGAGTTCTTTAAAGGAGGTGCATATTTCACATAAGATGAAGAGTTGAAAATGTACAAGGTTTATTAGTAAAAAACTATGAGCAATATTAAAATGATTCCATTATGACACATAAGTAAGGAAGGGGAGTTCTTTAAAGGAGGTGCATATTTCACATAAGATGAAGAGTTGAAAATGTACAAGGTTTATTAGTAAAAAACTATGAGCAATATTAAAATGATTCCATTATGACACATATGTAAGGAAGGGGAGTTCTTTAAAGGAGGTGCATATTTCACATGCTTGAATGAGTTTTAAACTCATAAAAATTGAGATATTTCATCTCTCCTCTCTCCTCATTCAAGTCTAGTTACAAAAAGTTAGCTCAACCGACCTAAAAATGGTCAAAAATTGACCAAACTAAGTTGGAAAATTCTAGAATCAGTTTGTTTGGTTAGGAGCTCAATTTTTCATATAAATAGAAGCCTCCCCCTTGTTGAAAAATATATAGTGTTTGTGCATCGTTACTCTACTCCACCTAAGCCAAGAACTGTGAATTCATTAATAATTCACTAGTTTTTGGAGCTTCCCTCTTTCTTTAATCCCCATTAGTGGCTCCATCAACATACTTAACCAATTGATTGGTTGGGGGCCTCTACCGTGAACAATGAATCAAGCAATTTGTAAGGTAATTAGTGAATATTGATCTTTTCTATAATTTCTCAATGTTTCTCTCTTCTCAACCCCTCTCAAGCTTGAGAAGCTTAATTGGTATGGTTTTTTGAATGCTATTGAAGTGAATTGATGAATGTTAGTGAAGAGTTACATAATTTAATAAATGCTATTGAAGTTAATTTCCATTTATGTTTAAATTCTAATGGTTTTTATGTAATTTCTCTATCTCACTCAAGAAATGGTCATACTCATGACCCATTCTCAATCCAAATGAAGCTTTTCATAAAGCTTTTCCTTAACCCAAGATTAAGCTATGCTTGAGGCCAAATTAATGGCTTTTTTCTATGCTTTTAGTTTATGTATATTGATGATTCAAT
Source organism: Cibotium barometz (assembly GCF_041138505.1). Taxonomy (NCBI): domain Eukaryota; kingdom Viridiplantae; phylum Streptophyta; class Polypodiopsida; order Cyatheales; family Cibotiaceae; genus Cibotium; species Cibotium barometz. Next base: position 22,172,194 of record NC_141081.1, on the reverse strand, counting down.
CCATTATGGATTAATGATCCAATTAGAGATCATTTTAATTATTTCCTTAATGATAAGCTTTATCCCTTAGAAAAATTGAGATTTATCAGTCATAGCAGCGGAGCTATGGCAAAATTTTTATAAAAATTATGCATAAAATAATTTCATTCAAAGCATAAAAAGAGGACTTCCTACCATATTCTAGGAATTATAATCCTAGATTAATTGAAAGAAATTCATTATAATCATGGAGAAATTGAATTTTTATATTATGCATAAAGGATAAGTTTTTTAAATCAAAAGTGATATTTTTATCATTTTTATTTTCATGCATAGAAGTATCCATAATGGATAAATTTTTATATCAAAAGTGTTATTTTGATCAATTTTTATTTTCATGCATAGAAGTATGCATAAAGGATAAATTTTTATATCAAAAGTGTTATTTTTATCATTTTTATTTTCATGCATAGAAGTATGCATAATGGATAAATTTTTATATCAAAAGTGTTACTTTTACCATTTTTATTTTCATGCATAGAAGTATGCATAATGGATAAATTTTTATATCAAAAGTGTTATTTTTATCAATTTTTATTTTAATGCATAGAAGTATGCATAAAGGATAAATTTTTATATCAAAAGTGTTATTTTTATCAATTTTTATTTTCATGCATAGAAGTATGCATAAAGGATAAATTTTTATATCAAAAGTGTTATTTTTATCATTTTTATTTTCATGCATAGAAGTATGCATAAAGGATAAATTTTTATATCAAAAGTGTTACTTTTATCATTTTTATTTCATGCATCATAATGGATAAATTTTTATATCAAAAGTGTTACTTTTATCATATTTGAATTTCATGCATAAAGGTATGCATAAAAGTTGATTATTTTATTATAAAAGTGTGTCTTTTATTATATTGAATTTCATGCATAGAGGTATGCATAAAGGTTGATTATTTTATTATAAAAGTGTGACTTTGATCATAATTGAATTTCATGCATAGAGGTATGCATAAAAGTTGATTATTTTATTATAAAAGTGTGTCTTTTATTATATTGAATTTCATGCATAGAGGTATGCATAAAAGTTGATTATTTTATTATAAAAGTGTGACTTTTATCATAATTGAATTTCATGCATAGAGGTATGCATAAAAGTTGATTATTTTATTGTAAGAGTGTTACGTTTATCATATTGGATTTCATGCATAGAGGTATGCATAAAAGATATTCTTTTTATACTAAAAGTGTGATTTTCATCATAAATGGATTTTATGCATAACTTAGATGCATAGGAGAAATTCTTTTATTCTAAAAGTGTAATTCCTACCAAATTGAATTTATGCATAAGAAGATGCATAAAAGATTGATTTTAATTTCGAAAGTGTAAGTCTCCTTAAATGGAATTTATGCATAAATAAATGTGTAGAGAAATCTTATATCAAATATAAGAATTCTCTTAAAAAATAAGAGGTGTATGAGATGTGATAAGATTTGATAAGATGCATATGGAAAGTGATAGGATGTGATAAGAGGTGTATGAGATGTAAAAAGATGTGATAAGATGTGTATGAGATATGATAGAATGTGTTAAGATGAGTTAGGATGTGTTAAGATGTATATGGGATGTGTTAGGACGAGAATGGATGTAATATGGTTGTATGAATGTGATGTGGATGTATACATGTAGATGTATATGTATGAATGTGAATGTTGATGTGGATGTGGATGTATGGATGTAGATACATATGTGTATGTATGTATGAATGAGGATGTGAAAATGGATGTATGTATGTAGATGTGGATGTATGGATGTATGTATGTAGATGTGGATGTATGTATGTAGATGTGGATGTATGGATGTGAATGTGAATGAAGAGGTGGATGTGGATGTATGGATGTAGATACGGATCTGGATGTATGTATGTGAATGTGGATGTGAAAATGGATGTATGCATGTGAATGTGGATGTATGAATATGAATGTGGATGTGTGGATGTGGAAATGGAGGTATGGATGTATGAATGTGGATGTGGAAATGGAGGTATGGATGTATGATGTGGATGTATGCATGTAGATGCGTATGTATGAATGCAAAATTGGATGTATGATATGGACGTACGAACATGGATATGTATGTAGAATAATGAATATGAAGGTGTATGTGAGATAATGGGTAGTCTATATGAGTGAATGGATGAGAATGAGTACACGTTGAATGGAATGTGGAATAAGTAATGTGGTCCGAGAGTGGATAATATGGAAAGACAAGAGTTCGTTATAGAAACTGTATTTTGTGACTGTTTGTAAATGACTGTTTTATGTCAAGAATGCTGGAGAAGCATTTTGACCGTCTTGAGGATTAAGGTCATGAAGACCGAACTGATAAAGTTGCAACTGCTGACGGAGAGTCAATGGAGGACGTCTCGCGTAGCAAGGTCGATCGAGGTCTTGACCAGCCTCGGTTCGATTTAAATGGTGAGCTTCCGGTATGGTGGATGAGGGACCAAGGAAGCGGCCTATGAGTGAAGCGCTAGGTCACCTGCGAAGGATCCTAGAGGGTGCTGACCATACGGTGCTCGGGCTCTGGGTCGCCAAAGATACCCACACGTGCGTCGTGGAAGATATTGGAACAAGGAGTAAGAGTTGTTTTCTGAAACCGGGCATGGATCTAGTTGATTGACCTTGCTGGTCCTCAACGGATGAGTCCATGGCTCTTTTATATGGATATGTGGGTTGATCTAGCTGATCTTCCACGGAGATTCCATTCTATTATATGAATATATTGCCGGTTACTATGAGCTAGGAACTATGGAAAAGGCCCCTGAGCGAACAGGTGGTGAGCGTTCTGGTTGCCAATGATGCCATAAGTATACCAATGAATGAATGACTGGAAATAAGGATTCAACCAGAGACTTTGAGGATTGTCATCAGTGATATAATGGTTTTATCAAAGGATTGTTTTAAAGCTAGTTGATGCTAAGAAAAAGGCAATTTCATATTGGGTGTGTAAGTGGTGTGACTAGTTTTATGTTTGCATGAACTTCCGGCTAGGGGGCCTTGGAACTCTTTTCCTTGGTACCCGGGACAAAACCTAACCAAATTCTTAATTTGATCCCATCACTACAGTGGTTGGGCGGTTGGCTAACCCATGGGACTGGATGGGGTTAGGCTGGACTGATGGATCCATAAATCGAGATTTAATTTCTATTATTACGATAGATGAAGTAAATTCCGGATAGTAATTGTTCTATGGATAGGAATCAACGGCTGTGCCTCTTGATGGGGAAAAAAGCGTTGATCCCAATGATCCAAGTGCAAGTTTCTTCCTTGATCTGACCAAGTACTCTTAGAGGTGCAGTGGGATCAGTTTGATCAGTAATGATCTTGACTACGTTAGAGTAAAGAGTTATCCTGGTGGAATCGCCCATGCTTTCCGGGTAAAGGAAGTTTTTCCGGTTTCGGTTTTGGACAAACCGACGGATTAGTCTCTTGTCCGGATATCCGTGGGTGAGGCCCCGAGTGTGAGACCCCTACCCACGCATGATGTGCTACTTCCGCTGCTAGTACCCGAATCCGTTGCGCGGTGGAGACCGGGTTCTCATAGTTGGTATCAGAGCAGGTTTTGAAAGCTAATAAAGATAATTAAATTCTTATCTGAAATTGGTAATAAGAATTCAGAAACAGCATTTTCATAATGTATTTTCATTTCGTAAGCTTCTTTAATGAAGAAATTTTAATCAAAGAAATTATTTTTATAGATGGAAGTTCCCCATTTATCTGGTATTCCCGACCTCACCCAGTCTCAAGATATGATTGCATTTGCCTTTGAGCATCTCATCTCTTTCGCTTCAACTCAAACAAGCCGAGCAAGACTAGCATGCCATTTCGCGGATTTATATTTTCCTACCCCAGTGGAGAGAATACAACATAAGTGGTTTGCAGGGCAATATGTCCATGCCCCTTGCGACCGCCGTACAATGCTGTGGCAGAATCTCTCATTGACTATGATCCTGTTAAAGCTGAAAATGGTGCGTGGTGTCATTCTATATCATTCGACGCCTCGAAATTTCAGACTTTCATGTCCAATTTATAGACTCCTTAGTCGATTTATCCCTAAGGAGAAAATAATAGCCCCCTTCGCAGTTAGAGAACTTATGTAACAGGGCATGACTATGGCCCAGTACGGTCCTCTTATATGTCTTCCGAGGAGATTTTGAACTCAGAGCCGAGTTGCTCTATGTACATATTGCAACTTTTATATAAATAAAGAAACGTTTTCCGGTGAAAAAAATTCATGTTGGATAAATGATTGTTTATGGCGGACGACCTACCGCTGATTTTTTTTTAAAAAAAAACTTTTATCGGACATATGTCATAGATCTCCATTAAGATCTTGTCTTGTATAAGAAATTGTTTTCCGAACTCTTAAGTCTTAGGATCTCGTGAATAATATCAAAATAAAAATTTAATAATATATAAATTTTGGCAGAATCATGAGACGAGAAAACCGTGGTCATCAGCCAGACCCTGTCTCTGAAGATGACGAGCTTGAACTTGATGTTCGCAAGGCTCTTCATAGGACTCAGCCAACCAGGACCCTTCAAAGGAGAAGGAGAGAACCTGGGCGAGGCTGTGGAGAAATGGGTGGAAGCCTTGGAAGAGTATTTTAACGTCACGGGATACAATCATCAGAGTAATTGGCTAATAAAGATCAACTGAGAAGCCAAATATGTCAAAAATTTATCAAGAAACACAAAAAGGTTGTAATTGTGTGATATAATTCATACAAATTGATATTCAAACTGAAAAATTTGTAATTTAGTAATTAGGTCTTCAAATGGAAGTACCGCAATTATATAGAATCCCTGACTTGCTTAAGGCCTAAACATGATGGTAATTACATTATAATTCCAAGGGCCGTGACTACCTGTATATACCGAGAGTATAACTGTAGCTCTTTACTGACAGTATATACGAGTAAATCTAAGACTTGAAATTATAAGCGTTAATGCTATCCAGAGGATGATTTCGAATGTGGTTGATATGATTTTTAATTCTGTTTGAGAATTGATGAATTGATTTGGATTCTGATTGAAAAATGATGATCCCTGAAAATTGGTTGAAATGTAATAAGCTGAGCGAAACCTCAATGAGGATGAATGGGACGAGTCCCTGTGATGATATTCATAACTGGAATGATGATAATGATTTCAGCAAATCACTATGAGATTAGTGGATTGTGCTGTCAAAGTGCTACTGTTAACACTTGACTCGGTATATCAAGTTAAGGGATGACAAATTGAAAACTTGCTTGATTGAAATTCCCGTGGCTCAGAAAGAAAAATTTTCGATCCGATGGACCATTATCATGTTAAAGATATGAATGATATGATCTGAAATGAATTGTTATTTAATAATGAGTTCTATATAAGGGATATTTATCCCGTATTCTGTTGGGTTTACTAGAATATAAGGAACCCCAGAATAAATTGGATCTTAAGAAAAAGAGTTGTCCTCTACTTTACGAGATGAGGACATCTCGCATTTTTAAAGTGGGGTAGAATGTAAGATTCCTCCCCAGCCTTCTAGGTATATAGGAGTAAGAATCTCCTTTTCTGATCTTATAATTATTCCTTCTCTAAATAAAAGAAAGATTCTCTTTAAAAAGGGAAGACACTTTACCCAGAATACTTCTCAAGAATCCCACTTGTTTTAAGGATTATGAACGATGAGTTCTGAAGTGAGAATCGATATTTTGGATATCAAGGTTTTAGTCTTCATTCGAGTACGGCCCAAAAGAAGTTCTTTATCTCTTGGGAAGTATAAGAAGTTATCCCCCAGATATTGTGGACCAAAGAAGGTAGGTAACTTAGCCTACGAACCTCTTTTATCTCCTCATCTCAAGGTTCTTAATGCTTTCTATAGAAATATGTGCCAAACCCAAATCATAGAATGACGGTAAAACTTCAGTGGCAAGATACCGTTGGCTTCTAAGTTACGCTAGCTCCTTCCTTTATATAAATCGTAACTTTTACTTGTCGCTCACAGTAATCTTACTTCCATCGATCTCCTTTCTTTCTTAATCTCCTTCATGGCTTGGCAACAAGAACTAGTTTTATCCATAATGATTCCTCACCTTCAAGATGCAAGTGAGTCTGTGAAGAAGGATTTTATAGAACAGTATGAGCGCTCACTTTTCCCTCACTTGGGAACTTCTGTAGCGCAGACCAAATGGCGGACCTATCAAGACATAACTAGGATAACACCCTGGGGTCAGCAACATTTTCGTAATAATGTCTGCTTGGCCATGGTTATTGAAGCTTTGGGTTTGGGTCCCCGATACTACTGCGTCATGAGATCAAGACATCTTGGGTTTTCTGAGCGGGTCTTCTTACTGGCTTGTTTTCTTCCTCATCAGAAGATATGTCTTTACCCCGTTTTTGGCTTGCCTCTCAACAGAGGTCCTTTTGTTAGATCACCTCATACCACTGAGATAGGCGCGGCAATAACCAACAGAATCATTCCCATAGATGAGTTACCTTACACGTGCGCAGCTTGTGAGTGCTGCTTTTGTGATCATATGCTGGACGGGCTTATGGAAGTGTAAAGAGTTCTTCTATCTTTACTATATATGTTCCAAGAATGAATAAAGTTTAAATCTTGTTCTTGTCTTGACCCTTACGCTCTTTGAGACTTTTTTAATTGGCGATTAATCTTAATTAAAAAATTTCTCTCAGTCTCATACTTGTGCATCTTGCGAAATTGCCCCCCAGTTTGCGAGATGAGGGCATCTCGCATTTTTCAAGTGGGAGAGAATGTAAGATTCCTCCCCAGCCTCTCAAAATGTCCAGCATCTTCCCCTATAATCAATCCCTCTTTAGAAATATAAAAGACTTGTTTCTAACTGTTTTAACTTAGAGAGAGAAAATATTCTAGAGAGAGAATATTTAGATTTTTAATATTTTTGGATAGAAAATTATCTCATCTTATTAAAATAAGTTTCCCTGAAACAAAAATTCAAAAAGAACTTTCCAATGTGCAATTGGAATTAATTGGAAATGGGTATAAAGGACCTTAGCCTAAGGGTCTAGATTTTCAGAAATTTTTGGATTATGGTCCAATTAAGGTTCCTATGGGCCAATAGCATCAATCCATGTGTAGGGAGGAGATAAATCCAATTTTGTAAAAGAAGATACCAAAAATGAGTAAATGCTCACATAAGATGAAGAGTTGAAAATGTACAAGGTTTATTAGTAAAAAACTATGAGCAATATTAAAAATATGAGATATTTTGGGTATCCAAAAAATGAGTAAATGCTAACATAAGATGAAGAGTTGAAAATGTACAAGGTTTATTAGTAAAAAGCTATGAGCAATATTAAAATGATTCCATTATGACACATATGTAAGGAAGGGGAGTTCTTTAAAGGAGGTGCATATTTCACATAAGATGAAGAGTTGAAAATGTACAAGGTTTATTAGTAAAAAGCTATGAGCAATATTAAAATGATTCCATTATGACACATATGTAAGGAAGGGGAGTTCTTTAAAGGAGGTGCATATTTCACATAAGATGAAGAGTTGAAAATGTACAAGGTTTATTAGTAAAAAACTATGAGCAATATTAAAATGATTCCATTATGACACATAAGTAAGGAAGGGGAGTTCTTTAAAGGAGGTGCATATTTCACATAAGATGAAGAGTTGAAAATGTACAAGGTTTATCAGTAAAAAACTATGAGCAATATTAAAATGATTCCATTATGACACATATGTAAGGAAGGGGAGTTCTTTAAAGGAGGTGCATATTTCACATGCTTGAATGAGTTTTAAACTCATAAAAATTGAGATATTTCATCTCTCCTCTCTCCTCATTCAAGTCTAGTTACAAAAAGTTAGCTCAACCGACCTAAAAATGGTCAAAAATTGACCAAACTGAGTTGGAAAATTCTAGAATCAGTTTGTTTGGTTAGGAGCTTAATTTTTCCTATAAATAGAAGCCTCCCCCTTGTTGAAAAATATATAGTGTTTATGCATCGTTACTCTACTCCACCTAAGCCAAGAACTGTGAATTTATAATAATTCACTAGTTTTTGGAGCTTCCCTCTTTCTTTAATCCCCATTAGTGGCTCCATCAACATACTTAACCAATTGGTTGGTTGGGGGACTCTACCGTGAACAAAGAATCAAGCAATTTGTAAGGTAATTAGTGAATATTGATCTTTTCTATAATTTCTCAATGTTTCTCTCTTCTCAACCCCTCTCAAGCTTGAGAAGCTTAATTGGTATGGTTTTTTGAATGCTATTGAAGTTAATTGATGAATGTTAGTGAAGAGTTACATAATTTAATAAATGCTATTGAAGTTAATTTCTATTTATGTTTAAATTCTAATGGTTTTTATGTAATTTCTCTATCTCACTCAAGAAATGGTCATACTCATGACCCATTCTCAATCCAAATGAAGCTTTTCATAAAGCTTTTCCTTAACCCAAGATTAAGCTATGCTTGGGGCCAAATTAATGGCTTTTTTCTATGCTTTTAGTTTATGTATATTGATGATTCAATCCATTATGGATTAATGATCCAATTAGAGATCATTTTAATTATTTTCTTAATGATAAGCTTTATCCCTTAGAAAAATTGAGATTTATCAGTCATAGCAGCGAAGCTAAGGTAAAATTTCTATAAAAATTATGCATAAAATAATTTCATTCAAAGCATAAAAAGAGGACTTCCTACCATATTTTAGGAATTATAATCCTAGATTAATTGAAAGAAATTCATTATAATCATGGAGAAATTGAATTTTTATATTATGCATAAAGGATAAGTTTTTATATCAAAAGTGATATTTTTATCATTTTTATTTTCATGCATAGAAGTATGCATAATGGATAAATTTTTATATCAAAAGTGTTATTCTGATCAATTTTTATTTTCATGCATAGAAGTATGCATAAAGGATAAATTTTTATATCAAAAGTGTTATTTTTATCATTTTTATTTTCATGCATAGAAGTATGCATAATGGATAAATTTTTATATCAAAAGTGTTACTTTTACCATTTTTATTTTCATGCATAGAAGTATGCATAATGGATAAATTTTTATATCAAAAGTGTTATTTTTATCAATTTTTATTTTAATGCATAGAAGTATGCATAAAGGATAAATTTTTATATCAAAAGTGTTATTTTTATCAATTTTTATTTTCATGCATAGAAGTATGCATAAAGGATAAATTTTTATATCAAAAGTGTTATTTTTATCATTTTTATTTTAATGCATAGAAGTATGCATAAAGGATAAACTTTTATCATTTTTATTTCATGCATCATAATGGATAAATTTTTATATCAAAAGTGTTACTTTTATCATATTTGAATTTCATGCATAAAGGTATGCATAAAAGTTGATTATTTTATTATAAAAGTGTGTCTTTTATTATATTGAATTTCATGCATAGAGGTATGCATAAAGGTTGATTATTTTATTATAAAAGTGTGACTTTTATCATAATTGAATTTCATGCATAGAGGTATACATAAAAGTTAATTATTTTATTATAAAAGTGTGTCTTTTATTATATTGAATTTCATGCATAGAGGTATGCATAAAAGTTGATTATTTTATTATAAAAGTGTGACTTTTATCATAATTGAATTTCATGCATAGAGGTATGCATAAAATGTGATTATTTTATTGTAAGAGTGTTACTTTTATCATATTGAATTTCATGCATAGAGGTATGCATAAAAGATATTCTTTTTATACTAAAAGTGTGATTTTCATCATAAATGGATTTTATGCATAACTTAGATGCATAGGAGAAATTCTTTTATTCTAAAAGTGTAATTCCTACCAAATTGAATTTATGCATAAGAAGATGCATAAAAGATTGATTTTAATTTCGAAAGTGTTAGTCTTCTTAAATGGAATTTATGCATAAATAAATGTGTAGAGAAATCTTATATCAAATATAAGAATTCTCTTAAAAAAGATATGAAATGTGATAAGATGTGATAAGAGGTGTATGAGATGTGATAAGATTTGATAAGATGCATATGGAAAGTGATAGGATGTGATAAGAGGTGTATGAGATGTAAAAAGATGTGATAAGATGTGTATGAGATGTGATAGAATGTGTTAAGATGAGTTAGGATGTGTTAAGATGTATATGGGATGTGTTAGGACGAGAATGGATGTAATATGGTTGTATGAATGTGATGTGGATGTATACATGTAGATGTATATGTATGAATGTGAATATTGATGTGGATGTGGATATATGGATGTAGATACGGATGTGTATGTATGTATGTGGATGTGTATGTATGAAAATGGATGTACGTATATAGATGTGGATGTATGGATGTATGTATGTATGTAGATGTGGATGTATGTATGTAGATGTGGATGTATGGTTGTGAATGTGAATGAAGAGGTGGATGTGGATGTATGGATGTAGATACGGATGTGGATGTATGTATGTGAATGTGGATGTATGAATGAGGATGTGAAAATGGATGTATGCATGTGAATGTGGATGTATGAATATGAATGTGGATGTGTGGATGTGGAAATGGAGGTATGGATGTATGAATGTGGATGTGGATGTATGCATGTAGATGCGTATGTATGAATGCGAAATTGGATGTATGATGTGGACGTACGAACATGGATATGTATGTAGAATAATGAATATGAAGGTGTATGTGAGATAATGGGTAGTCTATATGAGTGAATGGATGAGAACGAGTACACGTTGAATGGAATGTGGAATAAGTAATGTGGTCCGAGAGTGGATAATATGGAAAGACAAGAGTTCGTTATAGAAACTGTATTTTGTGACTGTTTGTAAATGACTGTTTTATGTCAAGAATGCTGGAGAAGCATTTTGACCGTCTTGAGGATTAAGGTCATAAAGACTGAACTGATAAAGTTGCAACTGCTGACGGAGAGTCAATGGAGGACGTCTCGCGTAGCAAGGTCGATCGAGGTCTTGACCAGCCTCGGTTCGATTTAGATGGTGAGCTTCCGGTATGGTGGATGAGGGACCAAGGAAGCGGCCTATGAGTGAAGCGCTAGGTCACCTGCGAAGGATCCTAGAGGGTGCTGACCATACGGTGCTCGGGCTCTGGGTCGCCGAAGATACCCACACGTGCGTCGTGGAAGATATTGGAACAAGGAGTAAGAGTTGTTTTCTGAAACCGGGCATGGATCTAGTTGATTGACCTTGCTGGTCCTCAACGGATGAGTCCATGGCTCTTTTATATGGATATGTGGGTTGATCTAGCTGATCTTCCACGGAGATTCCATTCTATTATATGAATATATTGCCGGTTACTATGAGCTAGGAACTATGGAAAAGGCCCCTGAGCGAACAGGTGGTGAGCGTTCTGGTTGCCAATGATGCCATAAGTATACCAATGAATGAATGACTGGAAATAAGGATTCAACCAGAGACTTTGAGGATTGTCATCAGTGACATAATGGTTTTATCAAAGGATTGTTTTAAAGCTAGTTGATGCTAAGAAAAAGGCAATTTCATATTGGGTGTGTAAGTGGTGTGACTAGTTTTATGTTTGCATGAACTTCCGGCTAGGGGGCCTTGGAACTCTTTTCCTTGGTACCCGGGACAAAACCTAACCAAATTCTTAATTGGATCCCATCACTACAGTGGTTGGGCGGTTGGCTAACCCATGGGACTGGATGGGGTTAGGCTGGACTGATGGATCCATAAATCGAGATTTAATTTCTATTATTACGATAGATGAAGTAAATTCCGGAGAGTAATTGTTCTATGGATAGGAATCAACGGCTGTGCCTCTTGATGGGGAAAAAAGCGTTGATCCCAATGATCCAAGTGCAAGTTTCTTCCTTGATCTGACCAAGTACTCTTAGAGGTGCAGTCGGATCAGTTTGATCAGTAATGATCTTGACTACGTTAGAGTAAAGAGTTATCCTGGTGGAATCGCCCATGCTTTTCGGGTAAAGGAAGTTTTTCCGGTTTCGGTTTTGGACAAACCGACGGATTAGTCTCTTGTCCGGATATCCGTGGGCGAGGCCCCGAGTGTGAGACCCCTACCCACGCATGATGTGCTACTTCCGCTGCTAGTACCCGAATCGGTTGCGCGGTGGAGACCGGGATCTCACAGTTGGTATCAGAGCAGGTTTTGAAAGCTAATAAAGATAATTAAATTCTTATCTGAAATTGGTAATAAGAATTTTGAAACAGCATTTTCATAATGTATTTTCATTCCGTAAGCTTCTTTAATGAAGAAATTTTAATCAAAGAAATTGTTTTTATAGATGGAAGTTTTCCATTTATCTGGTATTCCCGACCTCACCCAGTCTCAAGATATGATTGCATTTGCCTTTGAGCATCTCATCTCTTTCGCTTCAACTCAAACAAGCCGAGCAAGACTCGCACGCCATTTCGCGGATTTATATTTTCCTACCCCAGCGGAGAGAATACAACATAAGTGGTTTGCAGGGCAATATGTCCACGCCCCTTGCGACCGCCGTACAATGCTGTGGCAGAATCTCTCATTGACTATGATCCTGTTAAAGCTGAAAATGGTGCGTGGTGTCATTCTATATCATTCGACGCCTCGAAATTTCAGACTTTCATGTCGAATTTATAGACTCCTTAGTCGATTTATCCCTAAGGAGAAAATAATAGCTCCCTTCGCAGTTAGAGAACTTATGTAACAGGGCATGACTATGGCCCAGTACGGTCCTCTTATATGTCTTCCGAGGAGATTTTGAACTCAGAGCCGAGTTGCTCTATGTACATATTGCAACTTTTATATAAATAAAGAAACGTTTTCCGGTGAAAAAAATTCATGTTGGATAAATGATTGTTTATGGCGGACGACCTACCGCCGCTGATTTTTTTTAAAAAAAAAACTTTTATCGGACATATGTCATAGATCTCTATTAAGATCTTGTCTTGTATAAGAAATTGTTTTTCGAACTCTTAAGTCTTAGGATCTCGTGAATAATATCAAAATAAAAATTTAATAATATATAAATTTTGGTAGAATCATGAGACGAGAAAACCGTGGTCATCAGCCAGACCCTGTCTCTGAAGATGACGAGCTTGAACTTGATGTTCGCAAGGCTCTTCATAGGACTCAGCCAACCAGGACCCTTCAAAGGAGAAGGAGAGAACCTGGGCGAGGCTGTGGAGAAATGGGTGGAAGCCTTGGAAGAGTATTTTAACGTCACGGGATACAATCATCAGAGTAATTGGCTAATAAAGATCAACTGAGAAGCCAAATATGTCAAAAATTTATCAAGAAACACAAAAAGGTTGTAATTGTGTGATATAATTCATACAAATTGATATTCAAACTGAAAAATTTGTAATTTAGTAATTAGGTCTTTAAATGGAAGTACCGCAATTATATAGAATCCCTGACTTGCTTAAGGCCTAAACATGATGGTAATTACATTATAATTCCAAGGGCCGTGACTACCCGTATATACCGAGAGTATAACTGTAGCTCTTTACTGACAGTATATACGAGTAAATCTAAGACTTGAAATTATAAGCGTTAATGCTATCCAGAGGATGATTTCGAATGTGGTTGATATGATTTTTAATTTTGTTTGAGAATTGATGAATTGATTTGGATTCTGATTGAAAAATGATGATCCTTGAAAATTGGTTGAAATGTAATAAGCTGAGCGAAACCTCAATGAGGATGAATGGGACGAGTCCCTGTGATGATATTCATAACTGGAATGATGATAATGATTTCAGCAAATCACTATGAGATTAGTGGATTGTGCTGTCAAAGTGCTACTGTTAACACTTGACTCGGTATATCAAGTTAAGGGATGACAAATTGAAAACTTGCTTGATTGAAATTCCCGTGGCTCAGAAAGAAAAATTTTCGATCCGATGGACCATTATCATGTTAAAGATATGAATGATATGATCTGAAATGAATTGTTATTTAATAATGAGTTCTATATAAGGGATATTTATCCCGTATTCTGTTGGGTTTACTAGAATATAAGGAACCCCAGAATAAATTGGATCTTAAGAAAAAGAGTTGTCCTCTACTTTACGAGATGAGGACATCTCGCATTTTTAAAGTGGGGTAGAATGTAAGATTCCTCCCCAGCCTTCTAGGTATATAGGAGTAAGAATCTCCTTTTCTGATCTTATAATTATTCCTTCTCTAAATAAAAGAAAGATTCTCTTTAAAAAGGGAAGACACTTTACCCAGAATACTTCTCAAGAATCCCACTTGTTTTAAGGATTATGAACGATGAGTTCTGAAGTGAGAATCGATATTTTGGATATCAAGGTTTTAGTCTTCATTCGAGTACGGCCCAAAAGAAGTTCTTTATCTCTTGGGAAGTATAAGAAGTTATCCCCCAGATATTGTGGACCAAAGAAGGTAGGTAACTTAGCCTACGAACCTCTTTTATCTCCTCATCTCAAGGTTCTTAATGCTTTCTATAGAAATATGTGCCAAACCCAAATCATAGAATGACGGTAAAACTTCAGTGGCAAGATACCGTTGGCTTCTAAGTTACGCTAGCTCCTTCCTTTATATAAATCGTAACTTTTACTTGTCGCTCACAGTAATCTTACTTCCATCGATCTCCTTTCTTTCTTAATCTCCTTCATGGCTTGGCAACAAGAACTAGTTTTATCCATAATGATTCCTCACCTTCAAGATGCAAGTGAGTCTGTGAAGAAGGATTTTATAGAACAGTATGAGCGCTCACTTTTCCCTCACTTGGGAACTTCTGTAGCGCAGACCAAATGGCGGACCTATCAAGACATAACTAGGATAACACCCTGGGGTCAGCAACATTTTCGTAATAATGTCCGCTTGGCCATGGTTATTGAAGCTTTGGGTTTGGGTCCCCGATACTACTGCGTGATGAGATCAAGACATCTTGGGTTTTCTGAGCGGGTCTTCTTACTGGCTTGTTTTCTTCCTCATCAGAAGATATGTCTTTACCCCGTTTTTGGCTTGCCTCTCAACAGAGGTCCTTTTGTTAGATCACCTCATACCACTGAGATAGGCGCGGCAATAACCAACAGAATCATTCCCATAGATGAGTTACCTTACACGTGCGCAGCTTGTGAGTGCTGCTTTTGTGATCATATGCTGGACGGGCTTATGGAAGTGTAAAGAGTTCTTCTATCTTTACTATATATGTTCCAAGAATGAATAAAGTTTAAATCTTGTTCTTGTCTTGACCCTTACGCTCTTTGAGACTTTTTTAATTGGCGATTAATCTTAATTAAAAAATTTCTCTCAATCTCATACTTGTGCATCTTGCGAAATTGCCCCCAGTTTGCGAGATGAGGGCATCTCGCATTTTTCAAGTGGGAGAGAATGTAAGATTCCTCCCCAGCCTCTCAAAATGTCCAGCATCTTCCCCTATAATCAATCCCTCTTTAGAAATATAAAAGACTTGTTTCTAACTATTTTAACTTAGAGAGAGAAAATATTCTAGAGAGAGAATATTTAGATTTTTAATATTTTTGGATAGAAAGTTATCTCATCTTATTAAAATAAGTTTCCCTGAAATAGAAATTCAAAAAGAACTTTCCAATGTGCAATTGGAATTAATTGGAAATGGGTATAAAGGACCTTAGCCTAAGGGTCTAGATTTTCAGAAATTTTTGGATTATGGTCCAATTAAGGTTCCTATGGGCCAATAGCATCAATCCATGTGTAGGGAGGAGATAAATCCAATTTTGTAAAAGAAGATACCAAAAATGAGTAAATGCTCACATAAGATGAAGAGTTGAAAATGTACAAGGTTTATTAGTAAAAAACTATGAGCAATATTAAAAATATGAGATATTTTGGGTATCCAAAAAATGAGTAAATGCTAACATAAGATGAAGAGTTGAAAATGTACAAGGTTTATTAGTAAAAAGCTATGAGCAATATTAAAATGATTCCATTATGACACATATGTAAGGAAGGGGAGTTCTTTAAAGGAGGTGCATATTTCACATAAGATGAAGAGTTGAAAATGTACAAGGTTTATTAGTAAAAAACTATGAGCAATATTAAAATGATTCCATTATGACACATAAGTAAGGAAGGGGAGTTCTTTAAAGGAGGTGCATATTTCACATAAGATGAAGAGTTGAAAATGTACAAGGTTTATCAGTAAAAAACTATGAGCAATATTAAAATGATTCCATTATGACACATATGTAAGGAAGGGGAGTTCTTTAAAGGAGGTGCATATTTCACATGCTTGAATGAGTTTTAAACTCATAAAAATTGAGATATTTCATCTCTCCTCTCTCCTCATTCAAGTCTAGTTACAAAAAGTTAGCTCAACCGACCTAAAAATGGTCAAAAATTGACCAAACTGAGTTGGAAAATTCTAGAATCAGTTTGTTTGGTTAGGAGCTCAATTTTTCCTATAAATAGAAGCCTCCCCCTTGTTGAAAAATATATAGTGTTTATGCATCGTTACTCTACTCCACCTAAGCCAAGAACTGTGAATTCATTAATAATTCACTAGTTTTTGGAGCTTCCCTCTTTCTTTAATTCCCATTAGTGGCTCCATCAACATACTTAACCAATTGATTGGTTGGGGGCCTCTACCGTGAACAAAGAATCAAGCAATTTGTAAGGTAATTAGTGAATATTGATCTTTTCTATAATTTCTCAATGTTTCTCTCTTCTCAACCCCTCTCAAGCTTGAGAAGCTTAATTGGTATGGTTTTTTGAATGCTATTGAAGTGAATTGATGAATGTTAGTGAAGAGTTACATAATTTAATAAATGCTATTGAAGTTAATTTCCATTTATGTTTAAATTCTAATAGTTTTTATGTAATTTCTCTATCTCACTTAAGAAATGGTCATACTCATGACCCATTCTCAATCCAAATGAAGCTTTTCATAAAGCTTTTCCTTAACCCAAGATTAAGCTATGCTTGAGGCCAAATCTAATGGCTTTTTTCTATGCTTTTAGTTTATGTATATTGATGATTCAATCCATTATGGATTAATGATCCAATTAGAGATCATTTTAATTATTTCCTTAATGATAAGCTTTATCCCTTAGAAAAATTGAGATTTATCAGTCATAGCAGCGGAGCTATGGCAAAATTTTTTTAAAAATTATGCATAAAATAATCTCATTCAAAGCATAAAAAGAGGACTTCCTACCATATTCTAGGAATTATAATCCTAGACTAATTGAAAGAAATTCATTATAATCATGGAGAAATTGAATTTTTATATTATGCATAAAGGATAAGTTTTTTATATCAAAAGTGATATTTTTATCATTTTTATTTTCATGCATAGAAGTATGCATAATGGATAAATTTTTATATCAAAAGTGTTATTTTGATCAATTTTTATTTTCATGCATAGAAGTATGCATAAAGGATAAATTTTTATATCAAAAGTGTTATTTTTATCATTTTTATTTTCATGCATAGAAGTATGCATAATGGATAAATTTTTATATCAAAAGTGTTACTTTTACCATTTTTATTTTCATGCATAGAAGTATGCATAAAGGATAAATTTTTATATCAAAAGTGTTATTTTTGTCATTTTTATTTTCATGCATAGAAGTATGCATAATGGATAAATTTTTATATCAAAAGTGTTACTTTTACCATTTTTATTTTCATGCATAGAAGTATGCATAATGGATAAATTTTTATATCAAAAGTGTTATTTTTATCAATTTTTATTTTAATGCATAGAAGTATGCATAAAGGATAAATTTTTATATCAAAAGTGTTATTTTTATCAATTTTTATTTTCATGCATAGAAGTATGCATAAAGGATAAATTTTTATATCAAAAGTGTTATTTTTATCATTTTTATTTTCATGCATAGAAGTATGCATAAAGGATAAACTTTTATCATTTTTATTTCATGCATCATAATGGATAAATTTTTATATCAAAAGTGTTACTTTTATCATATTTGAATTTCATGCATAAAGGTATGCATAAAAGTTGATTATTTTATTATAAAAGTGTGTCTTTTATTATATTGAATTTCATGCATAGAGGTATGCATAAAGGTTGATTATTTTATTATAAAAGTGTGACTTTTATCATAATTGAATTTCATGCATAGAGGTATGCATAAAAGTTAATTATTTTATTATAAAAGTGTGTCTTTTATTATATTGAATTTCCTGCATAGAGGTATGCATAAAAGTTGATTATTTTATTATAAAAGTGTGACTTTTATCATAATTGAATTTCATGCATAGAGGTATGCATAAAATGTGATTATTTTATTGTAAGAGTGTTACTTTTATTATATTGAATTTCATGCATAGAGGTATGCATAAAAGATATTCTTTTTATACTAAAAGTGTGATTTTCATCATAAATGGATTTTATGCATAACTTAGATGCATAGGAGAAATTCTTTTATTCTAAAAGTGTAATTCCTACCAAATTGAATTTATGCATAAGAAGATGCATAAAAGATTGATTTTAATTTCGAAAGTGTTAGTCTTCTTAAATGGAATTTATGCATAAATAAATGTGTAGAGAAATCTTATATCAAATATAAGAATTCTCTTAAAAAAGATATGAAATGTGATAAGATGTGATAAGAGGTGTATGAGATGTGATAAGATTTGATAAGATGCATATGGAAAGTGATAGGATGTGATAAGAGGTGTATGAGATGTAAAAAGATGTGATAAGATGTGTATGAGATGTGATAGAATGTGTTAAGATGAGTTAGGATGTGTTAAGATGTATATGGGATGTGTTAGGACGAGAATGGATGTAATATGGTTGTATGAATGTGATGTGGATGTATACATGTAGATGTATATGTATGAATGTGAATGTTGATGTGGATGTGGATATATGGATGTAGATACGGATGTGTATGTATGTATGTGGATGTGTATGTATGAATGAGGATGTGAAAATGGATGTACGTATATAGATGTGGATGTATGGATGTATGTATGTATGTAGATGTGGATGTATGGTTGTGAATGTGAATGAAGAGGTGGATGTGGATGTATGGATGTAGATACGGATGTGGATGTATGTATGTGAATGTGGATGTATGAATGAGGATGTGAAAATGGATGTATGCATGTGAATGTGGATGTATGAATATGAATGTGGATGTGTGGATGTGGAAATGGAGGTATGGATGTATGAATGTGGATGTGGATGTATGCATGTAGATGCGTATGTATGAATGCGAAATTGGATGTATGATGTGGACGTACGAACATGGATATGTATGTAGAATAATGAATATGAAGGTGTATGTGAGATAATGGGTAGTCTATATGAGTGAATGGATGAGAACGAGTACACGTTGAATGGAATGTGGAATAAGTAATGTGGTCCGAGAGTGGATAATATGGAAAGACAAGAGTTCGTTATAGAAACTGTATTTTGTGACTGTTTGTAAATGACTGTTTTATGTCAAGAATGCTGGAGAAGCATTTTGACCGTCTTGAGGATTAAGGTCATAAAGACCGAACTGATAAAGTTGCAACTGCTGACGGAGAGTCAATGGAGGACGTCTCGCGTAGCAAGGTCGATCGAGGTCTTGACCAGCCTCGGTTCGATTTAAATGGTGAGCTTCCGGTATGGTGGATGAGGGACCAAGGAAGCGGCCTATGAGTGAAGCGCTAGGTCACCTGCGAAGGATCCTAGAGGGTGCTGACCATACGGTGCTCGGGCTCTGGGTCGCCGAAGATACCCACACGTGCGTCGTGGAAGATATTGGAACAAGGAGTAAGAGTTGTTTTATGAAACCGGGCATGGATCTAGTTGATTGACCTTGCTGGTCCTCAACGGATGAGTCCATGGCTCTTTTATATGGATATGTGGGTTGATCTAGCTGATCTTCCACGGAGATTCCATTCTATTATATGAATATATTGCCGGTTACTATGAGCTAGGAACTATGGAAAAGGCCCCTGAGCAAATAGGTGGTGAGCGTTCTAGTTGCCAATGATGCCATAAGTATACCAATGAATGAATGACTGGAAATAAGGATTCAACCAGAGACTTTGAGGATTGTCATCAGTGACATAATGGTTTTATCAAAGGATTGTTTTAAAGCTAGTTGATGCTAAGAAAAAGGCAATTTCATATTGGGTGTGTAAGTGGTGTGACTAGTTTTATGTTTACATGAACTTCCGGCTAGGGGGCCTTGGAACTCTTTTCCTTGGTACCCGGGACAAAACCTAACCAAATTCTTAATTGGATCCCATCACTACAGTGGTTGGGCGATTGGCTAACCCATGGGACTGGATGGGGTTAGGCTGGACTGATGGATCCATAAATCGAGATTTAATTTCTATTATTACGATAGATGAAGTAAATTCCGGATAGTAATTGTTCTATGGATAGGAATCAACGGCTGTGCCTCTTGATGGGGAAAAAAGCGTTGATCCCAATGATCCAAGTGCAAGTTTCTTCCTTGATCTGACCAAGTACTCTTAGAGGTGCAGTCGGATCAGTTTGATCAGTAATGATCTTGACTACGTTAGAGTAAAGAGTTATCCTGGTGGAATCGCCCATGCTTTTCGGGTAAAGGAAGTTTTTCCGGTTTCGGTTTTGGACAAACCGACGGATTAGTCTCTTGTCCGGATATCCGTGGGCGAGGCCCCGAGTGTGAGACCCCTACCCACGCATGATGTGCTACTTCCGCTGCTAGTACCCGAATCCGTTGCGCGGTGGAGACCGGGATCTCACAGTTGGTATCAGAGCAGGTTTTGAAAGCTAATAAAGATAATTAAATTCTTATCTGAAATTGGTAATAAGAATTCAGAAACAGCATTTTCATAATGTATTTTCATTCCGTAAGCTTCTTTAATGAAGAAATTTTAATCAAAGAAATTGTTTTTATAGATGGAAGTTTTCCATTTATCTGGTATTCCCGACCTCACCCAGTCTCAAGATATGATTGCATTTGCCTTTGAGCATCTCATCTCTTTCGCTTCAACTCAAACAAGCCGAGCAAGACTCGCACGCCATTTCGCGGATTTATATTTTCCTACCCCAGCGGAGAGAATACAACATAAGTGGTTTGCAGGGCAATATGTCCACGCCCCTTGCGACCGCCGTACAATGCTGTGGCAGAATCTCTCATTGACTATGATCCTGTTAAAGCTGAAAATGGTGCGTGGTTTCATTCTATATCATTCGACGCCTCGAAATTTCAGACTTTCATGTCGAATTTATAGACTCCTTAGTCGATTTATCCCTAACGAGAAAATAATAG
Organism: Cibotium barometz; assembly: GCF_041138505.1. Classification (NCBI taxonomy): domain Eukaryota; kingdom Viridiplantae; phylum Streptophyta; class Polypodiopsida; order Cyatheales; family Cibotiaceae; genus Cibotium; species Cibotium barometz. The sequence goes on along the minus strand of NC_141081.1, from coordinate 22,150,952 downwards.
CCCCCTTCGCAGTTAGAGAACTTATGTAACAGGGCATGACTATGGCCCAGTACGGTCCTCTTATATGTCTTCCGAGGAGATTTTGAACTCAGAGCCGAGTTGCTCTATGTACATATTGCAACTTTTATATAAATAAAGAAACGTTTTCCGGTGAAAAAAATTCATGTTGGATAAATGATTGTTTATGGCGGACGACCTACCGCTGATTTTTTTTAAAAAAAAAACTTTTATCGGACATATGTCATAGATCTCCATTAAGATCTTGTCTTGTATAAGAAATTGTTTTCCAAACTCTTAAGTCTTAGGATCTCGTGAATAATATCAAAATAAAAATTTAATAATATATAAATTTTGGTAGAATCATGAGACGAGAAAACCGTGGTCATCAGCCAGACCCTGTCTCTGAAGATGACGAGCTTGAACTTGATGTTCGCAAGGCTCTTCATAGGACTTAGCCAACCAGGACCCTTCAAAGGAGAAGGAGAGAACCTGGGCGAGGCTGTGGAGAAATGGGTGGAAGCCTTGGAAGAGTATTTTAACGTCACGGGATACAATCATCAGAGTAATTGGCTAATAAAGATCAACTGAGAAGCCAAATATGTCAAAAATTTATCAAGAAACACAAAAAGGTTGTAATTGTGTGATATAATTCATACAAATTGATATTCAAACTGAAAAATTTGTAATTTAGTAATTAGGTCTTCAAATGGAAGTACCGCAATTATATAGAATCCCTGACTTGCTTAAGGCCTAAACATGATGGTAATTACATTATAATTCCAAGGGCCGTGACTACCCGTATATACCGAGAGTATAACTGTAGCTCTTTACTGACAGTATATACGAGTAAATCTAAGACTTGAAATTATAAGCGTTAATGCTATCCAGAGGATGATTTCGAATGTGGTTGATATGATTTTTAATTCTGTTTGAGAATTGATGAATTGATTTGGATTCTGATTGAAAAATGATGATCCCTGAAAATTGGTTGAAATGTAATAAGCTGAGCGAAACCTCAATGAGGATGAATGGGACGAGTCCCTGTGATGATATTCATAACTGGAATGATGATAATGATTTCAGCAAATCACTATGAGATTAGTGGATTGTGCTGTCAAAGTGCTACTGTTAACACTTGACTCGGTATATCAAGTTAAGGGATGACAAATTGAAAACTTGCTTGATTGAAATTCCCGTGGCTCAGAAAGAAAAATTTTCGATCCGATGGACCATTATCATGTTAAAGATATGAATGATATGATCTGAAATGAATTGTTATTTAATAATGAGTTCTATATAAGGGATATTTATCCCGTATTCTGTTGGGTTTACTAGAATATAAGGAACCCCAGAATAAATTGGATCTTAAGAAAAAGAGTTGTCCTCTACTTTACGAGATGAGGACATCTCGCATTTTTAAAGTGGGGTAGAATGTAAGATTCCTCCCCAGCCTTCTAGGTATATAGGAGTAAGAATCTCCTTTTCTGATCTTATAATTATTCCTTCTCTAAATAAAAGAAAGATTCTCTTTAAAAAGGGAAGACACTTTACCCAGAATACTTCTCAAGAATCCCACTTGTTTTAAGGATTATGAACGATGAGTTCTGAAGTGAGAATCGATATTTTGGATATCAAGGTTTTAGTCTTCATTCGAGTACGGCCCAAAAGAAGTTCTTTATCTCTTGGGAAGTATAAGAAGTTATCCCCCAGATATTGTGGACCAAAGAAGGTAGGTAACTTAGCCTACGAACCTCTTTTATCTCCTCATCTCAAGGTTCTTAATGCTTTCTATAGAAATATGTGCCAAACCCAAATCATAGAATGACGGTAAAACTTCAGTGGCAAGATACCGTTGGCTTCTAAGTTACGCTAGCTCCTTCCTTTATATAAATCGTAACTTTTACTTGTCACTCACAGTAATCTTACTTCCATCGATCTCCTTTCTTTCTTAATCTCCTTCATGGCTTGGCAACAAGAACTAGTTTTATCCATAATGATTCCTCACCTTCAAGATGCAAGTGAGTCTGTGAAGAAGGATTTTATAGAACAGTATGAGCGCTCACTTTTCCCTCACTTGGGAACTTCTGTAGCGCAGACCAAATGGCGGACCTATCAAGACATAACTAGGATAACACCCTGGGGTCAGCAACATTTTCGTAATAATGTCCGCTTGGCCATGGTTATTGAAGCTTTGGGTTTGGGTCCCCGATACTACTGCGTAATGAGATCAAGACATCTTGGGTTTTCTGAGCGGGTCTTCTTACTGGCTTGTTTTCTTCCTCATCAGAAGATATGTCTTTACCCCGTTTTTGGCTTGCCTCTCAACAGAGGTCCTTTTGTTAGATCACCTCATACCACTGAGATAGGCGCGACAATAACCAACAGAATCATTCCCATAGATGAGTTACCTTACACGTGCGCAGCTTGTGAGTGCTGCTTTTGTGATCATATGCTGGACGGGCTTATGGAAGTGTAAAGAGTTCTTCTATCTTTACTATATATGTTCCAAGAATGAATAAAGTTTAAATCTTGTTCTTGTCTTGACCCTTACGCTCTTTGAGACTTTTTTAATTGGCGATTAATCTTAATTAAAAAATTTCTCTCAATCTCATACTTGTGCATCTTGCGAAATTGCCCCCAGTTTGCGAGATGAGGGCATCTCGCATTTTTCAAGTGGGAGAGAATGTAAGATTCCTCCCCAGCCTCTCAAAATGTCCAGCATCTTCCCCTATAATCAATCCCTCTTTAGAAATATAAAAGACTTGTTTCTAACTGTTTTAACTTAGAGAGAGAAAATATTCTAGAGAGAGAATATTTAGATTTTTAATATTTTTGGATAGAAAATTATCTCATCTTATTAAAATAAGTTTCCCTGAAACAGAAATTCAAAAAGAACTTTCCAATGTGCAATTGGAATTAATTGGAAATGGGTATAAAGGACCTTAGCCTAAGGGTCTAGATTTTCAGAAATTTTTGGATTATGGTCCAATTAAGGTTCCTATGGGCCAATAGCATCAATCCATGTGTAGGGAGGAGATAAATCCAATTTTGTAAAAGAAGATACCAAAAATGAGTAAATGCTCACATAAGATGAAGAGTTGAAAATGTACAAGGTTTATTAGTAAAAAACTATGAGCAATATTAAAAATATGAGATATTTTAGGTATCCAAAAAATGAGTAAATGCTAACATAAGATGAAGAGTTGAAAATGTACAAGGTTTATTAGTAAAAAGCTATGAGCAATATTAAAATGATTCCATTATGACACATATGTAAGGAAGGGGAGTTCTTTAAAGAAGGTGCATATTTCACATAAGATGAAGAGTTGAAAATGTACAAGGTTTATTAGTAAAAAACTATGAGCAATATTAAAATGATTCCATTATGACACATAAGTAAGGAAGGGGAGTTCTTTAAAGGAGGTGCATATTTCACATAAGATGAAGAGTTGAAAATGTACAAGGTTTATCAGTAAAAAACTATGAGCAATATTAAAATGATTCCATTATGACACATATGTAAGGAAGGGGAGTTCTTTAAAGGAGGTGCATATTTCACATGCTTGAATGAGTTTTAAACTCATAAAAATTGAGATATTTTATCTCTCCTCTCTCCTCATTCAAGTCTAGTTACAAAAAGTTAGCTCAACCGACCTAAAAATGGTCAAAAATTGACCAAACTGAGTTGGAAAATTCTAGAATCAGTTTGTTTGGTTAGGAGCTCAATTTTTCCTATAAATAGAAGCCTCCCCCTTGTTGAAAAATATATAGTGTTTATGCATCGTTACTCTACTCCACCTAAGCCAAGAACTGTGAATTTATAATAATTCACTAGTTTTTGGAGCTTCCCTCTTTCTTTAATCCCCATTAGTGGCTCCATCAACATACTTAACCAATTGGTTGGTTGGGGGACTCTACCGTGAACAAAGAATCAAGCAATTTGTAAGATAATTAGTGAATATTGATCTTTTCTATAATTTCTCAATGTTTCTCTCTTCTCAACCCCTCTCAAGCTTGAGAAGCTTAATTGGTATGGTTTTTTGAATGCTATTGAAGTGAATTGATGAATGTTAGTGAAGAGTTACATAATTTAATAAATGCTATTGAAGTTAATTTTCATTTATGTTTAAATTCTAATGGTTTTTATGTAATTTCTCTATCTCACTCAAGAAATGGTCATACTCATGACCCATTCTCAATCCAAATGAAGCTTTTCATAAAGCTTTTCCTTAACCCAAGATTAAGCTATGCTTGAGGCCAAATTAATGGCTTTTTTCTATGCTTTTAGTTTATGTATATTGATGATTCAATCCATTATGGATTAATGATCCAATTAGAGATCATTTTAATTATTTTCTTAATGATAAGCTTTATCCCTTAGAAAAATTGAGATTTATCAGTCATAGCAGCGAAGCTAAGGCAAAATTTCTATAAAAATTATGCATAAAATAATTTCATTCAAAGCATAAAAAGAGGACTTCCTACCATATTTTAGGAATTATAATCCTAGATTAATTGAAAGAAATTCATTATAATCATGGAGAAATTGAATTTTTAGATTATGCATAAAGGATAAGTTTTTATATCAAAAGTGATATTTTTATCATTTTTATTTTCATGCATAGAAGTATGCATAATGGATTAATTTTTATATCAAAAGTGTTATTTTGATCAATTTTTATTTTCATGCATAGAAGTATGCATAAAGGATAAATTTTTATATCAAAAGTGTTATCTTTATCATTTTTATTTTCATGCATAGAAGTATGCATAATGGATAAATTTTTATATCAAAAGTGTTAGTTTTACCATTTTTATTTTCATGCATAGAAGTATGCATAATGGATAAATTTTTATATCAAAAGTGTTATTTTTATCAATTTTTATTTTAATGCATAGAAGTATGCATAAAGGATAAATTTTTATATTAAAAGTGTTATTTTTATCAATTTTTATTTTCATGCATAGAAGTATGCATAAAGGATAAATTTTTATATCAAAAGTGTTATTTTTATCATTTTTATTTTCATGCATAGAAGTATGCATAAAGGATAAACTTTTATCATTTTTATTTCATGCATCATAATGGATAAATTTTTATATCAAAAGTGTTACTTTTATCATATTTGAATTTCATGCATAAAGGTATGCATAAAAGTTGATTATTTTATTATAAAAGTGTGTCTTTTATTATATTGAATTTCATGCATAGAGGTATGCATAAAGGTTGATTATTTTATTATAAAAGTGTGACTTTTATCATAATTGAATTTCATGCATAGAGGTATGCATAAAAGTTAATTATTTTATTATAAAAGTGTGTCTTTTATTATATTGAATTTCATGCATAGAGGTATGCATAAAAGTTGATTATTTTATTATAAAAGTGTGACTTTTATCATAATTAAATTTCATGCATAGAGGTATGCATAAAATGTGATTATTTTATTGTAAGAGTGTTACTTTTATCATATTGAATTTCATGCATAGAGGTATGCATAAAAGATATTCTTTTTATACTAAAAGTGTGATTTTCATCATAAATGGATTTTATGCATAACTTAGATGCATAGGAGAAATTCTTTTATTCTAAAAGTGTAATTCCTACCAAATTGAATTTATGCATAAGAAGATGCATAAAAGATTGATTTTAATTTCGAAAGTGTTAGTCTTCTTAAATGGAATTTATGCATAAATAAATGTGTAGAGAAATCTTATATCAAATATAAGAATTCTCTTAAAAAAGATATGAAATGTGATAAGATGTGATAAGAGGTGTATGAGATGTGATAAGATTTGATAAGATGCATATGGAAAGTGATAGGATGTGATAAGAGGTGTATGAGATGTAAAAAGATGTGATAAGATGTGTATGACATGTGATAGAATGTGTTAAGATGAGTTAGGATGTGTTAAGATGTATATGGGATGTGTTAGGACGAGAATGGATGTAATATGGTTGTATGAATGTGATGTGGATGTATACATGTAGATGTATATGTATGAATGTGAATGTTGATGTGGATGTGGATATATGGATGTAGATACGGATGTGTATGTATGTATGTGGATGTGTATGTATGAATGAGGATGTGAAAATGGATGTACGTATATAGATGTGGATGTATGGATGTATGTATGTATGTAGATATGGATGTATGTATGTAGATGTGGATGTATGGTTGTGAATGTGAATGAAGAGGTGGATGTGGATGTATGGATGTAGATACGGATGTGGATGTATGTATGTGAATGTGGATGTATGAATGAGGATGTGAAAATGGATATATGCATGTGAATGTGGATGTATGAATATGAATGTGGATGTGTGGATGTGGAAATGGAGGTATGGATGTATGAATGTGGATGTGGATGTATGCATGTAGATGCGTATGTATGAATGCGAAATTGGATGTATGATGTGGACGTACGAACATGGATATGTATGTAGAATAATGAATATGAAGGTGTATGTGAGATAATGGGTAGTCTATATGAGTGAATGGATGAGAACGAGTACACGTTGAATGGAATGTGGAATAAGTAATGTGGTCCGAGAGTGGATAATATGGAAAGACAAGAGTTCGTTATAGAAACTGTATTTTGTGACTGTTTGTAAATGACTGTTTTATGTCAAGAATGCTGGAGAAGCATTTTGACCGTCTTGAGGATTAAGGTCATAAAGACCGAACTGATAAAGTTGCAACTGCTGACGGAGAGTCAATGGAGGACGTCTCGCGTAGCAAGGTCGATCGAGGTCTTGACCAGCCTCGGTTCGATTTAAATGGTGAGCTTCCGGTATGGTGGATGAGGGACCAAGGAAGCGACCTATGAGTGAAGCGCTAGGTCACCTGCGAAGGATCCTAGAGGGTGCTGACCATACGGTGCTCGGGCTCTGGGTCGCCAAAGATACCCACACGTGCGTCGTGGAAGATATTGGAACAAGGAGTAAGAGTTGTTTTCTGAAACCGGGCATGGATCTAGTTGATTGACCTTGCTGGTCCTCAACGGATGAGTCCATGGCTCTTTTATATGGATATGTGGGTTGATCTAGCTGATCTTCCACGGAGATTCCATTCTATTATATGAATATATTACCGGTTACTATGAGCTAGGAACTATGGAAAAGGCCCCTGAGCAAATAGGTGGTGAGCGTTCTGATTGCCAATGATGCCATAAGTATACCAATGAATGAATGACTGGAAATAAGGATTCAACCAGAGACTTTGAGGATTGTCATCAGTGACATAATGGTTTTATTAAAGGATTGTTTTAAAGCTAGTTGATGCTAAGAAAAAGGGAATTTCATATTGGGTGTGTAAGTGGTGTGACTAGTTTTATGTTTGCATGAACTTCCGGCTAGGGGGCCTTGGAACTCTTTTCCTTTGTACCCGGGACAAAACCTAACCAAATTCTTAATTGGATCCCATCACTACAGTGGTTGGGCGGTTGGCTAACCCATGGGACTGGATGGGGTTAGGCTGGACTGATGGATCCATAAATCGAGATTTAATTTCTATTATTACGATAGATGAAGTAAATTTCGGATAGTAATTGTTCTATGGATAGGAATCAACGACTGTGCCTCTTGATGGGGAAAAAAGCGTTGATCCCAATGATCCAAGTGCAAGTTTCTTCCTTGATCTGACCAAGTACTCTTAGAGGTGCAGTCGGATCAGTTTGATCAGTAATGATCTTGACTACGTTAGAGTAAAGAGTTATCCTGGTGGAATCGCCCATGCTTTCCGGGTAAAGGAAGTTTTTCCGGTTTCGGTTTTGGACAAACTGACGGATTAGTCTCTTGTCCGGATATCCGTGGGTGAGGCCCCGAGTGTGAGACGCCTACCCACGCATGATGTGCTACTTCCGCTGCTAGTACCCGAATCCGTTGCGTGGTGGAGACCGGGATCTCACAGTTGGTATCAGAGCAGGTTTTGAAAGCTAATAAAGATAATTAAATTCTTATCTAAAATTGGTAATAAGAATTCAGAAACAGCATTTTCATAATGTATTTTCATTCCGTAAGCTTCTTTAATGAAGAAATTTTAATCAAAGAAATTGTTTTTATAGATGGAAGTTCCCCATTTATCTGGTATTCCCGACCTCACCCAGTCTCAAGATATGATTGCATTTGCCTTTGAGCATCTCATCTCTTTCGCTTCAACTCAAACAAGCCGAGCAAGACTCGCACGCTATTTCGCGGATTTATATTTTCCTACCCCAGCGGAGAGAATACAACATAAGTGGTTTGCAGGGCAATATGTCCACGCCCCTTGCGACCGCCGTACAATGCTGTGGCAGAATCTCTCATTGACTATGATCCTGTTAAAGCTGAAAATGGTGCGTGGTGTCATTCTATATCATTTGACACCTCAAAATTTCAGACTTTCATGTCGAATTTATAGACTCCTTAGTCGATTTATCCCTAAGGAGAAAATAATAGCCCCCTTCGCAGTTAGAGAACTTATGTAACAGGGCATGACTATGGCCCAGTACGGTCCTCTTATATGTCTTCCGAGGAGATTTTGAACTCAGAGCTGAGTTGCTCTATGTACATATTGCAACTTTTATATAAATAAAGAAACACTTTTCGATGAAAAAAATTCATGTTGGATAAATGATTGTTTATGGCGGACGACCTACCGCTGATTTTTTTTTAAAAAAAACTTTTATCGGACATATGTCATAGATCTCCATTAAGATCTTATCTTGTATAAGAAATTGTTTTTCGAACTCTTAAGTCTTAGGATCTCGTGAATAATATCAAAATAAAAATTTAATAATATATAAATTTTGGCAGAATCATGAGACGAGAAAACTGTGGTCATCAGCCAGACCCTGTCTCTGAAGATGACGAGCTTGAACTTGATGTTCGCAAGGCTCTTCATAGGACTCAGCCAGGACCCTTCAAAGGAGAAGGAGAGAACCTGGGCGAGGCTGTGGAGAAATGGGTGGAAGCCTTGGAAGAGTATTTTAACGTCACGGGATACATTCATCAGAGTAATTGGCTAATAAAGATCAACTGAGAAGCCAAATATGTCAAAAATTTATCAAGAAACACAAAAAGGTTGTAATTGTGTGATATAATTCATACAAATTGATATTCAAACTGAAAAATTCGTAATTTAGTAATTAGGTCTTCAAATGGAAGTACCGCAATTATATAGAATCCCTGACTTGCTTGAGGCCTAGACATGATGGTAATTACATTATAATTCCAAGGGCCGTGACTACCCGTATATACCGAGAGTATAACTGCAGCTCTTTACTGACAGTATATACGAGTAAATCTAAGACTTGAAATTATAAGCGTTAATGCTATCCAGAGGACGATTTCGAATGTGGTTGAAATGATTTTTAATTCTGTTTGAGAATTGATGAATTGATTTGGATTCTGATTGAAAAATGATGATCCCTAAAAATTGGTTGAAATGTAATAAGCTGAGCGAAACCTCAATGAGGATGAATGGGAGGACGAGTCCCTGTGATGATATTCATAACTGGAATGATGATAATGATTTCAGCAAATCACTATGAGATTAGTGGATTGTGCTGTCAAAGTGCTACTGTTAACACTTGACTCGGTATATCAAGTTAAGGGATGACAAATTGAAAACTTGCTTGACTGAAATTCCCGTGGCTCAGAAAGAAAAATTTTCGATCTGATGGACCATTATCATGTTAAAGATATGAATGATATGATCTGAAATGAATTGTTATTTAATGATGAGTTCTATATAAGGGATATTTATCCCGTATTCTGTAGGGTTGACCAGAATATAAGGAACCCCAGAATAAATTGGATCTTAAGAAAAAGAGTTGTCCTCTACTTTACGAGATGAGAACATCTCGCATTTTTAAAGTGGGGTAGAATGTAAGATTCCTCCCCAGCCTTCGAGGTATATAGGAGTAAGAATCTCCTTTTCTGATCTTATAATTATTCCTTCTCTAAATAAAAGAAAGATTCTCTTTAAAAAGGGAAGACACTTTACCCAGAATACTTCTCAAGAATCCCACTTGTTTTAAGGATTATGAACGATGAGTTCTGAAATGAGAATCGATATTTTGGATATCAAGGTTTTAGTCTTCATTCGAGTACGGCCCAAAAGAAGTTCTTTATCTCTTGAGAAGTATAAGAAGTTATCCCCCAGATATTGTGGACCAAAGAAGGTAGGTAACTTAGCCTACGAACCTCTTTTATCTCCTCATCTCAAGGTTCTTAATGTTTTCTATAGAAATATGTGCCAAACCCAAATCATAGAATGACGGTAAAACTTCAGTGGGACAAGATACCGTTGGCTTCTAAGTTACGCTAGCTCCTTCCTTTATATAAATCGTAACTTTTACTTGTCGCTCATAGTAATCTTACTTCCATCGATCTCCTTTCTTTCTTAATCTCCTTCATGGCTTGGCAACAAGAACTAGTTTTATCCATAATGATTCCTCACCTTCAAGACGCAAGTGAGTCTGTGAAGAAGGATTTTATAGAACAGTATGAGCGCTCACTTTTCCCTCACTTGGGAACTTCTGTAGCGCAGACCAAATGGCGGACCTATTAAGACATAACTAGGATAACACCTTGGGGTTAGCAACATTTTCGTAATAATGTCCGCTTGGCCATGGTTATTGAAGCTTTGGGTTTGGGTCCCCGATACTACTGCGTCATGAGATCAAGACATCTTGGGTTTTCTGAGCGGGTCTTCTTACTGGCGTGTTTTCTTCCTCATCAGAAGATGTGCCTTTACCCCGTTTTTGGCTTGCCTCTCAACAGAGGTCCTTTTGTTAGATCACCTCATACCACTGAGATAGGCGCGGCAATAACCAACAGAATCATTCCCATAGATGAGTTACCTTATACGTGCGCAGCTTGTGAGTGCTGCTTTTGTGATCATATGCTGGACGGGCTTATGGAAGTGTAAAGAGTTCTTCTATCTTTACTGTATATGTTCCAAGAATGAATAAAGTTTAAATCTTGTTCTTGTCTTGACCCTTACGCTCTTTGAGACTTTTTTAATTGGTGATTAATCTTAATTAAAAAATTTCTCTCAGTCTCATACTTGTGCATCTTGCGAAATTACCCCCAGTTTGCGAGATGAGGGCATCTCGCATTTTTCAAGTGGGAGAGAATGTAAGATTCCTCCCTAGCCTCTCAAAATGTCCAGCATCTTCCCCTATAATCAATCCCTCTTCAGAAATATAAAAGACTTGTTTCTAACTGTAACTTAGAGAGAGAAAATATTCTAGAGAGATAATATTTAGATTTTTAATATTTTTGGATAAAAAATTATCTCATCTTATTAAAATAAGTTTCCCTGAAACAGAAATTCAAAAAGAACTTTCCAATGTGCAATTGGAATTAATTGGAAATGGGTATAAAGGACCTTAGCCTAAGGGTGTAGATTTTCAAAAAATTTTGGATTATGGTCCAATTAAGGTTCCTATGGGCCAATAGCATCAATCCATGTGTAGGGAGGAGATAAATCCAATTTTGTAAAAGAAGATACCAAAAATGAGTAAATGCTCACATAAGATGAAGAGTTGAAAATGTACAAGGTTTATTAGTAAAAAACTATGAGCAATATTAAAAATATGAGATATTTTGGGTATCCAAAAAATGAGTAAATGCTCACATAAGATGAAGAGTTGAAAATGTACAAGGTTTATTAGTAAAGAACTATGAGCAATATTAAAATGATTCCATTATGACACATATGTAAGGAAGGGGAGTTCTTTAAAGGAGGTGCATATTTCACATAAGATGAAGAGTTGAAAATGTACAAGGTTTATTAGTAAAAAACTATGAGCAATATTAAAATGATTCCATTATGACACATAAGTAAGGAAGGGGAGTTCTTTAAAGGAGGTGCATATTTCACATAAGATGAAGAGTTGAAAATGTACAAGGTTTATTAGTAAAAAACTATGAGCAATATTAAAATGATTCCATTATGACACATATGTAAGGAAGGGGAGTTCCTTAAAGGAGGTGCATATTTCACATGCTTGAATGAGTTTTAAACTCATAAAAATTGAGATATTTCATCTCTCCTCTCTCCTCATTCAAGTCTAGTTACAAAAAGTTAGCTCAATCGACCTAAAAATGGTCAAAAATTGACCAAACTGAGTTGGAAAATTCTAGAATCAGTTTGTTTGGTTAGGAGCTCAATTTTTCCTATAAATAGAAGCCTCCCCCTTGTTGAAGAATATATAGTGTTTATGCATCGTTACTCTACTCCACCTAAGCCAAGAACTGTGAATTCATTAATAATTCACTAGTTTTTGGAGCTTCCCTCTTTCTTTAATCCCCATTAGTGGCTCCATCAACATACTTAACCAATTGATTGGTTGGGGGCCTCTACCGTGAACAAAGAATCAAGCAATTTGTAAGGTAATTAGTGAATATTGATCTTTTCTATAATTTCTCAATGTTTCTCTCTTCTCAACCCCTCTCAAGCTTGAGAAGCTTAATTGGTATGGTTTTTTGAATGCTATTGAAGTGAATTGATGAATGTTAGTGAAGAGTTACATAATTTAATAAATGCTATTGAAGTTAATTTCCATTTATGTTTAAATTCTAATGGTTTTTATGTAATTTCTCTATCTCACTCAAGAAATGGTCATACTCATGACCCATTCTCAATCCAAATGAAGCTTTTCATAAAGCTTTTCCTTAACCCAAGATTAAGCTATGCTTGAGGCCAAATTAATGGCTTTTTTCTATGCTTTTAGTTTATGTATATTGATGATTCAATCCATTATGGATTAATGATCCAATTAGAGATCATTTTAATTATTTCCTTAATGATAAGCTTTATCCCTTAGAAAAATTGAGATTTATCAGTCATAGCAGCGGAGCTATGGCAAAATTTTTATAAAAATTATGCATAAAATAATTTCATTCAAAGCATAAAAAGAGGACTTCCTACCATATTCTAGGAATTATAATCCTAGATTAATTGAAAGAAATTCATTATAATCATGGAGAAATTGAATTTTTATATTATGCATAAAGGATAAGTTTTTTATATCAAAAGTGATATTTTTATCATTTTTATTTTCATGCATAGAAGTATGCATAATGGATAAATTTTTATATCAAAAGTATTATTTTGATCAATTTTTATTTTCATGCATAGAAGTATGCATAAAGGATAAATTTTTATATCAAAAGTGTTATTTTTATCATTTTTATTTTCATGCATAGAAGTATGCATAATGGATAAATTTTTATATCAAAAGTGTTACTTTTACCATTTTTATTTTCATGCATAGAAGTATGCATAATGGATAAATTTTTATATCAAAAGTGTTATTTTTATCAATTTTTATTTTAATGCATAGAAGTATGCATAAAGGATAAATTCTTATATCAAAAGTGTTATTTTTATCAATTTTTATTTTCATGCATAGAAGTATGCATAAAGGATAAATTTTTATATCAAAAGTGTTATTTTTATCATTTTTATTTTCATGCATAGAAGTATGCATAAAGGATAAATTTTTATATCAAAAGTGTTACTTTTATCATTTTTATTTCATGCATCATAATGGATAAATTTTTATATCAAAAGTGTTACTTTTATCATATTTGAATTTCATGCATAAAGGTATGCATAAAAGTTGATTATTTTATTATAAAAGTGTGTCTTTTATTATATTGAATTTCGTGCATAGAGGTATGCATAAAGGTTGATTATTTTATTATAAAAGTGTGACTTTTATCATAATTGAATTTCATGCATAGAGGTATGCATAAAAGTTGATTATTTTATTATAAAAGTGTGTCTTTTATTATATTAAATTTCATGCATAGAGGTATGCATAAAAGTTGATTATTTTATTGTAAAAGTGTGACTTTTATCATAATTGAATTTCATGCATAGAGGTATGCATAAAAGTTGATTATTTTATTGTAAGAGTGTTACTTTTATCATATTGGATTTCATGCATAGAGGTATGCATAAAAGATATTCTTTTTATACTAAAAGTGTGATTTTCATCATAAATGGATTTTATGCATCACTTAGATGCATAGGAGAAATTCTTTGATTCTAAAAGTGTAATTCCTACCAAATTGAATTTATGCATAAGAAGATGCATAAAAGATTGATTTTAATTTCAAAAGTGTTAGTCTCCTTAAATGAAATTTATGCATAAATAAATGTGTAGAGAAATCTTATATCAAATATAAGAATTCTCTTAAAAAAGATATGAAATGTGATAAGATGTGATAAGAGGTGTATGAGATGTGATAAGATTTGATAAGATGCATATGGAAAGTGATAGGATGTGATAAGAGGTGTATGAGATGTAAAAAGATGTGATAAGATGTGTATGAGATGTGATAGAATGTGTTAAGATGAGTTAGGATGTGTTAAGATGTATATGGGATGTGTTAGGACGAGAATGGATGTAATATGGTTGTATGAATGTGATGTGGATGTATACATGTAGATGTATATGTATGAATGTGAATGTTGATGTGGATGTGGATGTATGGATGTAGATACGGATGTGTATGTATGTATGTGGATGTGTATGTATGAATGAGGATGTGAAAATGGATGTACGTATGTAGATGTGGATGTATGGATGTATGTATGTAGATGTGGATGTATGGATGTGAATGTGAATGAAGAGGTGGATGTGGATGTATGGATGTAGATACGGATGTGGATGTATGTATGTGAATGTGGATGTATGAATGAGGATGTGAAAATGGATGTATGCATGTGAATGTGGATGTATGAATATGAATGTGGATGTGTGGATGTGGAAATGGAGGTATGGATGTATGAATGTGGATGTGGATGTATGCATGTAGATGCGTATGTATGAATGCAAAATTGGATGTATGATGTGGACGTACGAACATGGATATGTATGTAGAATAATGAATATGAAGGTGTATGTGAGATAATGGGTAGTCTATATGAGTGAATGGATGAGAACGAGTACACGTTGAATGGAATGTGGAATAAGTAATGTGGTCCGAGAGTGGATAATATGGAAAGACAAGAGTTCGTTATAGAAACTGTATTTTGTGACTGTTTGTAAATGACTGTTTTATGTCAAGAATGTTGGAGAAGCATTTTGACCGTCTTGAGGATTAAGGTCATGAAGACCGAACTGATAAAGTTGCAACTGCTGACGGAGAGTCAATGGAGGACGTCTCGCGTAGCAAGGTCGATCGAGGTCTTGACCAGCCTCGGCTCGATTTAAATGGTGAGCTTCCGGTATGGTGGATGAGGGACCAAGGAAGCGACCTATGAGTGAAGCGCTAGGTCACCTGCGAAGGATCCTAGAGGGTGCTGACCATACGGTGCTCGGGCTCTGGGTCGCCAAAGATACCCACACGTGCGTCGTGGAAGATATTGGAACAAGGAGTAAGAGTTGTTTTCTGAAACCGGGCATGGATCTAGTTGATTGACCTTGCTGGTCCTCAACGGATGAGTCCATGGCTCTTTTATATGGATATGTGGGTTGATCTAGCTGATCTTCCACGGAGATTCCATTCTATTATATGAATAAATTGCCGGTTACTATGAGCTAGGAACTATGGAAAAGGCCCCTGAGCGAATAGGTGGTGAGCGTTCTGGTTGCCAATGATGCCATAAGTATACCAATGAATGAATGACTGGAAATAAGGATTCAACCAGAGACTTTGAGGATTGTCATCAGTGACATAATGGTTTTATCAAAGGATTGTTTTAAAGCTAGTTGATGCTAAGAAAAAGGCAATTTCATATTGGGTGTGTAAGTGGTGTGACTAGTTTTATGTTTGCATGAACTTCCGGCTAGGGGGCCTTGGAACTCTTTTCCTTGGTACCCGGGACAAAACCTAACCAAATTCTTAATTGGATCCCATCACTACACTGGTTGGGCGGTTGGCTAACCCATGGGACTGGATGGGGTTAGGCTGGACTGATGGATCCATAAATCGAGATTTAATTTCTATTATTACGATAGATAAAGTAAATTCCGGATAGTAATTGTTCTATGGATAGGAATCAACGGCTGTGCCTCTTGATGGGGAAAAAAGCGTTGATCCCAATGATCCAAGTGCAAGTTTCTTCCTTGATCTGACCAAGTACTCTTAGAGGTGCAGTCGGATCAGTTTGATCATTAATGATCTTGACTACGTTAGAGTAAAGAGTTATCCTGGTGGAATCGCCCATGCTTTCCGGATAAGGGAAGTTTTTCCGGTTTTGGTTTTGGACAAACCGACGGATTAGTCTCTTGTCCGGATATCCGTGGGCGAGGCCCCGAGTGTGAGACCCCTACCCACGCATGATGTGCTACTTCCACTGCTAGTACCCGAATCCGTTGCGCGGTGGAGACCGGGATCTCACAGTTGGTATCAGAGCAGGTTTTGAAAGCTAATAAAGATAATTAAATTCTTATCTGAAATTGGTAATAAGAATTCAAAAACAGCATTTTCATAATGTATTTTCATTCCGTAAGCTTCTTTAATGAAGAAATTTTAATCAAAGAAATTGTTTTTATAGATGGAAGTTCCCCATTTATCTGGTATTCCCGACCTCACCCAGTCTCAAGATATGATTGCATTTGCCTTTGAGCATCTCATCTCTTTCGCTTCAACTCAAACAAGCCGAGCAAGACTCGCACGCCATTTTGCGGATTTATATTTTCCTACCCCAGCGGAGAGAATACAATATAAGTGGTTTGCAGGGCAATATGTCCACGCCCCTTGCGACCGCCGTACAATGCTGTGGCAGAATCTCTCATTGACTATGATCCATTTAAAGCTGAAAATGGTGCGTGGTGTCATTCTATATCATTCGACGCCTCGATTTCAGACTTTCATGTCGAATTTATAGACTCCTTAGTCGATTTATCCCTAAGGAGAAAATAATAGCCCCCTTCGCAGTTAGAGAACTTATGTAACAGGGCATGACTATGGCCCAGTACGGTCCTCTTATATATCTTCCGAGGAGATTTTGAACTCAGAGCCGAGTTGCTCTATGTACATATTGTAACTTTTATATAAATAAAGAAACGTTTTCTGGTGAAAAAAATTCATGTTGGATAAATGATTGTTTATGGCGGACGACCTACCGCTGATTTTTTTTTTAAAAAAAACTTTTATCGGACATATGTCATAGATCTCCATTAAGATCTTGTCTTGTATAAGAAATTGTTTTCCAAACTCTTAAGTCTTAGGATCTCGTGAATAATATCAAAATAAAAATTTAATAATATATAAATTTTGGCAGAATCATGAGACGAGAAAACCGTGGTCATCAGCCAGACCCTGTCTCTGAAGATGACGAGCTTGAACTTGATGTTCGCAAGGCTCTTCATAGGACTCAGCCAGGACCCTTCAAGGAGAAGGAGAGAACCTGGGCGAGGCTGTGGAGAAATGGGTGGAAGCCTTGGAAGAGTATTTTAACGTCACGGGATACAATCATCAGAGTAATTGGCTAATAAAGATCAACTGAGAAGCCAAATATGTCAAAAATTTATCAAGAAACACAAAAAGGTTGTAATTGTGTGATATAATTCATACAAATTGATATTCAAACTGAAAAATTCGTAATTTAGTAATTAGGTCTTCAAATGGAAGTACCGCAATTATATAGAATCCCTGACTTGCTTGAGGCCTAGACATGATGGTAATTACATTATAATTCCAAGGGCCGTGACTACCCGTATATACCGAGAGTATAACTGCAGCTCTTTACTGACAGTATATACGAGTAAATCTAAGACTTGAAATTATAAGCGTTAATGCTATCCAGAGGATGATTTCGAATGTGGTTGATATGATTTTTAATTCTGTTTGAGAATTGATGAATTGATTTGGATTCTGATTGAAAAATGATGATCCCTGAAAATTGGTTGAAATGTAATAAGCTGAGCGAAACCTCAATGAGGATGAATGGGACGAGTCCCTGTGATGATATTCATAACTGGAATGATGATAATGATTTCAGCAAATCACTATGAGATTAGTGGATTGTGCTGTCAAAGTGCTACTGTTAACACTTGACTCGGTATATCAAGTTAAGGGATGACAAATTGAAAACTTGCTTGACTGAAATTCCCGTGGCTCAGAAAGAAAAATTTTCGATCTGATGGACCATTATCATGTTAAAGATATGAATGATATGATCTGAAATGAATTGTTATTTAATGATGAGTTCTATATAAGGGATATTTATCCCGTATTCTGTTGGGTTGACCAGAATATAAGGAACCCCAGAATAAATTGGATCTTAAGAAAAAGAGTTGTCCTCTACTTTACGAGATGAGGACATCTCACATTTTTAAAGTGGAGTAGAATGTAAGATTCCTCCCCAACCTTCGAGGTATATAGGAGTAAGAATCTCCTTTTCTGATGTTATAATTATTCCATCTCTAAATAAAAGAAAGATTCTCTTTAAAAAGGGAAGACACTTTACCCAGAATACTTCTCAAGAATCCCACTTGTTTTAAGGATTATGAACGATGAGTTCTGAAGTGAGAATCGATATTTTGGATATCAAGGTTTTAGTCTTCATTCGAGTACAGCCCAAAAGAAGTTCTTTATCTCTTGGGAAGTATAAGAAGTTATCCCCCAGATATTGTGGACCAAAGAAGGTAGGTAACTTAGCCCACGAACCTCTTTTATCTCCTCATCTCAAGGTTCTTAATGCTTTCTATAGAAATATGTGCCAAACCCAAATCATAGAATGACGGTAAAACTTCAGTGGCAAGATATCGTTGGCTTCTAAGTTACGCAAGCTCCTTCCTTTATATAAATCGTAACTTTTACTTGTCGCTCACAGTAATCTTACTTCCATCGATCTCCTTTCTTTCTTAATCTCCTTCATGGCTTGGCAACAAGAACTAGTTTTATCCATAAAGATTCTTCACCTTCAAGACGCAAGTGAGTCTGTGAAGAAGGATTTTATAGAACAGTATGAGCGCTCACTTTTCCCTCACTTGGGAACTTCTGTAGCGCAGACCAAATGGCGGACCTATCAAGACATAACTAGGGTAACACCCTGGGGTCAGCAACATTTTTGTAATAATGTCCGCTTGGCCATGGTTATTGAAGCTTTGGGTTTGGGTCCCCGATACTACTGCGTCATGAGATCAAGACATCTTGGGTTTTCTGAGCGGGTCTTCTTACTGGCGTGTTTTCTTCCTCATCAGAAGATATGCCTTTACCCCGTTTTTGGCTTGCCTCTCAACAGAGGTCCTTTTGTTAGATCACCTCATACCACTGAGATAGGTGCGGCAATAACCAACAGAATCATTACCATAGATGAGTTACCTTATACGTGCGCAGTTTGTGAGTGCTGCTTTTGTGATCATATGCTGGACGGGCTTATGGAAGTGTAAAGAGTTCTTCTATCTTTACTGTATATGTTCCAAGAATGAATAAAGTTTAAATCTTGTTCTTGTCTTGACCCTTACGCTCTTTGAGACTTTTTTAATTGGTGATTAATCTTAATTAAAAAATTTCTCTCAGTCTCATACTTGTGCATCTTGAAAAATTATCCCCAATTTGCGAGATGAGGGCATCTCGCATTTTTCAAGTGGGAGAGAATGTAAGATTCCTCCCTAGCCTCTCAAAATGTCCAGCATCTTCCCCTATAATCAATCCCTCTTCAGAAATATAAAAGACTTGTTTCTAACTGTTTTAACTTAGAGAGAGAAAATATTCTAGAGAGAGAATATTTAGATTTTTAATATTTTTGGATAGAAAATTATCTCATCTTATTAAAATAAGTTCCCTTGAAACAGAAATTCAAAAAGAACTTTCCAATGTGCAATTGGAATTAATTGGAAATGGGTATAAAGGACCTTAGCCTAAGGGTCTAGATTTTCAGAAATTTTTGGATTATGGTCCAATTAAGGTTCCTATGGGCCAATAGCATCAATCCATGTGTAGGGAGGAGATAAATCCAATTTTGTAAAAGAAGATACCAAAAATGAGTAAATGCTCACATAAGATGAAGAGTTGAAAATGTACAAGGTTTATTAGTAAAAAACTATGAGCAATATTAAAAATATGAGATATTTTGGGTATCCAAAAAATGAGTAAATACTCACATAAGATGAAGAGTTGAAAATGTACAAGGTTTATTAGTAAAAAACTATGAGCAATATTAAAATGATTCCATTATGACACATATGTAAGGAAGGGGAGTTCTTTAAAGGAGGTGCATATTTCACATAAGATGAAGAGTTGAAAATGTACAAGGTTTATTAGTAAAAAACTATGAGCAATATTAAAATGATTCCATTATGACACATAAGTAAGGAAGGGGAGTTCTTTAAAGGAGGTGCATATTTCACATAAGATGAAGAGTTGAAAATGTACAAGGTTTATTAGTAAAAAACTATGAGCAATATTAAAATGATTCCATTATGACACATATGTAAGGAAGGGGAGTTCTTTAAAGGAGGTGCATATTTCACATGCTTGAATGAGTTTTAAACTCATAAAAATTGAGATATTTCATCTCTCCTCTCTCCTCATTCAAGTCTAGTTACAAAAAGTTAGCTCAACCGACCTAAAAATGGTCAAAAATTGACCAAACTGAGTTGGAAAATTCTAGAATCAGTTTGTTTGGTTAGGAGCTCAATTTTTCCTATAAATAGAAGCCTCCCCCTTGTTGAAAAATATATAGTGTTTATGCATCGTTACTCTACTCCACCTAAGCCAAGAACTGTGAATTCATTAATAATTCACTAGTTTTTGGAGCTTCTCTCTTTCTTTAATCCCCATTAGTGGCTCCATCAACATACTTAACCAATTGATTGGTTGGGGGCCTCTACCGTGAACAAAGAATCAAGCAGTTTGTAAGGTAATTAGTGAATATTGATCTTTTCTATAATTTCTCAATGTTTCTCTCTTCTCAACCCCTCTCAAGCTTGAGAAGCTTAATTGGTATGGTTTTTTGAATGCTATTGAAGTGAATTGATGAATGTTAGTGAAGAGTTACATAATTTAATAAATGCTATTGAAGTTAATTTTCATTTATGTTTAAATTCTAATGGTTTTTATGTAATTTCTCTATCTCACTCAAGAAATGGTCATACTCATGACCCATTCTCAATCCAAATGAAGCTTTTCATAAAGCTTTTCCTTAACCCAAGATTAAGCTATGCTTGAGGCCAAATTAATGGCTTTTTTCTATGCTTTTAGTTTATGTATATTGATGATTCAATCCATTATGGATTAATGATCCAATTAGAGATCATTTTAATTATTTCCTTAATGATAAGCTTTATCCCTTAGAAAAATTGAGATTTATCAGTCATAGCAGCGGAGCTATGGCAAAATTTTTATAAAAATTATGCATAAAATAATTTCATTCAAAGCATAAAAAGAGGACTTCCTACCATATTCTAGGAATTATAATCCTAGATTAATTGAAAGAAATTCATTATAATCATGGAGAAATTGAATTTTTATATTATGCATAAAGGATAAGTTTTTTATATCAAAAGTGATATTTTTATCATTTTTATTTTCATGCATAGAAGTATGCATAATGGATAAATTTTTATATCAAAAGTGTTATTTTGATCAATTTTTATTTTCATGCATAGAAGTATACATAAAGGATAAATTTTTATATCAAAAGTGTTATTTTTATCATTTTTTTTTCATGCATAGAAGTATGCATAATGGATAAATTTTTATATCAAAAGTGTTACTTTTACCATTTTTATTTTCATGCATAGAAGTATGCATAATGGATAAATTTTTATATCAAAAGTGTTATTTTTATCAATTTTTATTTTAATGCATAGAAGTATGCATAAAGGATAAATTCTTATATCAAAAGTGTTATTTTTATCAATTTTTATTTTCATGCATAGAAGTATGCATAAAGGATAAATTTTTATATCAAAAGTGTTATTTTTATCATTTTTATTTTCATGCATAGAAGTATGCATAAAGGATAAATTTTTATATCAAAAGTGTTACTTTTATCATTTTTATTTCATGCATCATAATGGATAAATTTTTATATCAAAAGTGTTACTTTTATCATATTTGAATTTCATGCATAAAGGTATGCATAAAAGTTGATTATTTTATTATAAAAGTGTGTCTTTTATTATATTGAATTTCATGCATAGAGGTATGCATAAAGGTTGATTATTTTATTATAAAAGTATGACTTTTATCATAATTGAATTTCATGCATAGAGGTATGCATAAAAGTTGATTATTTTATTATAAAAGTGTGTCTTTTATTATATTGAATTTCATGCATAGAGGTATGCATAAAAGTTGATTATTTTATTGTAAAAGTGTGACTTTTATCATAATTGAATTTCATGCATAGAGGTATGCATAAAAGTTGATTATTTTATTGTAAGAGTGTTACTTTTATCATATTGGATTTCATGCATAGAGGTATGCATAAAAGATATTCTTTTTATACTAAAAGTGTGATTTTCATCATAAATGGATTTTATGCATAACTTAGATGCAAAGGAGAAATTCTTTTATTCTAAAAGTGTAATTCCTACGAAATTGAATTTATGCATAAGAAGATGCATAAAAGATTGATTTTAATTTCGAAAGTGTTAGTCTCCTTAAATGGAATTTATGCATAAATAAATGTGTAGAGAAATCTTATATCAAATATAAGAATTCTCTTAAAAAAGATATGAAATGTGATAAGATGTGATAAGAGGTGTATGAGATGTGATAAGATTTGATAAGATGCATATGAAAAGTGATAGGATGTGATAAGAGGTGTATGAGATGTAAAAAGATGTGATAAGATGTGATAGAATGTGTTAAGATGAGTTAGGATGTGTTAAGATGTATATGGGATGTGTTAGGACGAGAATGGATGTAATATGGTTGTATGAATGTGATGTGGATGTATACATGTAGATGTATATGTATGAATGTGAATGTTGATGTGGATGTGGATGTATGGATGTAGATACGGATGTGTATGTATGTATGTGGATGTGTATGTATGAATGAGGATGTGAAAATGGATGTATGTATGTAGATGTGGATGTATGGATGTATGTATGTAGATGTGGATGTATGTATGTAGATGTAGATGTATGGATGTGAATGTGAATGAAGAGGTGGATGTGGATGTATGGATGTAGATACGGATGTGGATGTATGTATGTGAATGTGGATGTATGAATGAGGATGTGAAAATGGATGTATGCATGTGAATATGGATGTATGAATATGAATGTGGATGTGTGGATGTGGAAATGGAGGTATGGATGTATGAATGTGGATGTGGATGTATGCATGTAGATGCGTATGTATGAATGCGAAATTGGATGTATGATGTGGACGTACGAACATGGATATGTATGTAGAATAATGAATATGAAGGTGTATGTGAGATAATGGGTAGTCTATATGAGTGAATGGATGAGAACGAGTACACGTTGAATGGAATGTGGAATAAGTAATGTGGTCCGAGAGTGGATAATATGGAAAGACAAGAGTTCGTTATAGAAACTGTATTTTGTGACTGTTTGTAAATGACTGTTTTATGTCAAGAATGTTGGAGAAGCATTTTGACCGTCTTGAGGATTAAGGTCATGAAGACCGAACTGATAAAGTTGCAACTGCTGACGGAGAGTCAATGGAGGACGTCTCGCGTAGCAAGGTCGATCGAGGTCTTGACCAGCCTCGGTTCGATTTAAATGGTGAGCTTCCGGTATGGTGGATGAGGGACCAAGGAAGCGGCCTATGAGTGAAGCGCTAGGTCACCTGCGAGGATACTAGAGGGTGCTGACCATACGGCGCTCGGGCTCTCGGTCGCCAAAGATACCCACACGTGCGTCGTGGAAGATATTGAAACAAGGAGTAAGAGTTGTTTTCTGAAACCGGGCATGGATCTAGTTGATTGACCTTGCTGGTCCTCAACGGTGATCTAGCTGATCTTCCACGGAGATTCCATTCTATTATATGAATATATTGCCGGTTACTATGAGCTAGGAACTATGGAAAAGGCCCCTGAGCGAACAGGTGGTGAGCGTTCTGGTTGCCAATGATGCCATAAGTATACCAATGAATGAATGACTGGAAATAAGGATTCAACCAGAGACTTTGAGGATTGTCATCAGTGACATAATGGTTTTATCAAAGGATTGTTTTAAAGCTAGTTGATGCTAAGAAAAAGGCAATTTCATATTGGGTGTGTAAGTGATGTGACTAGTTTTATGTTTGCATGAACTTCCGGCTAGGGGGCCTTGGAACTCTTTTCCTTGGTACCCGGGACAAAACCTAACCAAATTCTTAATTGGATCCCATCACTACAGTGGTTGGGCGGTTGGCTAACCCATGGGACTGGATGGGGTTAGGCTGGACTGATGGATCCATAAATCGAGATTTAATTTCTATTATTACGATAGATGAAGTAAATTCCGGATAGTAATTGTTCTATGGATAGGAATCAACGGCTGTGCCTCTTGATGGGGAAAAAAGCGTTGATCCCAATGATCCAAGTGCAAGTTTCTTCCTTGATCTGACCAAGTACTCTTAGAGGTGCAGTCGGATCAGTTTGATCAGTAATGATCTTGACTACGTTAGAGTAAAGAGTTATCCTGGTGGAATCGCCCATGCTTTCCGGGTAAAGGAAGTTTTTTCGGTTTCGGTTTTTGACAAACCGACGGATTAGTCTCTTGTCCAGATATCCGTGGGCGAGGCCCCGAGTGTGAGACCCCTACCCACGCATGATGTGCTACTTCCGCTGCTAGTACCCGAATCCATTGCGCGGTGGAGACCGGGATCTCACAGTTGGTATCAGAGCAGGTTTTGAAAGCTAATAAAGATACTTAAATTCTTATCTGAAATTGGTAATAAGAATTCAGAAACAGCATTTTCATAATGTATTTTCATTCCGTAAGCTTCTTTAATGAAGAAATTTTAATCAAAGAAATTGTTTTTATAGATGGAAGTTCCCCATTTATCTGGTATTCCCGACCTCACCCAGTCTCAAGATATGATTGCATTTGCCTTTGAGCATCTCATCTCTTTCGCTTCAACTCAAACAAGCCGAGCAAGACTCGCACGCCATTTCGCGGATTTATATTTTCCTACCCCAGCGGAGAGAATACAACATAAGTGGTTTGCAGGGCAATATGTCCACGCCCCTTGCGACCGCCGTACAATGCTGTGGCAGAATCTCTCATTGACTATGATCCTGTTAAAGCTGAAAATGGTGCGTGGTGTCATTCTATATCATTCGACGCCTCGAAATTTTAGACTTTCATGTCGAATTTATAGACTCCTTAGTCGATTTATCCCTAAGGAGAAAATAATAGCCCCCTTCGCAGTTAGAGAACTTATGTAACAGGGCATGACTATGGCCCAGTACTGTCCTCTTATATGTCTTCCGAGGAGATTTTGAACTCAGAGCCGAGTTGCTCTATGTACATATTGCAACTTTTATATAAATAAAGAAACGTTTTTCGGTGAAAAAAATTCATGTTGGATAAATGATTGTTTATAGCGGACGACCTACCGTTGATTTTTTTTATAAAAAAAAACTTTTATCGGACATATGTCATAGATCTCTATTAAGATCTTGTCTTGTATAAGAAATTGTTTTCCGAACTCTTAAGTCTTAGGATCTCGTGAATAATATCAAAATAAAAATTTAATAATATATAAATTTTGGCAGAATCATGAGACGAGAAAACCGTGGTCATCAGCCAGACCCTGTCTCTGAAGATGACGAGCTTGAACTTGATGTTCGCAAGGCTCTTCATAGGACTCAGCCAGGACCCTTCAAAGGAGAAGGAGAGAACCTGGGCGAGGCTGTGGAGAAATGGGTGGAAGCCTTGGAAGAGTATTTTAACGTCACGGGATACAATCATCAGAGTAATTGGCTAATAAAGATCAACTGAGAAGCCAAATATGTCAAAAATTTATCAAGAAACACAAAAAGGTTGTAATTGTGTGATATAATTCATACAAATTGATATTCAAACTGAAAAATTCGTAATTTAGTAATTAGGTCTTCAAATGGAAGTACCGCAATTATATAGAATCCCTGACTTGCTTGAGGCCTAGACATGATGGTAATTACATTATAATTCCAAGGGCCGTGACTACCCGTATATACCGAGAGTATAACTGCAGCTCTTTACTGACAGTATATACGAGTAAATCTAAGACTTGAAATTATAAGCGTTAATGCTATCCAGAGGATGATTTCGAATGTGGTTGATATGATTTTTAATTCTGTTTGAGAATTGATGAATTGATTTGGATTCTGATTGAAAAATGATGATCCCTGAAAATTGGTTGAAATGTAATAAGCTGAGCGAAACCTCAATGAGGATGAATGGGACGAGTCCCTGTGATGATATTCATAACTGGAATGATGATAATGATTTCAGCAAATCACTATGAGATTAGTGGATTGTGCTGTCAAAGTGCTACTGTTAACACTTGACTCGGTATATCAAGTTAAGGGATGACAAATTGAAAACTTGCTTGACTGAAATTCCTGTGGCTCAGAAAGAAAAATTTTCAATCTGATGGACCATTATCATGTTAAAGATATGAATGATATGATCTGAAATGAGTTGTTATTTAATGATGAGTTCTATATAAGGGATATTTATCCCGTATTCTGTTGGGTTGACCAAAATATAAGGAACCCCAGAATAAATTGGATCTTAAGAAAAAGAGTTGTCCTCTACTTTACGAGATGAGGACATCTCGCATTTTTAAAGTGGGGTAGAATGTAAGATTCCTCCCCAGCATTCGAGGTATATAGGAGTAAGAATCTCCTTTTCTGATCTTATAATTATTACTTCTCTAAATAAAAGAAAGATTCTCTTTAAAAAGGGAAGACACTTTACCCAGAATACTTCTCAAGAATCCCACTTGTTTTAAGGATTATGAACGATGAGTTCTGAAGTGAGAATCGATATTTTGGATATCAAGGTTTTAGTATTCATTCGAGTACGGCCCAAAAGAAGTTCTTTATCTCTTGGGAAGTATAAGAAGTTATCTCCCAGATATTGTGGACCAAAGAAGGTAGGTAACTTAGCCTACGAACCTCTTTTATCTCCTCATCTCAAGGTTCTTAATGCTTTCTATAGAAATATGTGCCAAACCCAAATCATAGAATGACGGTAAAACTTCAGTGGGAAGATACCGTTGGCTTCTAAGTTACGCTAGCTCCTTCCTTTATATAAATCGTAACTTTTACTTGTCGCTCACAGTAATCTTACTTCCATCGATCTCCTTTCTTTCTTAATCTCCTTCATGGCTTGGCAATAAGAACTAGCTTTATCCATGATGATTCCTCACCTTCAAGACGCAAGTGAGTCTGTGAAGAAGGATTTTATAGAACAGTATGAGCGCTCACTTTTCCCTCACTTGGGAACTTCTGTAGCGCAGACCAAATGGCGGACCTATCAAGACATAACTAGGGTAACACCCTGGGGTCAGCAACATTTTCGTAATAATGTCTGCTTGGCCATGGTTATTGAAGCTTTGGGTTTGGGTCCGCGATACTACTACGTCATGAGATCAAGACATCTTGGGTTTTCTGAGCGGGTCTTCTTACTGGCGTGTTTTCTTCCTCATCAGAAGATATGCCTTTACCCCGTTTTTGGCTTGCCTCTCAACAGAGGTCCTTTTGTTAGATCACCTCATACCACTGAGATAGGCGCGGCAATAACCAACAGAATCATTCCCATAGATGAGTTACCTTATACGTGCGCAGCTTGTGAGTGCTGCTTTTGTGATCATATGCTGGACAGGCTTATGGAAGTGTAAAGAGTTCTTCTATCTTTACTGTATATGTTCCAAGAATGAATAAAGTTTAAATCTTGTTCTTGTCTTGACCCTTACGCTCTTTGAGACTTTTTTAATTGGTGATTAATCTTAATTAAAAAATTTCTCTCAGTCTCATACTTGTGCATCTTGCGAAATTACCCCCAGTTTGTGAGATGAGGGCATCTCGCATTTTTCAAGTGGGAGAGAATGTAAGATTCTTCCCTAGCCTCTCAAAATGTCCAGCATCTTCCCCTATAATCAATCCCTCTTCAGAAATATAAAAGACTTGTTTCTAACTCTTTTAACTTAGAGAGAGAAAATATTCTAGAGAGAGAATATTTAGATTTTTAATATTTTTGGATAGAAAATTATCTCATCTTATTAAAATAAGTTCCCTTGAAACAGAAATTCAAAAAGAACTTTCCAATGTGCAATTGGAATTAATTGGAAATGGGTATAAAGGACCTTAGCCTAAGGGTCTAGATTTTCAGAAATTTTTGGATTATGGTCCAATTAAGGTTCCTATGGGCCAATAGCATCAATCCATGTGTAGGGAGGAGATAAATCCAATTTTGTAAAAGAAGATACCAAAAATGAGTAAATGCTCACATAAGATGAAGAGTTGAAAATGTACAAGGTTTATTAGTAAAAAAACTATGAGCAATATTAAAAATATGAGATATTTTGGGTATCCAAAAAATGAGTAAATGCTCACATAAGATGAAGAGTTGAAAATGTACAAGGTTTATTAGTAAAAAACTATGAGCAATATTAAAATGATTCCATTATGACACATATGTAAGGAAGGGGAGTTCTTTAAGGAGGTGCATATTTCACATAAGATGAAGAGTTGAAAATGTACAAGGTTTATTAGTAAAAAACTATGAGCAATATTAAAATGATTCCATTATGACACATAAGGAAGGGGAGTTCTTTAAAGGAGGTGCATATTTCACATAAGATGAAGAGTTGAAAATGTACAAGGTTTATTAGTAAAAAACTATGAGCAATATTAAAATGATTCCATTATGACACATATGTAAGGAAGGGGAGTTCTTTAAAGGAGGTGCATATTTCACATGCTTGAATGAGTTTTAAACTCATAAAAATTGAGATATTTCATCTCTCCTCTCTCCTCATTCAAGTCTAGTTACAAAAAGTTAGCTCAACCGACCTAAAAATGGTCAAAAATTGACCAAACTGAGTTGGAAAATTCTAGAATCAGTTTGTTTGGTTAGGAGCTCAATTTTTCCTATAAATAGAAGCCTCCCCCTTGTTGAAAAATATATAGTGTTTATGCATCGTTACTCTACTCCACCTAAGCCAAGAACTATGAATTCATTAATAATTCACTAGTTTTTGGAGCTTCCCTCTTTCTTTAATCCCCATTAGTGGCTCCATCAACATACTTAAGCAATTGATTGGTTGGGGGTCTCTACCGTGAACAAAGAATCAAGCAATTTGTAAGGTAATTAGTGAATATTGATCTTTTCTATAATTTCTCAATGTTTCTCTCTTCTCAACCCCTCTCAAGCTTGAGAAGCTTAATTGGTATGGTTTTTTGAATGCTATTGAAGTGAATTGATGAATGTTAGTGAAGAGTTACATAATTTAATAAATGCTATTGAAGTTAATTTCCATTTATGTTTAAATTCTAATGGTTTTTATGTAATTTCTCTATCTCACTCAAGAAATGGTCATACTCATGACCCATTCTCAATCCAAATGAAGCTTTTCATAAAGCTTTTCCTTAACCCAAGATTAAGCTATGCTTGAGGCCAAATTAATGGCTTTTTTCTATGCTTTTAGTTTATGTATATTGATGATTCAATCCATTATGGATTAATGATCCAATTAGAGATCATTTTAATTATTTCCTTAATGATAAGCTTTATCCCTTAGAAAAATTGAGATTTATCAGTCATAGCAGCGGAGCTATGGTAAAATTTTTATAAAAATTATGCATAAAATAATTTCATTCAAAGCATAAAAGGAGGACTTCCTACCAAATTCTAGGAATTATAATCCTAGATTAATTGAAAGAAATTCATTATAATCATGGAGAAATTGAATTTTTATATTATGCATAAAGGATAAGTTTTTTATATCAAAAGTGATATTTTTATCATTTTTATTTTCATGCATAGAAGTATGCATAATGGATAAATTTTTATATCAAAAGTGTTATTTTGATCAATTTTTATTTTCATGCATAGAAGTATGCATAAAGGATAAATTTTTATATCAAAAGTGTTATTTTTATCATTTTTATTTTCATGCATAGAAGTATGCATAATGGATAAATTTTTATATCAAAAGTGTTACTTTTACCATTTTTATTTTCATGCATAGAAGTATGCATAATGGATAAATTTTTATATCAAAAGTGTTATTTTTATCAATTTTTATTTTAATGCATAAAAGTATGCATAAAGGATAAATTCTTATATCAAAAGTGTTATTTTTATCAATTTTTATTTTCATGCATAGAAGTATGCATAAAGGATAAATTTTTATATCAAAAGTGTTATTTTTATCATTTTTATTTTCATGCATAGAAGTATGCATAAAGGATAAATTTTTATATCAAAAGTGTTACTTTTATCATTTTTATTTCATGCATAGAAGTATACATAATGGATAATGACAGTGAATGTCAGCTTGATTTTTGTGGAGCCAATCCATTCCAAGGATTCCGTCAAAAACTCCCAAAGGTAAGACTCTGAACTGGTAGTCAGTTACATTCCCATATAGATTAAACTGAATACAATCTGTCTCATGGTGAGTGAAAAGGATCTTCCCACTGGCCAATTCAACTTGCGTAGGTTTCCCTGATTTCTGTTCTAAGACTATCTTATGCAAGCATCCAAGGGAAATAAATGAATGAGTACTGCCTGAATCAATCAAAAGCTTGAATGACTTACCCTTATACTCAGATGGAGTATGGATGACAGAGAATTGACAATTTGGTCCTTGGTTTTCAATTACGGCATAAATTTGACCTCTTTCCTCCTCCACTACTTCTGCTATCGTAACTGCTCTGGCTGCTGCAGATTATTGGGGGCGGAACTCTATCTCTTTGGTTACCCCAGTTTTGGGAGGGAGTTCTGAGATTACTCTTAACAGAGGCAGATGGCTGACCTGGATTCCTCTTGGGATTGCCCTGATTTGACTGATACGAAGGGGCTGGTCTTTGCACTCTGGGTCCTTGACTTCCCTGTCCTCTTGACATGGAAAGAGTCCAGGCAGTCTTTAAGATGGTGACCGAAACCGACACCCAAAACACATGTTCTCACTTCTAAGATCATCCCTTTGAATCCTTGAGAAAGGTGGGGCTCCAAAGGAAGTGTTCTGAGAGAAGGGTCTTCCTTCACTTTTGAATCTACCAGCATCTTGATTATGAATTGGGCCTTGCTGCACCTTTGGGGGTGGGAAGTTTGAAGTACTTCCCGAGGTTTGGAACCTTTTAAAGTTTGAGGGTGCAGGTTTTGGCGGGACCTTAATAACAAATGCCTTGGCAACGTCCTTTGCCATTCTGAAAGCTTCTGTCCCATTAAGACTGGTTTGGCATTTTTCACTAAAGTATCCAATGGCTCGTTCATCCCCCCTCGAATGAATCTGGCCATCAGCTGCTCTTCATCCAAAAGTGGAGAATATTTGAGGAGAAGGACAAATGCCTGATGGTATTCTTCAATTATCTCGCTATCCTGCTTCAGCTCCCAGCTCCAAGAACTCATTCATTTTGGTTTCTAAGAAGCCTAGAGGACAAAACCTCTTCCTGGTAAGCCTTAAGATCTAACCAGGTCTGGGTATTTCGGTCGAGACGGTTTGTCTTGCAATGGTTCCTCCATGCGACCCTGGCCGTTTCTACAATTTTCAGTTTGGTGAGAGCCATCTTGCTTCTCTCATTATAACCTGTTACATCAAAATATTCTTCCATTGCCTTGATCCATTTTTCCACTACTTCACCTAACTGTTCTCCTTCACCCTTGAATGGATCAGGTTGGGATCGGTGCAGGGCTTTACAAACGTCCGAATCTAACTCTTCATCATCGGTAGAGGATCCGGCTGCCTAGCACGGGCCGCGCGCCTCATGATTCTGACAAAACGAGATTTTTGTCAACTTAACTTTGTCAGATTTATGACTATTTGATTTTTGAGATTTATTTCTTAAACAATAAATATTCCATCATAATTCTTAAAAACAAGATTCACTCTGATAATTTTATTAACCAATATTCACAACCACAAAAATAATTACTAATTGGGTCTTCAGAGATGGAAGTACCACAATTGCTTGGAATCCCTGACTTGCTTAAGACCTAGACATGATGGTATTTACCTTATAGTTCCAAGGATCGTGACTACCCATATATACCGAGGGTATAACTGCAGCTCTTTTACTGGCAGTATATACGAGTAAATCTAAGACTTGAAATTATAAGCATAAATGCTATCCAGATGATGAATTCGAATGTGGTTGATATGATTTTTGGTTGAGAACTGATGAGTTGATTTGGATTCTGATTGAAAAATGATGATTCTTGAATTTTGGTTGAAAAGCGATAAGCTGAGCAAAAACCACAATGAGGATGAATGGGACGAGTCCTTGTAATGATGTTTGTAAACTGAAATGACGTTAATGACTTCAGCAAATCACTATGAGATTAGTGGATTGTGCTGGGTGACAGATTGCTATTGTTAACACTTGACCAAGTGGATCAAGTTAAGGGATGTCAAATTAAAAATCTGTGTAATTGAAAATTCCCATGGAGGACTGTTGAGATAGAAAGTTTGGTCGAATGGACCATTATTGTGATAAGGATTTGAATGTTATGATCTGAGTGAATTGTTATCTGATGATGAGTTCTATATAAGGGATCTTTATCCCAGGATTCTCTTAGGTTCACTAGACTATAAGGAACCCCAGAATCAGTTGGATCTTAAGGAAAAGAGTTCTCCTCTAATTTTGCGAGATGAGGACATCTCGTATTTTTTAGGTGGGGTAGGATGTAAGATTCCTCCCTCCATCTTTTAAGGTGTGCAGGTGTAAGAACCTCCCCTTCTGATCTTGTAATTATTCCCCTCTCTAAAATAAAAGAAAGATCTTGTTTTACCCTGTTTTGGCCTAGAGAGAGAAAATGTCTAGAAGGAGGTAATCCAAAATTGAGATATTTTTGGATATAAAAATCTTCCTAGTGTCTAAAATGGTTTCCTCTAAAACACAAATTCAAAAAGAACTTTCCAATGTGCAATTGGAATTAATTGAAAATAGGTAAAAAGGACCTTAGCCTAAGGGTCGAGATTTTCAAAAAATTTTGAATTATGCTCCAATTAAGGTTCTTATGGACCAATAAGATTAATCCAAATGTAGGGAGGAGATAAATTTAATAATAAAAGACAATCCCTCCAAAAATGAGTAAATGCTCACATAAGATGAAGAGTTGACTAAAGACAAGGTTTATTAGTTAAAAAAGAAGAGATATTTAGAAGAAATGATGCATTTTTGACACCTCAGTGTGGGGAATTCCTTTCATGAAGGAGGCACCTATTTCACATGTGTGGAGGAGTTTTAAACTCATAAATAATGAGATATTTTTATCTCTCCTCTCGCCTGTTTCAACTAGATCCAAAACGTAAGCTAAACTGACCAAAAAATGGTCAAAAAATGACCAAACTGATCTAGAAAATTCTAGAATCAGTTTGCTTGGTTAGAGGCTCATTTTTTTCAATAAATAGAATCCTTCCCCTTTGAAAAAGGTTAATAGTTTTTATGAATTGTTACTCTACTCCTCCCCCCAGAGCCAAAAACATTGAATTCACTTGATAATTCAATTGTTTTTGACTAAATCCTCTACAAAGAATTGGTGGCTACTCTTGATCCAAACAAGAGTAGAACTCTCAATTGTTTTTGACTAAATCCTCTACAAATAATTGGTGGCCACTCTTGATCCAAACAAGAGTAGAACCCTCAATCCCTCAAGCCAAAGGAAAGCTCACAGAACTCTTTGTAAGTTAAAAATTCTACTTTTTTTAAAATTCTATTTTCTGATTCTTGCTTTTTAATGTGAATATGGATGTTTGCCTTGATGAAAAGGCCACCCCCTTCTTTTCATTAAGAATTCAACCTTTCTTTATTCTAAAATAAGTAACAAATAAATTGATTTAAACTTTTCTTATTGTTTACTCTTTATCCTAAAATGAGTAACAAATAAATTGATTAAACTTTTCTTATTGTTTACTCTTTATGAAGTAAAAATTAAGTAGATTAGAGTGCTTTACTTCAACTTGGGATTAATTTAAAGTGATATTAGAATGTAAAAATTGAGAAATGGTCAGCCATACAAAGGAGATTATGGTAAAATTTTCTAGAATTTTGTGGAAAAGAAATTTTATTTTTATGTTATTCTAAAAGAGTAATTCCCACCGTTTTTGCATTCTAAAAAAAATATTCTTATTTACTCCATGTACATATTCACCTATGAATATGCATGGATATCACTGATATTAATTATTAAAATTAATTTCTATGTATAGAAAGATGCATAATGTAAATGTTTTTATTATAAAAGTGTTATTTTCATTTAAGTTAATTTCTATGCATAGAAAGATGCATAATGGAAATTTTTTTATTATAAAAATGTTATTTTCATTGAATTTAATGTCTATGCATACAAAGATGCATAATGGAAATTGTTTTATTATAAAAGTGTTGTTTTCATTGAATTTAATTTCTATGTATAGAAAGATGCATAATGGAAATTATTTTTTTATTATAAAAGTGTTATTTTCATTGAATTTAATTTCTATGCATGGAAAGATGCATAATGGAAATTTTTTTATTATAAAAGTGTTATTTTCATTGAATTTAATTTCTATGCATGGAAAGATGCATAATGGAAAATTTTTTATTATAAAAGTGTTTTTTTCATTGAATTTAATTTCTATGCATGGAAAGATGCATAATGGAAAATTTTTTATTATAAAAGTGTTGTTTTCATTGAATTTAATTTCTATGCATAGAAATATGCATAATGGAAATTTGTTTTATTATAAAGTGTTATTTTCATTGAATTTAATTTTTATGCATAGAAAGATGCATAAAGGAAATTTTATTATAAAAGCGTTATTCTTATGACACATCACATCTCTTTCCATCACATCACACTCTTTCACATACACATCTATATCCATTCTTTCACATACTCATTCACATCAATTCTTTCACATATACATTCACATCCATTATCATCACATACATTCACTCACATCCCATATCATTCATTTACGTTCTGATTCACATGACATCACATCTCATCCATTCATTCACATTTATCTGATTCACATCACATCTCATCACATCTATTCACCTCACATCTCATCACCTCTATTCACATCACATCTCATCTATCCATCCATTCATTCCCATCTATCTGATTCACATCTTATCTCATCACATCTATTCACCTCTCATTCTCATCACTTCTATTCACTCACATCCCATATCATTCATTTACGTTCTGATTCACATCCATTATCATCACATACATTCACTCACATCCCATATCATTCATTTACATTCTGATTCACATGACATCACATCTCATCCATTCATTCACATTTATCTGATTCACATCACATCTCATCACATCTATTCACCTCACATCTCATCACCTCTATTCACATCACATCTCATCTATCCATCCATTCATTCCCATCTATCTGATTCACATCTTATCTCATCACATCTATTCACCTCTCATTCTCATCACTTCTATTCACATCACATCCATCCATCCATTCATTCTCATCTATCTGATTCACATCTCATCTCATCACATCTATTTACCTCTTATTCTCATCAGTTCTGTTCACATCACATCCATTCATCATCTATCTGATTCACATCACATCCATTCATCTATCTGATTCACATCTTATCTCATCACATCTATTTACTCACATCTATTCACCTCACATCTCATCACCTCTATTCACATCACATCCATCCATCCATTCATTCCCATCTATCTGATTCAAATCTTATCTCATCACATCTATTTACCTCTCATTCTCATCATTTCTATTCACATTACATCCATCCATCCATTCATTTACATCTATCTAATTCACAACTCATCTCATCACATCTATTCATATAATTTAAACATAGAGTTTAAGAGAATTCTAATTTCTGGTATAAATATTCTTTACGCATCTATTTATGCATAAATCAAATTTAAGAAAAATAACACTTTTGAAATAAAAATAAATCTTTTATGCATCTTTCTATGCATAAATCTAATTTTAATGAGAATAACACTTTTAAAATAAAAAATAAATCTTTTATGCATCTTTCTATGCATAAATTCAATTTTAGTGAGAATAACACTTTTGAAATAAAAATAAATCTTTTATACATCTTTCTATACATAAATTCAATTTTAGTGAGAATAACACTTTTGTAATAAAAACATTTCCAATATGCATCTTTCTATGCATAGAAATTAATTTCAATAATTAATATCAATGATATCCATCCATATTCATAGGTGAATATGGACATGAAGTAATAAAAATATTTCTTTTTGAATGCACAAACGGTGGGGATTACTCTTTTAGAAAAACATAAAGATAAACTTTATTTCCACAAAATTTAAGAAAATTTTGCCATAACCTCCTTTGTATGGCTGACCATTTCTCAATTTTTAACATTCTATTTTCAATTTAAATTAACCCCAATTAGATGTAAAGGACTCTAATCTACACAATTTTTAATTTCCAAGAGAGTAAACAATAAGAAAAGTTTAATTAATCTTTTTATTAAACATTCTAGGATAAAGAAAGGCTGAATTATAAATAAGAGAAGGGATGGCCTTTTCATCAAGGCATAGATTCAGAATTTACTTTAATCAACTATAAAAAAAATAAGAAAATCAAAAAACAATAGATTTGAAATTATAAAGTAAGAAGAATTTAGCTTACATGGAGTTTGTAAGCTTTTCTTTGGCTTGAGGGATTGAGGGTTCTACTCTTGTTTGGATTAAGAGTGGCCACCAAATACTTGGGAGAGGATTAAGTCAATAACAATTGAATTATCAAGAAAATTCAATGTAATTGGCTCTGGGTAGGAGTAGAGTAACAGTGCATAAACACTATTAAGCTTTTACAAAGGGGGAGGCTTCTATTTATAGAAAAAAGTGAGCCTCAAACCAAGCAAACTGATTCTAGAATTTTCCAGATCAGTTTGGTCAATTTTTGACCATTTTTGGGTTAGTTTAGCTTACTTTTTGGAACTAGACTTGAAATAGGAGAGAGGAGAGATGAAATATCTCATTTTATTGATTTAAAATTGGGGGTAATGATGAGAAAAAAGGCGCCTCCTTCATGAGGGGGAATCCCCACTCTGAGGTGTCAAAAATCAATTTTTTAAATGTTTTCTTTGGTCCTTAGTCCACTCTTCATCTTATGTGAGTATTTACTCATTTTTGGGGGTTTTTCTTTATTTCTTCAATTTATCTCCTCCCTACATTTGGATTAATCTTATTGGTCCCTCAGAACCTTTATCCAAATTTTTCAGAAAAATCTGGACCCTTAGGCTAAGGTCTTTTGAGCAGATTATAATTTATTTCTAATGCACCTTAGGAATTTCTTTTTAAACTTCTATTTTGGGGGAATTTATTTTAATAAGAAAGGATATTTTTCCATCCAAAGATAGCTAAAAATTGAATTATCTCTCTCTAGAATATTTTCTCTCTCTAGACCAAAACAGGTAGAAACAAGATCTTTTATTATTATGAAAAGGGGATTGATTACAGGGGAAGAAACTGGACATCTTGAGGGGCTTGGGAGGAATCTTACAAAAGAGAATGTTGATCTCAACGCCAAGCTAGAACAAGAAAAGAAACAACTCTAGAAAGAAGTAAACCACACAAAAGAAATCACAGCACTACATGAGCAACAAGCACAGGTCTTCCAGGAAAATGCCAAGGCCAAGGAAGAAGTGCTGCAAAACCAAATCATGCAGCTAACAGCACAGCTCAAAGTAGAGGAGGAAAAGGCAAATCGTCTACAACAAGAACGAGAACTAACCAATAAGGCTCATGCAAAGAAGATCCGAGCCCTCAATGAAACCATAAGCGCACGAAAGCACACACAAAAGAGCTGGAACACCAAGAAATAGTGGCGTTGCTCACTCAACAGCTCCAAGACACTCAGAATGTGGCAGCCCAAAGACTCCAAGAGATTACTGCAGCTCAAGAAAGGGAAGAAACCGTGCGGCGAGCCCAAGACGTTGCCACAAGACGATTCAAAGACTTAGATGCTGCAAGGATGGTCAAAGAAATGGCCATTTTAAACCTCCTTAGCAACACGGACTCCCACCTACTATAAGAGCTCGAGCGCCAGCTTAGCATTACAAGAAAAAAGTCAAAGGCCAGAGCCGAGCGATGATCTTTGTCTCCTCATTGAACGTGCCTCTGAGTTGGGATAGTTTGCAAGTAACTCCTCGGGCCCCTCATCAAACTATTTCTTTGTTTTTATCTATCCTAACCCTCTCTTTACTTCAGTATGATATAAACCTCATTGAAGATATAGGCCTAGGTGAACTAACATTAATCAAACAAAATACTCATAGAGATGTTGAACCCAAAATAATCATGGGAGTTTTGAGAGGTGACTTATTATTGACTAACCCTCAAGATATATTTTTCTATCCCCTCCACCCTATTGTCTTAAACCTTTGTAGTTGGTGTTGCATGCTCCAAAACTCAAAAATTTTGGACAACAGTGTCAAAAAATTAGACCTGCATTAGGGGAAGGTTGAGGTCTATAGGGGCCCTTTAAGCTGCCATATTATGATTTTAATGACTTTTTGTTAAAACGTTAAGTTTCTTTGACTTTAGATACCTTCTTGTTCTTCAAACGACTAGAAGTTTGAATTTCAAAGTTTCCCACCAAAATTGAATTTGAAATCGAGCGACCAAAACTATATCATGTGACATATCTATGGAAAGAGCTCAACGAGTAGATTTTGGATCTGTAATCTCCGACAAATTTTGAACTCATATGTAGAAGTTATGGACATCCGAAATTTCAAAAACTTTTTCCCCCACTTTTTGGAAACGAAAAGTACAAAAAGGCATCTTCTAGAGAATCTTTTGACCACCTTTAATCACCCAACATTTTTGTATACATGGCATCACACGATTGGCTCTTTTCCTTAATAACCTTTTAATCACATGGCATCTTAAAGGGCCCCTATAGACCTCAACCTTCCCCTAATGTTTGTCCCAAATGACATCCCAAAGACGCCCGCCAGCTCTACGAAGTCGTAACACAAAGTTACAAGTGGGTCATTAGTCACGGTGGCTGGTAGAGGTCTATAATACTCACCAACATCTAAACCTCTGTGAGTCCACTCTATATCACCCTTATGGCATTCTAAAACTCTATAGTAATATTTACAAACATTTAGCAGCCATGATGACAACTGTACAATACAATTTTGATGCTACCCATATAGAGTACCCAACTATAAACAAAGAAGAAATTCCAGACTTAAGGGAATTTATTACGAGACTCATAAGCCTAGTCACCAACCCGCCTAGCACCGAACACAGTCAAGAAGAAACCTCTTCATTCTTAAAATCCACTTACCCTGTCTATGCTAATGTCGCTAGTAAGCTACTTAACCCCTATCCTACCTCACAACCTACTAACACCTCTCACGAAGAATGTATCTTCTCATATTTTTATCCTCCTGAGACTGATTTTCTCACTAACACTCTCGCCCCCGAGGAGGTATAGGCAACTACCCCATCTCCAACACGGCATGCTCAAGATGTGAGGTCCCTCTCCCCACCGCGCAACGAATTTAGGGGTTCTAGCAGCAGAAGTAGCACTTCTTGCGTGGGGCAGGGTCTCACACTCGGGGCCTCACCCACCACGGATATCCGGATAGGAGACTAATCTATCGGTTCTTCCAAAACCGATCCCGGGAAAATTTCCCTTGCCCGGAAAGCACGGGCGATTCCTCCAGGATAACTTTTCTCTAACGTAGTCAAAAGCCTTAACTAACTGAACTGATCTGATCAAACCCATAACTCCCAAGTCAGATCAGGGAAAAGATTGCACTTGGATTATAGAGACCAACGCTTTTTTCCTCATTGAGAGGCACAGTCGTTGATTCTTTTTCATAGAACAATTTTTGTCTGGGCCCTTTACTTCATCTATCGTACCATAACAGAATTGAGTCTCAATTTAAGGATCCATCAGTCCAGCCTAACCCCATCCAATCCCGTGGGTTAGCCAACTGCCCAACCACTGTAGTGATGGGATCCAATTAAAAATTTGGTTAGGTTTTGTCTCAGGTACCACGGAAAAGAGCTCCCAGGCCCCCTAGCCGGATATTCATGCAAACTTAAAACTAGTCACACCACTTACACACCCAATATGAAATTGCCTTTTTCTCAGCATCAGCTAACTTTAAAACAATCATTTAATGAAACCATTGTGTCACTAATCACAATCCTCAAAATCTCTGGTTGAATCTTGATTTCAAATCATTCCTTCATCGGTGTACCTATGGCATCATTGGCAAACCAGAACGCTCACCACCTGTTCACTCAGGGGCCTTTTTGATAGTTCCTAGCTCATAGTAACCGACAATATATTCACATATCAAAATGGAATCTCCGACGAAGATCAGCAAGATCAACCAACGGATCCATATAAAAGAGCCATGGCCTCATCTGTTGAGGACCAGTAAGGTCAACCAACCAGATCCATGCCCGAATTCAGAGAACAACTCTTACTCCTTGTTCCAATATCTTCCCTGACGTACGTGTGGATATCTTCGGTGACCCCCAGAGCCTGAGCACCATATGGTCAGCACCCTCTAGGATCCTTCATATGTCACCTAGCGTTTCACTCATAGGCCGCTTCCTTGGTCCCTCATCCACTCTACCAGAAGCTCACCATTTAAATCAAACCGAGGCTGGTCAAGACCTCGGTCGACCTTGCTACACGAGACGTCCTCCGTTGACTCTCCATCTCAGCAGTTGCAACTTTAACAGATAGATCTCCATGACCTTATTCACAAGATGATCAAAATGTTTTCCCAACATTCTTGACATAAAACAGTCATTTAAAAACAGATTTCACATACAAATACAGTTCCAATAATATTTTCATTTTTTCTCATCACTCCACATCCTTTTACATTAGTCCCCATCTTCTTTGATCTTCCCACATTTTTTTTCATCGATCCCTATCACATCATATCATTCCCACATCAAATCACATCCAATCGCATCATCCACACATCAATCCACATCATCCATACATCCATCCACATCATCCACACCAATCCACATCATCCATACATCCATCCACATTAATCCACATTATCCACACATCCATCCACATCATCCATACATCCATTCATGTCAATCCACATTACCCACACATCAATCCATATCATCCATACATCCATCCACATCATCCACATATCAATCCACATTATCCACTCATCCATCCACATCAATCCACATTATCCACTCATCCATCCACATCAATCCATACGTCAATCCACATTACCTACACATCAATCCACATCATCCATACATCCATCCACATCATCCACATCAATCCACATTATCCACTCATCCATCCACATCAATCCACACGTCAATCCACATTAATTCACATTATCCACTCATCCATCCACATCAATCCACATTACCCACACATCAATCCACATCATCCATACATCCATCCACATCATCCACATTACCCACACATCAATCCATATCATCCATACATCCATCCACATCATCCACATCAATCCACATTACCCACACATCAATCCACATTCATTTCATAAGTATTCCCATTCTCATCTAATCACATCTTTTTCTAACTCATCACTTATTTCCTCATTTATCCTCATCAGATCACATATACTTGCATCTACCCATACATCTCATCACTTCACATACATTAACATCTATCCAGTTTATATCGCATCTTATCACATCCAATTCACATCACATCTCATTCATTAACATCCCGATTCACATGCTAACACATTTATTCATGTCCCTTATCGTTCATTCACATCCCAATTCACATGTTATCACATTTATTCACGTCCCTTATCGTTTATTCACATCCCGATTCACATGTTATCACATTCATTCACGTCCCTTATTGTTCATTCACATCCCGATTCACATGTTATCACATTCATTCACATCTTATATCATTCATTTACATCCTGATTCACATGACATCACATCTTATCTATTCATTCACATTTATCTGATCTGCATCTCATATCATCACATCTATTTACCTTTCATTCTCATCATTCTATTCTCATCACATCCATCCATCCAATCTTTCCCATCTATCTGATTCGTATTACATCTCATCACATCTATTCACCTCACATTCTCATCACTCCTATTCTCATCGCATCCATCCATCCATTCATTCCCATCTATCTGATTCGCATCACATATCATCACATCTATTTACCTGTCATTCTCATCACTTCTATTCTCATCACAGCCATCCATCCATTCTTTCCCATCTATCTAATTCGCATCCCATCTTATCACACATCTATTTACCTCTCATTCTCATCACTTCTATTCTCATCACTTCTATTCTCATCACATCCATCCATCCATTCTTTCCCATTTATCTGATTGGCATCCCATCTCATCACATCTATTTACCTCTCATTCTCATTACTTCTATTCTCATAACATCCATCCATCCATTCATTCCCATCTATCTGATTCGCATCACATATCATCACATCTATTTACCTCTCATTCTCATCACATATCATCACATCTATTTACCTGTCATTCTCATCTTTTCTATTCTCATCACATCCATCCATCCATTCATTCCTATCTATCTGATTTGCATCACATATCATCACATCTATTTACCTCTCATTCTTATCACTTCTATTCTCATCACATCCATCCATCCATTCTTTCCCATCTATCTGATTTGCATCCATCCATTCTTTCCCATCTATCTGATTTGCATCCATCCATTCATTCATTCCCATCTATCTGATTTGCATCACATATCATCACATCTATTTACCTCTCATTGTCATCACTTCTATTCTCATCACATCCATCCATCCATTCTTTCCCATCTGTCTGATTTTTTGCATCCCATCTCATCACATCTATTTACCTCTCATTCT
Organism: Cibotium barometz; assembly: GCF_041138505.1. Classification (NCBI taxonomy): domain Eukaryota; kingdom Viridiplantae; phylum Streptophyta; class Polypodiopsida; order Cyatheales; family Cibotiaceae; genus Cibotium; species Cibotium barometz. The sequence continues at coordinate 22,107,957 of NC_141081.1, read as the reverse complement.
CATAACTTCTATTCTCATCATATCCATCCATCCATTCATTCCCATCTATCTGATTCGCATCACATATCATCACATCTATTTAGCTCTCATTCTCATCACTTCTATTCTGATCACATCCATCCATCCATTCTTTCCCATCTATCTGATTCGCATCACATATCATCACATCTATTTAGCTCTCATTCTCATCACTTCTATTCTGATCACATCCATCCATTCTTTCCCATCTATCTGATTTGCATCCCATCTCATCACATCTATTTACCTCTCATTCTTATCACTTCTATTCTCATCACATATTCCATCCATCCATTCATTCCCATCTATCTTATTCTCTTCCCATCTCATCACATCTATTTACCGCTTATTCTCATCACTTCTATTCTCATCACATCCATCCTCTGTTCATTCTCATCTATCTGATTCATATCACATCTATTTATAGAATGTAAGAGAATTCTTATTTTTGATATAAAGATTCTTGACACATCTATCTATGCATAAGAACAACTTCAGTGGGAAATAACACTTTTTTAAAAATCCGTTTATGCATCTACTTATGCATAAATTCAATTTTAAGGAGAATAACACTTTCGAAATTAAAAAAAATCTTTTATGCATAAATTCAATTTTAATGAGAATAACTCATTTGAAATTAAAAAAAAATTTCTTTATGCATCTTTCTATGCATAAAATCAGAATTGATGAGAATAACTCTTTTGAATTAAAGATAAATTTCTTTATGCATCTTTCTATGCATAAAATCAAAATTGATGAGAATAACTCTTTTGAATTAAAGATAAATTTCTTTATGCATCTTTCTATGCATAAAATCAAAATTGATGAGAACAACTCTTTTGAAATAAAAATAAATTTCTTTACGCATCTTTCTATGCATAAAGTCAAAATTGATGAGAATAACTCTTTTGGAATAAAAAGAAATTTCTTTATGCATCTTTATATGTAAATCAAGATTGATGAGAATAGCTCTTTTGGAATAAAAATAAATTTCTTTATGCATCTTCCTCTGCATAAAATCAAAATTGATGAGAATAACTCTTTTGAATTAAAAATAAAGTTCTTTATGCATCTTTCTATGCATAAAATCAAAATTTGATAAAAGTAACGCTTTTATTTAAAAAAAAATTCTACTATGCATCTAGTTATGCATAAACTCAATTTAACTGAAAGTAACACTTTTATAATAAAAAAAATTCTTTACGCATTCATTTATGCATAAAACTCAATTTTGATGAAAGTAACACTTTTATAATCAAAATATTCCCAATATGCATCTTTCTATGCATAGAAATTAATTCTAATGAAAATAACACTTTTATCATAAAAATATTTCTAATATGCATTTTTCTATGCATAGAATAAAAATAACACTTTTAGAATACACAAGCAGTGGGGATTACTCTTTTTGAATAATAAAAGATAAAACTTATTTCACAAAATTTGAGAAAATTTTACCATAACCTTATTTGTATGGCTAACCATTTTTCAATTTTTTTCATTCTCAAGTTACTTAGAAATTATCCCAAATGGTTTAAAGCATTCAAAACTAATCAAATTCCACTTTTTAAAGAGAAACAATATGAAAAGTTTAATTCTAACAATTTGATTACACATCTAGGATAAAGTAAGGCTGAATTCAAGAATGAAGAGAGGGGGAAAGCCTTTCCAACAAGGCATAGCATCATTTTTCATTTTAAAGACAACAAAAATTAAAAAACCATTAAATGGAATAAAGAAACAGTAGGATTTCTAGCTTACATGAATTTTTTTGAGCTTTCCTTTGGCTTGATGGTTTCAGGGATCTACTCTTGTTTGTAACAAGAGTGGCCACCAATTCTTTTGAAGAGGAAATGGTCAAAAACTAATAAATTATCAATAAATTCACTGTTTTTGGCTCTCGGGAGGAGTAGAGTAACAGTGCATAAAACACTATTTACCATTTACAAAGGGGGAGGCTTCATTTATAAGAAAAAGTGAGACTCTAACCAAGCAAACTGATTCTAGAATTTTCCACATCAGTTTGGTCATTTTTTGACCATTTTTAGGTCAGTTTAGCTTACTTTTTGGATCTAGTTGAAGCAGGAGAGAGGAGAGATGAAAATATCTCATTATTTGTGAGTTTAAAACTCAACCACACATGTGAAATAGGTTCCTCCTTCATGAGGGGAATTCCCTCACACTACTGAGGTGTCAAAAATACATCATTTCTTCTAAATATCTGTTCTTTTTTAACTAATAACCTTGTCCTTAGTCCACTCTTCATCGTATGTGAGTATTTACTCATTTTTGGGAGGATTTCCTTTTATTCTTCAATTTTTCTCCTCCCTACATTTGGATTAATCTAATTGGTCCATAGGAACCTTAATTTAAAAATTTCAGAAAATCTGGACCCTTAGGCTAAGGTCCTTTTTACCTAATTTCAATTTATTCCAATTGCACATTGGAAATTTCTTTTTGAATATCTGTTTTAAGGGAAACCATTTTAGACACTAGGAGGATTTTTATATCCAAAAATGTCTCAATTTTGAATTACCTCCCTCTAGAAATTTTCTCTCTAGGCCAAAACAGGGTAAAACAAGATCTTTCTTTTATTTTAGAGAGTGGAATAATTAAAAGATTAGAAGGGGAGGTTTTTACACCTGCACACCTGCACACCTCAAAAGCTTACACCTCAAAAGCCGGAGGGAGGAATCTTACATCCTACCCCACTTAAAAAACACGAAATGTCCTCATCTCGCAAAATTAGAGGAGAACTCTTTTCCTTAAGATCCAACTGATTCTGGGGTTCCTTATAGTCTGGTGAATCCAACAGAATCCTGGGATAAAGATCCCTTATATAAAACTCATCATCAAATAATAATTCACTTAGATTATATCATTCAAATCCTTATCACAATAATGGTCCATTAGACCGAATTTTCTATTTAAACAGTCCTTCACGGAAATTTTCAATTATACAGATTTTTAATTTGACATCCGTTAACTTGATCCACTAGGTCAAGTGTTAACAGCAGCAATCTGCCACAGCACAATCCACTAATCTCATAGTGATTTGTTGAAGTCATTAACGTCATTCCAGCTACGAACATCATCACAGGGACTCGTCCCATTCATCCTCATTGTGGTTTTGTTTAGTTTATTACATTTCAACCAAAATTCAGGAATCTTCATTTTTCAATCAGAATCTAAATCAACTCATTAGTTCTCAACCAAAATTTAAGATCATATCAACCACATTCGAATTCATCATCTGGATAGTATTAATGCTTATATTTTCAAGTCTTAGATTTACTCGTATACACTGCAATTATATCCTCGGTATATACGGGTAGTCACGGTCCTTGGAACTATAAGGTAAATACCATCATGTCTAGGCCTCAAGCAAGTTAAGGATTCCATACAATTGCAGTACTTCCATCTGAAGACCCAATTACCAATTTAGGAATTTTAGTTTGAATATCAATTCGTATGAACTTTTTTCACACAATTACAACCTTTTACTGCTTCTTCATAAATTTTTGACATTTTGGCTTCTTAGTTGATCCTCATTAGCCAATTCGCTCTGATACCAGCTGTGAGGTCCCTCTCCCCACCGCGCAATGAATTCAAGGGTTCTAGCAGTGGAAGCAGCACTTCTTGTGTAGGGTAGGGTCTCAAACTCGCGGCCTCGCCCCCATGGATATCCAGACAAGAGACTAATCCATCGGTTCTTCCAAAACCGATCTCGAAAAAACTTCCTTTGCCCAGAAAGCACGGGCGATTCCTCCAGCCTCCAGGATAACTTTTCTCTAACGTAGTCAAAAGCCTTAACTAACTGAACTGATCTGACTGAACCCATAAGTCCCAAGTCAGATTAGGGAAAAGATTGCACTTGGATCATAGGGACCAACACTTTTTTCATCATTCAGAGGCACAGCCGTTGATTCTTTTCCATAGAACAATTTTTGTCCGGGATTTACTTCATCTATCGTACCATAAAAGATTTGAGTCTCAATTTAAGGATCCATCAGTCCATCCTAACCCCATCCAATCCCGTGGGTTAGCCAACCGCCCACCAACCACCACTGTAGTGATGGGATCCAATTAAGAATTTGGTTAGGTTTTGTCCTGGGTAGTACTAGGGAAAAGAGTTCCTAGGCTCCCTAGCCGGATATTCATGCAAACTTAAAACTAGTCACACCACTTACACGCCCAATATGAAATTGCCTTTTTCTTAGCACCAGCTAACTTTAAAACAATCATTTAATGAAACCATTGTGTCACTAATCAAAATCCTCAGAATCTCTGGTTGAATTCTTATTTCCAATCATTCCTTCATCGGTGTACCTATGGGATCATTGGCAACCAGAACGCTCACCACCTGTTCACTCAGTGGCCTTTTTGATAGTTCCTAGCTAGTAATCGGCGATATATTCACATATTTACCTCTCATTCTCATCACTTCTATTCTCATTACTTCTATTCTCATCACTTCTATTCTCATCACATCCATCCATCGACTCATTCCCATCTATCTGATTCGTATCACATATCATCACATCTATTTACCTCTCATTCTCATTACTTCTATTCTCATCACATCCATCCATCCATTCTTTCCCATCTATCTGATTTGCATCCCATCTCATCACATCTATTTACCTCTCATTCTCATCACTTCTATTCTCATCACATCCATCCATCCATTCATTCCCATCTATCTGATTTGCATCACATATCATCACATCTATTTACCTCTCATTCTCATTACTTCTATTCTCATCACATCCATCCATTCTTTCCCATGCATCCATTTACCTCTCATTCTCATCACTTCTATTCTCATCACATCCATCCATTCTTTCCCATCTATTTGATTCGCATCCCATCTCATCACATCTATTTGATTCGCATCCCATCTCATCACATCTATTTACCTCTCATCCTCATCACTTCTATTCTCATCACATCCATCCTCTATTCATTCTCATCTATCTGATTCGCATCCCATCTCATCACATCTATTTACCTCTCATCCTCATCACTTCTATTCTCATCACATCCATCCATCCATTCATTCCCATCTATCTGATTCTTATCCCATCTCATCACATCTATTTACCTCTCATTCTCATTACTTCTATTCTTATCATATCCATCCTCTATTCATTCTCATCTATCTGATTCATATCACATCTTATCAAATCTATTTATAGAATATAAGAGAATTCTTATTTTTGATATAAAGATTCTTTATGCATCTATTTATGCATAAGAACAACTTCAGTGGGAAATAACACTTTTATAAAAATCTATGCATCTATTTATGCATAAATTCAATTTTAATGAGAATAACACTTTGGAAATAAAAATAAATCTTTTATGCATCTTTTTATGCATAAATTCAATTTTAATGTGAATAACTCTTTTCAAAATAAAAATAAATTTCTTTATGCATCTTTCTATGCATAAAATCAAAATTGATGAGAATAACTCTTTTGAATTAAAAATAAATTTCTTTATGCATCTTTCTATGCATAAAATCAAAATTGATGTGAGAATAACTCTTTTGAAATAAAAATAAATTTCTTTACGCATCTTTCTATGCATAAAATCAAAATTGATGAGAATAACTCTTTTGAATTAAAAATAAACCTCTTTATGCATCTTTCTATGCATAAAATCAAAATTTGATAAAAGTACCGCTTTTATAAAAAAAACTTTTATGCATCTATTTTTGCATAAATTCAATTTTAATGAAAGTAACACTTTTACAATAAAAAAGTTCTTTTATGTATCTATTTATGTATAAAAATCAATTTTGATGAAAGTAACACTTTTATAATCAAAATATTCCCAATATGCATCTTTTTATGCATAGAAATCAATTCAAATGAAAATAACACTTTTATTATAAAAATATTTCTAATATGCATTTTTCTATGCATAGAATAAAAATAACACTTTTAGAATACACAAGCAGTGAGGATTACTCTTTTTGAATAATAAAAGATAAACACAAGCAGTGGGGATTACTCTTTTAGAATACACAAGCAGTGGGGATTACTCTTTTTGAATAATAAAAGATAAAACTTATTTCACAAAATTTAAGAAAGTTTTGCCATAACCTCCTTTGTATGGCTGACCATTTTTCAATTTTTTTCATTCTCAAGTTACTTAGAAATTATCCCAAATGGTTTAAAGCATTCTAAACTAATCAAATTCCACTTTTTAAAGAGAAACAATATGAAAAGTTTAATTCTAACAATTTGATTACACATATAAGATAAAGAAAGGCTGAATTCAAGAATGAAGAGAGGGGAAAAGCCTTTCCAACAAGGCATAGCATCATTTTTCATTTTAAAGAAAACAAAAATTAGAAAACCATTAAATGGAATAAAGAAAAAGTAGGATTTCTAGCTTACATGAATTTTTGTAAGCTTTCCTTTGGCTTGATGGTTTCAGAGATCTACTCTTGTTTGCAACAAGAGTGGCCACCAATTCTTTTGAAGAGGAAATGGTCAAAAACTAATGAATTACCGATAAATTCACTGTTTTTGGCTCTAGGGAGAAGGAGAGTAACAGTGCATAAAACACTATTAACCATTTACAAAGGGGGAGGCTTCATTTATAGGAAAAAGTGAGCCTCTAACATACCAAATTGATTCTAGAATTTTTCAAATCAGTTTGGTCAATTTTTGACTATTTTTGGGTCAGTTTAGCTTACTTTTGGGATCTAGTTGAAGAAGGAGAGAGGAGAGATGAAAATATCTTATTATTTGTGAGTTTAAAACTCAACCACACATGTGAAATAGGTGCCTTCTTCATGAGGGGAACTCCAAAACACTGAGGTGTCAAAAATGCATCATTTCTTCTAAATATCTCTTCTTTTTTAACTAATAACCTTGTCCTTAGTCGACTCTTCATCTTATGTGAGAATTTACTCATTTTTGGGGGTATTTTTTTTTATTCTTCAATTTATCTCCTCCCTACATTTGGATTAATCTAATTGGTCCATAGGAACCTTAATTCAAAAATTTTAGAAAATCTGGACACTTAGGCTTAGGTCCGTTTTACCTGATTTCAATTTATTCCAATTGCACATTGGAAATTTATTTTTGAATATCTGTTTCAAGAGAAACCATTTTAGACACTAGAAGGATTTTTATATCTAAAAATATCTCAATTTTGAATTACCTCTCTCTAGATATTTTCTCTCTCTAGGCCAAAACAAGGCAAAACAGGATCTTTCTTTTATTTCAGAGAGGGGAATAATTATAAGATTAGAAGGGGAGTTTTTTACACCTACACACCTCAAAAGCCGGAGGGAGGAATCTTCCATCCTACCCCACTTAAAAAACACGAGATGTCCTCATCTCACAAAATTAGAAAAGAACTTTTTTCCTTAAGATCCAACTGATTCTGGGGTTTCTTATAGTGTGGTGAACCCAATAGAATCCCGGGATAAAGATCCCTTATATAAAACTCATCATCAGATAATAATTCACTCATCATCAGATAATAATTCACTCATCATCAGATAATAATTCACTCATATCATATCATTCAAATCCTTATCACAATAATGGTCCATTAGACCGAATTTTCTATTTGAATAGTCCTTCATGGAAATTTTCAATGATACAGATTTTTAATTTGACATCCCTTAACTTGATCCACTGGGTCAAGTGTTAACAGCAGCAATCTGCCAGCACAATCCATCAATCTCATAGTGATTTGCTGAAGTCATTAACGTCATTCCAGCTAGGAACACCATCACAGGGACTCATCCCAGTCATCCTCATTGTGGTTTTGCTTAGTTTATTACATTTCAACCAAAATTCACGAATCTTCATTTTTCAATCAGAATCCAAATCAACTCATCACTTCTCAACCAAAATTCTCAACCAGAATTTAAAATCATATCAACTATATTTGAATTCATTATCTAGATAGTATTAATGCTTATAATTTCAAGTCTTAGATATACTCGTATATACTGCAAGAAGTAAAGAGTTGCAGTTATACCCTCGGTATATATGGGTAGTCACGGTCCTTAGAACTATAAGGTAAATACCATCATGTCTAGGCCTCAAGCAAGTCAGGGATTCCATACAATTGCAGTACTTCTATCGGAAGACCCAATTACCAATTTACGAATTTTAGTTTGAATAAACTTTTTTCACACAATTACAACCTTTTACTACTTCTTCATAAATTTTTGACATTTTTGGCTTCTCGGTTGATCCTCATTAGCCAATTCGCTCTCATACTAGCTGTGAGGTTCCTCTCCCCACCGCATAATGAATTCAGGGGTTCTAGCAGTGGAAGCAGCACTTCCTGCGCAGGGCAGGGTCTCACGCTCGGGGCCTCGCCCACGTATATTCGGACAAGAGACTAATCCATCGGTTCTTCCAAAACTGATCCCGAAAAAACTTTCCTTGCCCGAAAAGCACGGGCGATTCCTCCAGGATAACTTTTTTCTAACATAGTCAAAAGCCTTAACTAACTCAACTAATCTGACCAAACCCGTAAGTCCCAAGTCAGATCAGGGAAAAGATTGCACTTGGATTATAGAGACCAACGCATTTTTTTCTCATTGAGAGGCACAGCCATTGATTCTTTTCCATAGAATAATTTTTGTTCGGGATTTACTTCATCTATCGTACCATAACAGATTTGAGTCTCAATTTAAGGATCCATCAGTCTAGCCTAACCCGATCGAGTCCCGTGTGTTATCCAACCGCCCAACCACTGTAGTGATGGGATCCAATTAAGAATTTGGTTAGGTTTTGTCCCCGGTACCAGTGGGAAAAGAGTTCCCAGGCCCCCTAGCCGGATATTCATGCAAACTTAAAACTAGTCACACCACTTACACACCCAATATAAAATTGCCTTTTTCTCAGCAGCATCAGCTAACTTTTAAACAATCATTTAATGAAACCATTGTGTCATTGATCACAATCCTCAAAATCTACGGCTGAATCCTTATTTCCAATCATTCCTTCATCAGTGTACCTATGGCATCATTGGCAACCAGAATGCTCACCACCTGTTCACTCAGGGGCCTTTTCGATAGTTCCTAGCTCATAGTAACCGACAATATAATCACATATCAAAATGGAATCTCCGTCGAAGATCAGCAAGATCAACAATTAGATCCATATAAAAGAGCCATGGACTCATCCGTTGAGGACCAGTAAGGTCAACCAACCAGATCCATGCGTGAATTCAGAAAACAACTCTTACTCCTTGTTCCAATATCTTCCCCGACGTACGTGTGGGTATCTTCGGTGACCCAAAGCCCGAGGACCGTATGGTCAGCACCCTCTAAGGATCCTTCGCAGGTCACCTAGCACTTCACTCATAGGCCGCTTCCTTGGTCCCTCATCCACTATACCGAAAGCTCACCATTTAAATCAAACCGAGGCTGGTCAAGACCTCGGTCGACGACCTTGCTACGCGAGACGTCCTCCGTTGACTCTCCGTCAGCAGTTGCAACTTTAACAGATAGGTCTTCACGATCTTATTCACAAGACGGTCTAAATGTTTGCCCAGCATTCTTGACATAAAACAGTCATTTAAAAACAAATTTCACATACAAATAAAATTCCAACAATATTTCCATTTTTTCTCATCACTCCACATCCTTTCACATTGGTCCCCATCTTTTCTCATCTTCCCACATTTTTTTTTCATTGATCCCTATCACATCATATCATTCCCACATCAAATCGCATCCAATCGCATCATCCACACATCAATCCACGTCATCCATACATCCACCCACATCATTCACATCAATCCACATCATCCATACATCCATCCACATTAATCCACATTATCCACACATCCATCCACATCATCCATACATCCATTCACGTCAATCCACATTACCCACACATCAATCCATATCATCCATCCACATCATCCACATCAATCCACATTATCCACTCATCCGTCCACATCAATCCACACGTCAATCCACATTACCCACACATCAATCCACATCATCCATACATCCATCCACATCAATCCACGTAATCCACTCATCCATCCACATCAATCCACACGTTAATCCACATTACTCACACATCAATCCACATTATCCACTCATCCATCCACATCAATCCACATTACCCACACATCAATCCATATCATCCATACATCCATCCACATCATCCACATCAATCCAGATTACCCACACATCAATCCACATTCACTTCATAAGTATTCCCATTTTTATCTAATCACATCTTTTTCTAACTCATCACTTTTTTCCTCATTTATCCTCATCAGATCATATCTACTTGCATCTACCCATACATCTCATTACTTCACATACATTAACATCTATCTTGTTTACATCGCATCTTATCACATTCATTTCACATCATATCTCATTAATTCACATCCCGATTCACATGCTAACACATTTATTCACGTCCCTTATCATTCATTCCCATCCCGATTCACATGTTATCACATTCATTCACGTCCCCCCTTATCGTTCATTCATATCCCCATTCACATGTTATCACATTCATTCACATCCTATATATCATTCACATGTTATCACATTCAATCACATCCTATATATCATTCATTTACATCCTATATCATTCATTTACATCCTGATTCACATGACATCACATCTTATCTATTCATTTACATTTATCTGATTCGCATCTCATATCATCACATCTATTCACCTCACATTCTCGTCACTCCTATTCTCATCGCATCTATCCATCCATTCATTTGCATCTATCTGATTTGCATCACATATCATCACATCTATTTACCTCTCATTGTCATCACTTCTATTCTCATCACATCCATCCATCCATTCTTTCCCATCTATCTAGTTCACATCACATCTTATCACACATCTATTTACCTCTCATTCTCAAAACTTCTATTCTCATCACATCCATCCATCCATTCTTTCCCATCTATTTGATTCGCATCCCATCTTATCACATCTATTTACCTCTCATTCTTATCACTTCTATTCTCATCACATCCATCCATCCATTCATTCCCATCTATCTAATTCACATCCCATCTCATCACACATCTATTTACCTCTCATTCTCATCACTTCTATTCTCATCACATCCATCCATCCATTCATACCCATCTATCTAATTCGCATCACATATCATCACATCTATTTACCTCTTATTCTCATCACTTCTATTCTCATCACATCCATCCATCCATTCTTTCCCTTCTATCTGATTCGCATCCCATCTCATCACATCTATTTACCTCTCGTTCTCATCACTTCTTTTCTCATCACATCCATCCATCCATTCATTCCCATCTATCTGATTCTCATCACATCTATTTACCTCTCATTCTCATCACTTCTATTCTCATCACATCCATCCTCTATTCATTCTCATCTATCTGATTCATATCACATCTTATCACATCTATTTATAGAATGTAAGAGAATTCTTATTTTTGATATAAAGATTCTTTACGTATCTATTTATGCATAAGAACAACTTCAATGGGAAATAACACTTTTATAAAAATCCGTTTATGCATCTATTTATGCATAAATTTAATTTTAAGGAGAATAACACTTTCAAAATTAAAATAAATCTTTTATACATCCTTCTATGCATAAATTCAATTTTAATGAGAATAACTCTTTTGAAATAAAAAAAAAATTATTTATGCATCTTTCTATGCATAAAATCAAAATTGATGAGAATAACTCTTTTGAATTAAAAATAAATTTCTTTATGCATCTTTCTATGCATAAAATCAAAATTGATGGGAATAACTCTTTTGAAATAAAAATAAATTTCTTTATGCATCTTTCTATGCATAAAATCAAAATTGATGAGAATAACTCTTTTGAATTAAAAATAAATTTCTTTATGCATCTTTCTATGCATAAAATCAAAATTTGATGAAAGTAACGCTTTTATAAAAAGAAAAATCTTTCATGCATCTATTTTTGCATAAATTTAATTTTAATGAAAGTAACATTTTTATAATAAAAAATTTCTTTTATGCATCTATTTTTGCATAAAAATCAATTTTGATGAAAGTAACACTTTTATAATCAAAATATTACCAATATGCATCTTTCTATGCATAGAAATTAATTCTAATAAAAATAACACTTTTATTATAAAAAAATCTTATATACATTTTTCTATGCATAGAATAAAAATAACACTTTTAGAATACACAAGCGGTGGGGATTACTCTTTTTGAGTAATAAAAGATAAAACTTATTTCACAAATTTTAAGAAACTTTTGCCATAACCTTCTTTGTATGGCTAACCATTTTTCAAATTTTTTCATTCTCAAGTTACTTAGAAATTGTCCCAAATGGTTTAAAGCATTCTAAACTAATCAAATTGCACTTTTTAAAGAGAAACAATATGAAAAGTTTAATTCTAACAATTTGATTACACATCTAGGATGATAAAGAAAGGCTAAATTCAAGAATGAAGAGAGGGGGAAAGCATTTCCAACAAGGCATAGCATCATTTTTCATTTTAAAGAAAACCAAGAAAACCACTAAATGGAATAAAGAAAAAGTAGGATTTCTAGCTTACATGAATTTTTGTGAGCTTTCCTTTGGCTTGATGGTTTGAGGGATCTACTCTTGTTTGCAACAAAAGTGGCCCCACCAATTCTTTTGAAGAGGAAATGGTCAAGAACTAATGAATATTATCAATAAATTCACTGTTTTTGGCTCTGGGGAGGAGTAGAGTAACAGTGCATAAAACACTATTAACCATTTACAAAGGGGGAGGCTTCATTTATAGGAAAAAGTGTGTCTCTAACCAAGCAAACTGATTCTAGAATTTTCCAGATCAGTTTTTTTTACCATTTTTAGGTCAGTTTAGCTTACTTTTTGGATCTAGTTGAAGCAGGAGAGAGGAGAGATGAAAATATCTCATTATTTGTGAGTTTAAAACTCAACCACACATGTGAAATAGGTTCCTCCTTCATGAGGGGAATTCCCCCACACTACTGAGGTGTCAAAAATACATCATTTCTTCTAAATATCTCTTCTTTTTTAACTAATAACCTTGTCCTTAGTCCACTCTTCATCTTATGTGAGTATTTACTCATTTTTGTTGGGGGGATTTTCTTTTATTCTTCAATTTATCTCCTCCCTATGTTTGGATTAATCTAATTGGTCCATAGGAACCGTACTCCAAAAATTTTAGAAAATCGAGACCCTTAGGCTAAGGTTCTTTTTACCTGATTTCAATTTATTCCAATTGCACATTGGAAATTCCTTTTTGAATATCTGTTTCAAGGGAAACCATTTTAGACACTAGGAGGATTTTCATATCCAAAAATATCTCAATTTTGAATTACCTCCCTCTATACATTTTCTCTCTCTAGGCCAAAACAGGATAAAACAGGATCTTTCTTTTATTTCAGAGAGGGGAATAATTATAAGATCAGAAGGGGAGGTTTTTACACCTGCACACCTCAAAAGCCAGAGGGAGTAATCTTACACAAGAGGTAAGACATACGACACCAAAAGATAATCTTGAGCCATTTACTAATGACACAGTCTTGGATGATTTGACAGCTGCAGAATACAAGGGACTTATTAGAGTAGGCAATCCGCTTTTGAAGCCCAAACTGATGTTTAAAGCACAAATGTAAATTATTCCTTTTGAGCCTACCCGACGGATCATGCTGAAGGCATACTCAGAGGTCACTCCAACAAGGCAACATAATGTACCATACCCTCCGTGCACCACGACCTGATCTTGAGGAACTTCTTCCATTGACAAGAGGGTACTTTATGGGCAAATGTGGCCAGGCACACAAATCTCGCCAACCTATAATTAACAAACTTATTGGAGATCCGAATAGTCACTTTTATGATCAGCTACTACTGTTTCCGTAGGTGGCAAAAAGCAAACCCTGTACACACCAGAGGCAGCTACGCTACCATCACCACTACCTGAAGAGTATCCTCGCCTGGAGGATTTCGGACTTCAACCCGAATGGAGAAAGGAGTACCTTGTGATTCCAGAATATAGCCACGTGTACATGACCGTGCCACCCACATTGCAGGTCGATCCATTGTACATGTCAATCAAGAGAAGATGGACTCTGCTAGAGTTTCACAAAGTTAAAAGACGTGACTCTTATGTGTGCTACAATTTTCCAATCTTTGTACCAACAACTTTTGGCCACATACAAGAATAAAGACCAATTATTGACATGGATCTGGCCATGGCGCAACATTACCGAACCCGCCATTATAGCCAGTGTCCGATTTTTGAAGCTGGTGGTGGTCCTCATAGACCAACCAAAGAAACATTATGATGGTCATGAGGCAGACAACTTAAGGTTTGACATGAATAAAGGCCCATCATATAGAGGGATCATGCTTTATTACCACCGTCTTTGTTGTCTTGCAGGCTATATGCACATCACATTTGAAGATATGGTGGATACTGGATTTTGGAGATCCCATTCAGCCTTCAGATGAACACTTAAAAAGCTCCAATCCAGAACAAATTTTTACCGACATGAGTTCGGTGAGCCAGGTCTTTCGACCTAGGTAACAGGTTTTGGGAAAAGAACCTACATCAGGAAGGGGGGGATGTTAATCCCATTTTGGATTAACAAACATGATCCTCAATTGAGAACATTAATTAGTGTCATGAAACAGCACTATAAAAGTTGTACATTATGAGATATTGGCCACCCAAGGCCTTGTAAGTATGTTTTGGGCACCCAAGTGTGAATAAGGGCCAATTGTATATAAGGCATTTTCTCATAATGAAGAGACACAATCCCCTTTGTGCTATTGAGAGTTATCCCCTTTGTGCTATTGAGAGTTATCCCCTTGTGTCTTGAGAGAGAGATTGAAGGAGTGAGAGCATTCTAGTATTGTGCCTCTTTTATGCTTGTATGATTTATGCTTGTGTGAGAGAGTGAGAGAGTGAGTGATTGTCCTATGCAAGGGTGTGAGCAACTCCATGGTGATAGTGTGGAGGTGGAGCTTGGAGTTTGGAGCTTAACCAGGAAGCTTGGAGGCCTCAAGGGACTCAAGATCAAAACATTGGTAAGTACCCTAGGACAGTTTTAATCTATTGCTCACCCATTAGGTAAATGTGTAGAGTTCCCTCTTGGAGGTGTGGTAGCCCATAACAAAAGGATATGCGCAGACACATGCGATTAATTATGAGGAGACATTTGCCCCAATTGCAAAGATGGCAACTATGAGACTTGTCATTGCGGTGGCTATAGCTAAAGGCTGGTTTTTACATCAGATGGATGTCAAAAATGTATTCTTGCATGGTGACTTGTAAGAAGAGGTGTATATGGATCAGCCACCAGGTTTTGAGGATACAAGTCACCTAAGTATGTGTGTAAGATTCGTAAGGCCTTGTATGGGATAAAGCAAGCTCCACGAGCATGGCATGACAAGATTGTTGAGTATCTTGTCACTATTGGTTTTCATATGGCAGATGCAGATCACTATTTATATGTGCGCAATAGTGATAAGGGTACTGTGATCATCACCATTTATGTATGTGAGATCTCTGTCCTCTCTGCGCATCGAACTCTAGAGTGCTGGCAGTGGAAGTAGCAACCTTGCATGTAGGGCAAAGCTTCCCACTCGGGGCCTCGCCCATGAATGTCCGGACAAGAGACTAATCCCTCGGCTTCTCCAAAACCGAACTCGGAAAAAGCTTCCCTCGCCTATAAAGCATAGGCAATTCCTCCAGGAAAAATCTTCTAACGTAGTCAAGAGCCTTAACTATCGTTTGTATTCCAACCGAACCCGCGAGTCACATGGCCAGTTCAAAGGAGGAACTTGCACTTGGTTCATAGAGACCAACGCTTTTTCCACCATCAAAAGAGGCACATCCGTTGATTCTTTTCCATACAACAAGAATTATCTAGTGACTTACTTCAACTATCGTAACTTGAACAAAATTGAATTTATATCGATCCAGCCTAATCCTATGGGTTAGCCAACCGCTCAACCACTATATTGATAGGATCCATTATAAAAATTTGGTTACGTTGTCGTGCCATGGCACGTCTATGGTGTGAAACCATGCATGTGAGGCCATCAAATACACATCCAGATGCATAGGGTTAAGTGCCATGACGAGTCATTATATGATGCCATGTACATATGTTCATATTGTAAATGAGGTTCAATAAGACGAGCTGAGGCTGAGCCAGATCTAGGAGTTTTTGTATATGAGTGTGGTGGGTGATGGTTCTGCTGTTACTCAGAGATCATGGGCAAGTTAGAAACATCCAGTTATATATGATGGCATGAGTGGCACGCCAAAGGGATAGATTAATGATGTTAATGGCTTCCCATGTGCATAATGTGTAGTAGCTTCTTAATGGTATCGATGGGTCAAATTAGTGAATACCTCTTATGGAATGCAAACATGAGGGCATGCCAATGCACAAAGGAATGTATTTATGAAGACATGGGAAAATACTTGAATGAACAATTGGGGATTCTATAAATCACATGGCTGATATGATGATTTATAAACTATGGAGGCATCAAGAGTAATGGAGATTCAATGGACATTACAGTGCCAAAGAATTTATTGAATGCCGGGGAATAAAATTAGATGAACTACTTTGCATTGAGAACCTTACCTTAATGCTAAGGTTAGGAGTATTACACTAAGGGGGCAGCAGACGTGGAATAAAAAAAGCGAATGTTTTTCTTTTTATTGAGATTTTCTGGATATTAAATGGACGCAAGCGCAGCCCTTTGAAAATGGAATGCCGATTCTTTAGCTGCAAAAGGTGGTGAGGCACCACATTTGTTGCGGGAAAAAAGAGGAAATAACCAGAGTTGGGGTAGGCGGCGAATATCAGAGGAAAAACGTCTGCAGAAAAAAAAAACCAGTGCCCAATCGACCAGTCATTTTCATTTCAAGAAGATACCCACAGTTCATGGCTTGTTGGTGTTAGATTTGAAGAGGATTTCGAGTGCTATAATAGGAGATGCTTTTTGGTTTCTACGCTTCCTTCATCGAATTGTCTGCAGCGAGCGGCGTTTGAGAATAGTGAATATAATCAAAAAAAAATTCACTTGTAAACCTTCAGTTAAGTGACTTTCTTTTTTATTTTTTTTTAATTACTTTCACTCCATACGATTTAGGAAAATCGTATATCTCATATATCAAAAAGGATTTTGGAAATGAGTAGAAGGGTTTGGAGAAAAAGTTAAAGGATTTGGAGCTTGGAGATTTTGTGGGAAAAAAGGTATCAAAAATACATTTAAGCTGCGGAAAGTTGGTCTTACTTTCTACTCGATTGAATTTTGGAAATTACGAGTATGATATAGCTATGCCGTATGCTATGTTTTGCTTGTGAGATGTTAGAATATATCAGGTGATAAAGAGCATCTTGAAATGATGATTTTGATGGCACTGGATGTAAAGAATGTAAATGGTCACATGTATGTTGGAAAAAATTGAAGGTTATGTTATGCCTACATGTGATTGGATCAAAGGATTTGGAGAAAGGAGTCAGTGAATAAAGGGACAAGCACTTGATACACAAATTTGTGCAATTATCAGGATGAATTCAAGGATGTATTGAGGTGAATCGACACATGTATATGCCATTGAAAATGGAGATGTCCAATACTCCTTGGGAAATTTTATGTGCGAGTTTCCTTGTTAGATTTGGTACCTACTCTCACAGCTAGAAGTCTCGTACTTTCCTGGCTATACCGCACACGTCACGATAGCTTTTTGGTGAACCCGACGTGAAACTGCTGGGGTGAGAGTGTGGTGAAATATACAGGGAAGCTATGGCTGAGAATCCTGAGGGTCAGGGGGTTCATTTTGACCCTGGGGTTATGCAGATGTTTCAGATGTTTACTATGTATATGCAACAGCAGCAAGCTACTGAGAGGGGACAGATTTCCACGACCAAAGCACTGCAATCAATTGTGAAAAAGGTGGATCAATTTGATGGAAAGGATATCACAAAGTACCTGCGCAATTACATAAAGGAGATGGAGCTAAACAGGGTGACTGAGGAGGATATGGTTTGAAGTTTTGAGCTGGTATGTGTTCCTGAAATAAGAGAGCGCATAAAAGGATTGCAGACAGCACATGGTGGCAGAAATTGGGAGGAGTTCAAGCTTGCTTTAAAGGATGAATATTTCATGGAGGATTCTGAGCGAGTGACCAAACAAACTTTCTTGGAATGGGTCACAAAACCTAAAATGGGAATTTCTGCCACAGAATTGCTAAGAGAGTTTGAGAAGCGTTATGCCCAGCTGTCAAGGATAGAGCGTACAACTTTGGACAGAGAAAAAACAGAGCTCTTCTTACAAGCAGCTGGGAAAGATCTCCAGGAGAAATTGGAAATCCTCCTTGAGGATAAGGATACAGAGCAGGGATTAAAGAGTGATTGGAATGATGTTGAGGATGCAGTCACTATGTTAGCAAAGCGGCAGCAGAGGAGGGATAAAATGGTGATGGGCTCTGCAACCCCCATAACTGCTGTTACCCCTGAGAATCTACCCAAACCAGCTGCTACAATTCCAAAGGTAGATGGGCCGATGGATGAGCTTATCAAGGGTATGCGTGACCTAAAATTGAAGATGTCCAGGATTGAAGAAAAAGGTCTACCATTGGGGCAGGCTACTATGCAAAGGCCTCAAAGCAAAGAAGGGTTTACATATAGATGCATATGGTGTGATGACCCAGAACATGCAAAGAAGGATTGTGCTAGCTATAAAGAAGCTCTTAAAAATCAACTTGTGTTTTTCAAAGATGGGAAAATCCATCTTACAGAGACTGGTCTTCCATTGAGTACAAACTTTGGGAAAGGAGGGATGAAAAAGCTGGTAGAGGATATGGCTGCTAGTCATGCCATTTCTATGGTTGAGGCAGCAACCTATGGATTAAAGGTTGGTCAATTAAAGCAGGGATTTGAGAATGATGAGGATTATGAGAATGAGGATTTTTGGCCATCAATAATGGAATTAATTGCGTCAAAGAAAGTGTCAAAGCAAGCTTTGCATGAGGCAGGTGATTGTATACGTCTTGAGACTGGCTGGGAGGAGCTTGTGGATTCTTTATCTATTCATGCCTATATTGCCAAATGCCAAAATAATGAGGCACAGGTAGAGGAGAAGCGTAAAAGGGAAAATGAGGAAGGAGGGCCATCAAAAAGAGTTACACGTGGAAGTGAAAAGAAGGATCCTGGGCCATCACATATGCCTCCACAGCATAACAGACCTCCACAGGATGTTTCAATGGAAGAAGTGCCAGCAAAAATGAAGGAGAAGGGTAAAGGGAAAAGTCCACTCTACAAGCTTCAATCTGATATTGAAGCTGCAACAGATCTCAAAAAGGTGCTTGAAGAGAGGATTCTAAACAGCAGGGTGGAATTCACACTAGGGGAAGTCTTGGGGATTGCAAAGAAAGAATTTCATGATGAGATAATTGATATTATACGAAGAAAAAGGCAGTCCATAATTGAATCTATTCCATCACAAGGGGAGGCAAGCACTTCCAAGACTCATGGAGTACAGGTACAGAAAAAGGAAGAGAGAGAAAATGTGGTGGAATGTAATCACTCTGCTGATGGGGCACGACAAGTGCGCTTTGTGGAAGAGGATGATGAAAAAGAAGTTCTTACAAAGAGTCATTACTCCAGGAGCCATTGGGCAAGAGCAACCACTGAAACCCTTGTCAAGATAGGTGATTTGGAAGAGCCATATGTCGCTCTAATTGATCATGGGTCTGAAATAAATCTTATGGCTAAAAATCTCTACAACAAATGTAAGTGGCCAATGGATGTGGATCATGGGTGGATGATTAAAGCAGCTAATAACTCATCTGGAGAGCTTTATGCAGCATGTCCAAATGTAAGGGTAACTATAGGGGATGTGAAAGATGATCAGAACTTCTTTGTTCAGGAGATGTCATCGTATCCCCTTATCCTTGGGCAACCCTACATTACAGCTGTGAGGATGGAAACAAAAGTTCTGGATGATGGCTCGGCATATGCAAGAATAAGGAGTAAGGATGGCAAGAAAGCTGTTCAGTTCTTGACAGTTTGCATTAACCATGAAAGGAATCGTGAGTCTCTTCGAGCACAGTCACTCCCGAAGATAAACAGAGAATTCATGAATTACAGGGAGATGAGGGATTTTGGCCAGGTGCCATTGTAAAGCAAGATTCCAATGGTACAAGGGAAAATGAGTTCTCGCAGGACTCAATCAATGTAAATAGCTTTTCAGCAAATTTTCAGGGATTCTCCAGCTATGGGTTATTGGTTTTTGTAAAAAGCAGGATTTGAAGTGTGGCATGCGAAAACATATACAAAATGAACAAAAAAGTTTTGAGCAGTGTGGTCTTTTGGGGAAGAATGAGTTTATTTCAAGGGTGCTTGATGAGGTGTCATTTGTAGATACTATGGATGTGCTTTTTGATATGGGAAGAGCATGCTTACAGGGTGGAAATGAAATGATAGAAGTGTCATCTGTGGAGATGTATGATATAATCCAGGAATTCGAGGGGGTGGAATGTAAAAACATGAATTGCGAGATGGATGCTCATGTTGATACAAAGTACAAAACGGTTGCAAAGAAGGTGAAACCAGTTGCCTTGCCCTTGCCACCAGGAAGCAAGGAGAAGATAGATGAAGCTTCTATGCAACCAAATCTTAGAGATCCGAAGAAAATTGGGCATAAATTTACTCAAGAAACTCTAAAAGAGCTGAAGATTGGTGAGAAGGATTTTCTGTTGCCAGTTGAAAGGGAATGCTTTGAGGAGATGCTTGTAAAACATGGGAAAGCCTTTGCTTTTCAGCCGCATGAGATAGGCTGTGTTGATCCAAGTGTAACAGCACCAATGGTGATCTTTACTGTTCCACATGTGCCCTGGAACCTGTGGCCAATTCCAGTACCAAAGGCTCTCTTGCCAAAGTTGATGGAATTACTAAAAGAAAAGATCAGGATGGGAATCTTGGAGCCATCATGTGCCCCATATTCCAACAGATGGTTTACTGTACCAAAGAAAAATGGGACATTGCGCTTTATTCAAGACATGCAACCTGTAAACAAAGTCACAATCAGGAATGTGGGAGCAGGTCCGATTGTAGATGAGTTTGCAGAAGCATTTGCAGGGAAAGCTATATACTCTATGGGTGATCTGTATTCGGGATATGATCAGTTCCAGCTGGATATACAAAGCAGGGACTTGACCACAATGAGAACTCCTTTGGGATTAGTAAGGATGTGTACCTTACCACAGGGAGCCACCAACTCAGTGGCACATATGATGAATGGAATGAATAAAGTCTTACGAGACTTCATACCACAAAAAACTATGCCATTTTTGGATGATGTGCCAATAAAGGGCTGTGATGAGAAAGACAAAGATGGGGATTTGGATTCAAAGGGGTGCCGCAAGTTTGTGGCAAATCATATAAAGGATTGTGACATGATTCTATCCAGGCTTGAAGAAGTGAATCTTACTTTATCTGGGCTGAAATCAGTGTTTGGAGTTGGTGAAGTGCTAATAGTGGGACATCTTTGTAGTACTAGTGGACGCCGACCTTGTCCAGCCAAGATAGATGCAATACAAAGAATGAAAGAGACATGCATTAATGTTACAGAACTGAGGAGATTTCTTGGAGCATGTGTCTTTTATGTTATTTGGATCCCACATTATGCACATGTTAGCAGATCCTCTTTATCAACTTTTGAGGAAAAATCAAAAATTTCTGTGGAGTGCAGTACATATTAAAGCTATGCGGAAGCTGAAATGTTTGCTCCAATCATCATCCACTCTGAGAAAGGCAGATTATGAGTGTGGCAGGCCTGTGATTGTTACAGTTGATACTAGTCCTACTGGGATAGGATGGGCAGTAGGGCAAGATGATGAGGATGATCATAGATATGTAATTAGATTTGGAGCAAAGGTATTAAGCTTTTGGCAACGAAAGTATCCACAGATCAAGAGAGAGTTATGGGGAATAGTCACTGCTCTAAAATGTGAAAAAGAATATCTTATTGGGGCATCTGTACTTGTGGAAACTGATTGCTTGCCACTTCTTGGGATGATAGCAAGTTGTACCACTCCAGATATTGCTATGCTTAGGTGGATTGCTTATATCAAGTCACTAAATCCTGAGTTTGAGCATATTGCGGGAAAAGATAATCCAGTTGCAGATATGCTATCAAGAGCCAGGTATGAAGATGAGAAAGAGATGATTAGTGACATTGATGATGTGGGTACAAAGTTCTATACTACAGCATATGCAAAAGGGGACCATATTTTCCTATCAAATGCACTTGAGTCTTTTATTGAGGAAATATATGAAGGAGATTGGTTGCTTATTGGTCAATATTTGAGTACTCTGACAAGGCAAGAAAATTGGTCTGACTCAGAATTTAAGAGGATCCGCAGAAAAGCATATGGTTATTTCCTAAAGGATGGGTATCTCTGGAAGCATCCTAAGCAGAGGAATGCTATGCCACAGAGAGTCATATGTGATAAAGAGACTCAAGGAAAGCTTGTGAAAGAATTCCATGAGAGTCTCTGGGCTGGACATAGAAGTGTGTGGGCCACCTTTACCAAAATAAAGGAAAAATATTGGTGGAAAGGAATGTACAAGGATATTTCCCAATATGTGGAAACATGCATGGTATGACAAATGTACTCAAATGTGCGGCATCGTGATGGCTTGCAACCAACCTACCCACCTGCCATGCACTATAAATGGGTAGTGGATCTAGTTACAATGCCTTTGGGAATTTGGCAGATGTGGTATATAGCACTTGCAAGAGAAGATTTGACAAATCAGGTAGAAGGGCGTGCTCTTAGAACAAAGAGTACGGAAACAGTGTGCAAATTTCTCTTGGAAGATGTGATCTGCCGGTATGGTTGTATTGGGAAAATAACAGCTGATAGGGGTGAGCTAGATGTTGAAGAAGCAAGGGAATTCTTCTCTAGAATTGGTATCAAACTGTCCCTAACATGTGCTTACAATCCTGAGGGCAATGGGAAAAGTGAGCGAGGACATCCTCCAATCATTAAAGCTTTGGCTAAGGCATGCAGAGAAAGAATGCGAGAGTGGCCAAAGCTGCTACCATATGCCTTGTGGGCTGACCGTACAACTCATAGCTCAGTGACAGGATACATGCCTGCAGAATTAATGTATGGTCAGAAGCCAATGATGCCAGTTGAAGAAGTAGTTCTAACTTGGAATGTATTGCCCTGGGTGGAAGGATTGAGCAGAGATGACCTCCTTGCATTGCGAATAAGACAGTTGGAGAGGAGGCCTGAAGATGTAGAGCTTGCTAAAGCTCGCTTGAAAGATGCAAGGCTGAAAAATAAAGAAAGATTTGATAGTAGACACAGACTCCGGCCAAAACCTATTGAAGAAGGTGATTGGGTTCTAATGTATGACAGTAGGCTTGACAACCAATTCACTGTTCAAAGAAAATTTGCAAAAAGATGGTTTGGCCCTTACATTGTCAAGCATGTGCATGGAAATGCCACGTATACTCTGTGTGAGCTTGATGGAACAGAAATAAAGAATCTTGTGGCAGGCAAAAGAATCAAGATATTTAAAAGAAGGTATGATAGTGATCCTTTTGATTCACAAGAGACTCAGGATGAGAGGCTTGACAGTGGTAGTATGGATATGATTGAAGAGGAAGAGGATGATCTTCCTGGTAATGCAGAAGATGAAGACGACATCCAGTTATATGTGGATCTTGATGATGATTTGGCACATACCAGAGGATGTGCAGTTTTAGAGGGGGTGGATGTCGTGCCATGGCACGTCTATGGTGTGAAACCATGCATGTGAGGCCATCAAATACACATCCAGATGCATGGGGTTAAGTGCCATGACGAGTCATTATATGATGCCATGTACATATGTTCATATTGTAAATGAGGTTCAATAAGACGAGCTAAGGCTGAGCCAGATCTAGGAGTTTTTGTACATGAGTGTGGTGGGTGATGGTTCTGCTGTTACTCAGAGCTCATGGGCAAGTTAGAAACATCCAGTTATATATGATGGCATGAGTGGCACGCCAAAGGGATAGATTAATGATGTTAATGGCTTCCCATGTGCATAATGTGTAGTAGCTTCTTAATGGTATCGATGGGTCAAATTAGTGAATACCTCTTATGGAATGCAAACATGAGGGCATGCCAATGCACAAAGGAATGTATTTATGAAGACATGGGAAAATACTTGAATGAACAATTGGGGATTCTATAAATCACATGGCTGATATGATGATTTATAAACTATGGAGGCATCAAGAGTAATGGAGATTCAATGGACATTACAGTGCCGAAGAATTTATTGAATGCCGGGGAATAAAATTAGATGAACTACTTTGCATTGAGAACCTTACCTTAATGCTAAGGTTAGGAGTATTACACTAAGGGGGCAGCAGACGTGGAATAAAAAAAGCGAATGTTTTTCTTTTTATTGAGATTTTCTGGATATTAAATGGACGCAAGCGCAGCCCTTTGGAAATGGAATGCCGATTCTTTAGCTGCAAAAGGTGGTGAGGCACCGCATTTGTTGCGGGAAAAAAGAGGAAATAACTAGAGTTGGGGTAGGCGGCGAATATCAGAGGAAAAACGTCTGCAGAAAAAAAAACCAGTGCCTAATCGACCAGTCATTTTCATTTCAAGAAGATACCCACAGTTCATGGCTTGTTGGTGTTAGATTTGAAGAGGATTTCGAGTGCTATAATAGGAGATGCTTTTTGGTTTCTACGCTTCCTTCATCGAATTGTCTGCAGCAGCGAGCGGCGTTTGAGAATAGTGAATATAATCAAAAAAAAATTCACTTGTAACCTTCAGTTAAGTGACTTTCTTTTTTATTTTTTTTAATTACTTTCACTCCATACGATTTAGGAAAATCGTATATCTCATATATCAAAAAGGATTTTGGAAATGTGAGATCCCTGTTCCCCACCGATCAACGGATTCGGGGTACTAGCAGCGGAAGTAGCACATCATGCGTGGGTAGGGGTCTCACACTCGGGGCCTCGCCCACGGATATCCGGACAAGAGACTAATCCGTCGGTTTGTCCAAAACCGAAACTGGAAAAACTTCCTTTACTCGGAAAGCATGGGCGATTCCACCAGGATAACTCTTTACTCTAACGTAGTCAAGATCATTACGGATCAACTGATCTGACTGTACCTTTAACGGTACTTGGTCAAATCAAGGTAGAAACTTGCACTTGGATCATTGGGATCAACGCTTTTTTCCCCATCAAGAGGCACAGCCGTTGATTCCTATCCATAGAACAATTTCTATCCGGGATTTACTTTATCTATCGTAAAAACAAAGTTGAGTCTCGATTTATGGATCCATCAGTCCAGCCTAACCCCATCCGATCCCATGGGTTAGCCAACCGCCCAACCACTGTAGTGATGGGATCCAATTTGGAATTTGGTTAGGTTTTGTCCCGGGTACCAAGGAAAAGAGTTCCAAGGCCCCCTAGCCGGAATTTCATACAAACATAAAACTAGCCACACCACTTACACACCCAATATGAAAATTGCCTTTTTCTTAGCATCAGCTAACTTTAAAACAATCCTTTAATGAAACCATAGTACCACTGATCACAATCTCCCAATTTATCCAGTTGATTCATAATTTCCCATCATTCCTTCATCAGAGTATCTATGGCATCATTGGCAACTAGAACGCTCACCACCTGTCCACACAGAGGCCGTTTCCATAGTTCCTAGCCCATAATACTCGGCAATATAATCACTTATCAAGATGGACTCTCGTTGAAGATCAGCAAGATCAACCAACAGATCCATATAAAAGAGCCATGGACTCATCCGTTGAGGACCAGCAAGGTCAGTCAACCAGATCCATGCCCGGTTTCACAAAACAACTCTTACTCCTTGTTCCAATATCTTCCTCGACGCACGCGTGGGTATCCTAGGCGACCCAGAGCCCGAGCACCGTATGGTCAGCACCCTCTAGGATCCTTCGCAGGTGACCTAGCGCTTCACTCATAGGTCGCTTCCTTGGTCCCTCATCCACCGTACCGGAAGCTCACCATTTTAATCGAACCGAGGCTGGTCAAGACCTCGGTCGACCTTGCTACGCGAGACGTCCTCCATTGACTCTCCGTCAGCAGTTGCAACTTTATCAGTTAGGTCTCCACGACCTTAATCACAAGACGGTCAAAATGCTTCCCCAGCATTCTTGACATAAAACAGCCATTTACAAACAGCATTTACAAACAATTTACAAATACAGTTTCTATATTAACTCTCATTTTTCCACATTATCCCTCATTAATCCACATTACTTATTCCACATTCCATGTATATGTGTACTCATCCAATCACCTCCTTTTCCATCTCTTCACTTCAGATTCCTTCACATCACATATCATATATTCACATCCATATCCACATCCATACATCCACATCCACATCCACATTCACATCCATACATCCACATCTACATGCTTATCTCCATTTTCACATCCTCATTTATACATCCACATCCCATATCCACATTCATACATACACATCCATATATCCACATCTACATCCACATACATACATACATCCACATCCACATTCCACATTCACATCTATACATCCACATCTACATTCACATTCACATACATCCACATCCACATTCCCATACATCCACATCTATACATCCACATTCCACATTCACATCTACATTCACATACATGCATCCACATCTACATGCTTACCTCCATTTTCACATCCTCATTTATACATCCACATCCCATATCCACATTCATACATACACATCCATACATCCACATACATACATACATCCACATCCACATTCCACATTCACATCTATACATCCACATCTACATTCACATTCACATACATCCACATCCACATTCCCATACATCCACATCTATACATCCACATTCCACATTCACATCTACATTCACATTCACATACATCCACATCTACATTCACATTCACATACATCCACATCCACATTTCCATTCACATCTATACATCCACATCCATTCACATCTATACATCCACATCTACATCCACATTTACATCTATGCATATACATCTTCATGCATATATCCATTTTCATGTTCATACATCCACACTCCCATCTCCATATCCACACATCCACATACATACATCCATTTTCACATTCCCATTTATATAACCCCATATACTTTCACATCTAATCTTTTACATCACATCCATTCTCGCCCTATCACAACCCATATACATCTTATCCTATCACATACACTTCTTACCTCATCCCCCCATACACATCTTAATTCATCTTATCACATCCTAACTTATTTCATAAGCATCCTATCACCTCTTATCACACCTCTTATCACATCCTATCACTTTCCATACGCATCTTATCAATTCTTATCACATCTCATACACCTCTTATCACATCTTATCACATTTCATATCTTTTTTTTTTTAAAAAAAAGAGAATTCTTTTATTTGATATAAGATTTCTCTACACATTTATTTATACATAAATTCCATTTAAGGAGACTAACACTTTCGAAATTAAAATCAATCTTTTATGCATCTTCTTATGCATGATTTCAATTTGGTAGGGAATTATACTTTTAGAATAAAAGAATTTCTCTTATGCATCTAAGTTAAGCATAAAATCTATTTATGAGGAAAATCATACTTTTAGTATAAAAAGAATATCTTTTATGCATACCTATATGCATGAAATCCAATATGATAAAAGTAACACTTTTGATATAAAAATTTTTCCTTTATGCATACTTCTATGCATGAAAATTAAAAATGATAAAAGTAACACTTTTGATATAAAAATTTTCCTTTATGCATACTTCTATGCATGAAAATTAAAAATGATAAAAGTAACACTTTTGATATAAAAATTTATCCATTATGCATACTTCTATGCATGAAAATAAAAATGGTAAAAATAACACTTTTGATATAAAAATTTATCCTTTATGCATAATATTGAAATTCAATTTCTCCATGATTATAATGAAATTCTTTCAATTAATCTAGGATGATGATTCCTAGAATATGGTAGGAAGTCCTCTTTTTATGCTTCGAATGAAAATTTTTTATGCATAATTTTTATAAAAATTTTGCCATAGCTCCGCTGCTATGACTGATAAATCTCAATTTTTCTAAGGGATAAAGCTTATCATTAAGGAAATAATTAAAATGATTCTCTAATTGGATCCTTAATCCATAATGGATTGAATCATCAATATACATAAACTAATAAAAGCATAAGAAAAAGCCATTAATTTGGCCTCAAGCATAGCTTTATCTTGGGTTAAGGAAAAGCTTTATGAAAAGCTTGATTTGGATTGAGAATGGGTCATGAGTATGACCATTTCTTGAGTGAGAGAGAGAATTTACATAAGAATCATTAGAATTTAAACATAAATGAAAATTAACTTCAATAGCATTTATTAAATTATGTAACTCTTCACTACTATTCAAACTTCAATAGCATTTAAAAAAAACCATACCAATTAAACTTCTCAAGCTTGAGAGGGGTTGAGAAGAGAGAAACATTGAGAAATTATAGAAAGATGAATATTCACTAATTACCTTACAACTTGCTTGATTCTTTGTTCACGGTAGAGGCCCCCAACCAATCAATTGGTTAAGTATGTTGATGGAGCCACTAATGGGAATTGAAGAAAGAGGGAAGCTCCAAAAACTAGTGAATTATTAAATGAATTCACAGTTTCTGGCTTAGGTGGAGTAGAGTAACGATGCATAAACACTATATATTTTTCAACAAGGGGGAGGCTTCTATTTATAGGAAAAATTGAGCTCCTAACCAAACAAACTGATTCTAGAATTTTCTAAATCAGTTTGGTCAATATTTGACCATTTTTAGGTCAGTTAAGCTAACTTTTTGGAACTAGACTTGAATGAGGAGAGAGGAGAGATGAAATATCTCAATTTTTATGAGTTTAAAACTCATTCAAGCATGTGAAATATGCACCTCCTTTAAAGAACTCCCCTTCCTTACATATGTGTCATAATGGAATCATTTTAATATTGCTCATAGTTTTTTTACTAATAAACCTTGTACATTTTCAACTCTTCATCTTATGTGAAATATGCACCTCCTTTAAAGAACTCCCCTTCCTTACATATGTGTCATAATGGAATCATTTTAATATTGCTCATAGTTTTTTACTAATAAACCTTGTACATTTTCAACTCTTCATCTTATGTGAGCATTTAAGGGACTCCCCTTCCTTACATATGTGTCATAATAAAATCATTATACCCAAAATATCTCATATTTTTAATATTGCACATAGTTTTTTACTAATAAACCTTGTACATTTTCAACTCTTCACCTCATGTGAGCATTTACTCATTTTTGGGTATTTTCTTTTTTACAAGTTGGATTTATCTCCTCCCTACACATGGATTGATGCTATTGGTCCATAGGAACCTTAATTGGACCATAGTCTAAAGATTTCTGAAAATCTAGACCCTTAGGCTAAGGCTCTTTATACCTATTTTCAATTAATTCTAATTGCACATTGAAAAATTCTTTTTTTAATTTCTGTTTCAGGGGAACTCATCTGAATTAGAAGAGATATTTTTCTATCCAAAAATATTCAAAATCTAAATATTCTCTCTCTAGAATATTTTTCTCTCTAGGCTAAAACAGATAGAAACAAGGTCTTTATATTTCTGAAGAGGGATTGATTACAGGGAAAGATACTAGACATCAAAAAGGGGGTGGGGGAGGAATCTTACATTCTACCCCACTTAAAAAATGCGAGATGTCCTCATCTCGCAAACTGGGATAATTTCGCAAGATGCACGAATATGAGACTTAGAGAAAAATTTGAATCAAGATTAACCACCAAGAAACGTCTTAAAGAGAGCAAGATTCAAAATAAGAACAAGATTTAAACTTTATTCATTCTCGGAACTTATACAGTAAAGATAGAAGAACTCTTTACACTTCCATAAGCCCGTCCATCATATGATCACAAAAGCAGTCCTCACAAGCTGCACAAGTATAAGGTAACTCATCTATGGGAATAATTCTGTTGGTTATTGCCGCACCTATCTCAGTGGTATGAGGTGATCTAACAAAAGGACCTCTGAGAGGCAAGCCAAAAACGGGATAAAGGCATATCTTCTCATGAGGAAGAAAACATGCCAGTAAGAAGACCCGCTCAGAAAACCCAAGATGCCTTGATCTCATGACACAGTAGTATCGGGGACCCAAACCCAAAGCTTCAATAACCATGGCCAAACGGACATTGTTACGAAAGTGCTGCTGACCCCAGGGTGTTACCCTAGTTATGTTTTGATAGGTCCGCCATTTGGTTTGCGCTACAGAAGTTCCCAAGTGAGGGAAAAGTGAGCGCTCATACTGCTCTATAAAATCCTTCTTCACAGATTCACTTGCGTCTTGAAGGTGAGGAATCATTATGGATAAAACTAGTTTTTGTTGCCAAGCCATGAAGGAGATTAAGAAAGAAAGGAGATCGATGGAAGTAAGATTACTGTGAGCGACAAGTAAAAGTTACGACTTATATAAAGGAAGGAGCTAGCGTAACTTAGAAGCCAACAGTAACTTGCCACTGAAGTTTTACCGTCTTTCCATGATTTGGGTTTGACACATTTTTCTATAGAAGGCATTAAGAATTTTGAGATGAAGAGATAAAAGAAGCTTGTAGGCTAAGTCACCTACTTTCATTGAATTCAGATATAAGGCTCACAATATCTGGGGGATAACTTCATATACTCCCCAAGATATAAAGAACTTCTTTTGGGCCGTACTCGAATGAAGACCAAAACCTTGATATCCAAAACATCGATTCTCACTTCTGAACTCATTGTTCTGAATCCTTAAAACAGGTGGGACTCTTGAGAAGTATTCTAGAAAAAGGGTCTTCCTTTGTTAAACAGAACTTTCTTTTATTTTAGAGAGGGAATAATTATAAGCTCAGAAAGGGAGATTCTTACTCCTGTATACCTCGAAGGCTGGGGAGGAATCTTACATTCTACCCCACTTAAAAAGTGCGAGATGTCCTCATCTCGCAAGGTAGAGGACAACTCTTTTTCTTAACATCCAATTTTATTTTGGGGTTCCTTATATTCTGGTCAACCCAACAGAACACTGGGATAAATATCCCTTATATAGAAGTCATCATTAATTTTCAGATCATATCATTCATATCTTTAACATGATAATGGTCCATTAGACCGAAAAATTTTCTTCTGAACATTCCTCCACAGGAATTTCAGTCAAGCAAGTTCTCAATTTGTCATCCCTTAACTTGATCTACTGATCAAGTGTTAATAGTAACAATTTGACAGCACAACCCACTAATCTCATAGTGATTTGCTGAATTCATTATCATCATTCCAGTTATGAATATCATCACTGGGACTCGTCCCATTCATCCTCATTGTGGTTTTGTTCAGATTTTTATATTTCAACTAATTTCAGAAATCATCATTTTTCAATCAGAATCCAATTCAATTCATCAATTCTCAAACAAAATTAAAAATCATATCAACCACATTCGAATTCATCATCTGGATAGCATTAACGCTTATAATTTCAAGTCTTAGATTTACTCGTATATACTGTCAGTAAAGAGCTGCAGTATACTCTCAGTATATACGGGTAGTCGTGGCTCTTGGAATTATAAGGTAAATACCATCATGTCTAGGCCTCAAGCAAGTCAGGGATTCTATATAATTGCGGTACTTCTATCTGAAGACCCAATTACCAAATTACGAATTTCAGTTTGAATATCAAATTGTATGAATTATATCATACAATTACAACCTTTTTGTGTTTCTACATAAATTCTTGACATATTTGTCTTCTCAGTTGATCTTTATTAACCAATTGGCTCTGATACCAACTGTGAGATCCCTGTTCCCCACCGATCAACGGATTCGGGGTACTAGCAGCGGAAGTAGCACATCATGCGTGGGTAGGGGTCTCACACTCGGGGCCTCGCCCACGGATATCCGGACAAGAGACTAATCCGTCGGTTTGTCCAAAACCGAAACTGGAAAAACTTCCTTTACTCGGAAAGCATGGGCGATTCCACCAGGATAACTCTTTACTCTAACGTAGTCAAGATCATTACGGATCAACTGATCTGACTGTACCTTTAACGGTACTTGGTCAAATCAAGGTAGAAACTTGCACTTGGATCATTGGGATCAACGCTTTTTTCCCCATCAAGAGGCACAGCCGTTGATTCCTATCCATAGAACAATTTCTATCCGGGATTTACTTTATCTATCGTAAAAACAAAGTTGAGTCTCGATTTATGGATCCATCAGTCCAGCCTAACCCCATCCGATCCCATGGGTTAGCCAACCGCCCAACCACTGTAGTGATGGGATCCAATTTGGAATTTGGTTAGGTTTTGTCCCGGGTACCAAGGAAAAGAGTTCCAAGGCCCCCTAGCCGGAATTTCATACAAACATAAAACTAGCCACACCACTTACACACCCAATATGAAAATTGCCTTTTTCTTAGCATCAGCTAACTTTAAAACAATCCTTTAATGAAACCATAGTACCACTGATCACAATCTCCCAATTTATCCAGTTGATTCATAATTTCCCATCATTCCTTCATCAGAGTATCTATGGCATCATTGGCAACTAGAACGCTCACCACCTGTCCACACAGAGGCCGTTTCCATAGTTCCTAGCCCATAATACTCGGCAATATAATCACTTATCAAGATGGACTCTCGTTGAAGATCAGCAAGATCAACCAACAGATCCATATAAAAGAGCCATGGACTCATCCGTTGAGGACCAGCAAGGTCAGTCAACCAGATCCATGCCCGGTTTCACAAAACAACTCTTACTCCTTGTTCCAATATCTTCCTCGACGCACGCGTGGGTATCCTAGGCGACCCAGAGCCCGAGCACCGTATGGTCAGCACCCTCTAGGATCCTTCGCAGGTGACCTAGCGCTTCACTCATAGGTCGCTTCCTTGGTCCCTCATCCACCGTACCGGAAGCTCACCATTTTAATCGAACCGAGGCTGGTCAAGACCTCGGTCGACCTTGCTACGCGAGACGTCCTCCATTGACTCTCCGTCAGCAGTTGCAACTTTATCAGTTAGGTCTCCACGACCTTAATCACAAGACGGTCAAAATGCTTCCCCAGCATTCTTGACATAAAACAGCCATTTACAAACAGCATTTACAAACAATTTACAAATACAGTTTCTATATTAACTCTCATTTTTCCACATTATCCCTCATTAATCCACATTACTTATTCCACATTCCATGTATATGTGTACTCATCCAATCACCTCCTTTTCCATCTCTTCACTTCAGATTCCTTCACATCACATATCATATATTCACATCCATATCCACATCCATACATCCACATCCACATCCACATTCACATCCATACATCCACATCTACATGCTTATCTCCATTTTCACATCCTCATTTATACATCCACATCCCATATCCACATTCATACATACACATCCATATATCCACATCTACATCCACATACATACATACATCCACATCCACATTCCACATTCACATCTATACATCCACATCTACATTCACATTCACATACATCCACATCCACATTCCCATACATCCACATCTATACATCCACATTCCACATTCACATCTACATTCACATACATGCATCCACATCTACATGCTTACCTCCATTTTCACATCCTCATTTATACATCCACATCCCATATCCACATTCATACATACACATCCATACATCCACATACATACATACATCCACATCCACATTCCACATTCACATCTATACATCCACATCTACATTCACATTCACATACATCCACATCCACATTCCCATACATCCACATCTATACATCCACATTCCACATTCACATCTACATTCACATTCACATACATCCACATCTACATTCACATTCACATACATCCACATCCACATTTCCATTCACATCTATACATCCACATCCATTCACATCTATACATCCACATCTACATCCACATTTACATCTATGCATATACATCTTCATGCATATATCCATTTTCATGTTCATACATCCACACTCCCATCTCCATATCCACACATCCACATACATACATCCATTTTCACATTCCCATTTATATAACCCCATATACTTTCACATCTAATCTTTTACATCACATCCATTCTCGCCCTATCACAACCCATATACATCTTATCCTATCACATACACTTCTTACCTCATCCCCCCATACACATCTTAATTCATCTTATCACATCCTAACTTATTTCATAAGCATCCTATCACCTCTTATCACACCTCTTATCACATCCTATCACTTTCCATACGCATCTTATCAATTCTTATCACATCTCATACACCTCTTATCACATCTTATCACATTTCATATCTTTTTTTTTTTTAAAAAAGAGAATTCTTTTATTTGATATAAGATTTCTCTACACATTTATTTATACATAAATTCCATTTAAGGAGACTAACACTTTCGAAATTAAAATCAATCTTTTATGCATCTTCTTATGCATGATTTCAATTTGGTAGGGAATTATACTTTTAGAATAAAAGAATTTCTCTTATGCATCTAAGTTAAGCATAAAATCTATTTATGAGGAAAATCATACTTTTAGTATAAAAAGAATATCTTTTATGCATACCTATATGCATGAAATCCAATATGATAAAAGTAACACTTTTGATATAAAAATTTTTCCTTTATGCATACTTCTATGCATGAAAATTAAAAATGATAAAAGTAACACTTTTGATATAAAAATTTTCCTTTATGCATACTTCTATGCATGAAAATTAAAAATGATAAAAGTAACACTTTTGATATAAAAATTTATCCATTATGCATACTTCTATGCATGAAAATAAAAATGGTAAAAATAACACTTTTGATATAAAAATTTATCCTTTATGCATAATATTGAAATTCAATTTCTCCATGATTATAATGAAATTCTTTCAATTAATCTAGGATGATGATTCCTAGAATATGGTAGGAAGTCCTCTTTTTATGCTTCGAATGAAAATTTTTTATGCATAATTTTTATAAAAATTTTGCCATAGCTCCGCTGCTATGACTGATAAATCTCAATTTTTCTAAGGGATAAAGCTTATCATTAAGGAAATAATTAAAATGATTCTCTAATTGGATCCTTAATCCATAATGGATTGAATCATCAATATACATAAACTAATAAAAGCATAAGAAAAAGCCATTAATTTGGCCTCAAGCATAGCTTTATCTTGGGTTAAGGAAAAGCTTTATGAAAAGCTTGATTTGGATTGAGAATGGGTCATGAGTATGACCATTTCTTGAGTGAGAGAGAGAATTTACATAAGAATCATTAGAATTTAAACATAAATGAAAATTAACTTCAATAGCATTTATTAAATTATGTAACTCTTCACTACTATTCAAACTTCAATAGCATTTAAAAAAAACCATACCAATTAAACTTCTCAAGCTTGAGAGGGGTTGAGAAGAGAGAAACATTGAGAAATTATAGAAAGATGAATATTCACTAATTACCTTACAACTTGCTTGATTCTTTGTTCACGGTAGAGGCCCCCAACCAATCAATTGGTTAAGTATGTTGATGGAGCCACTAATGGGAATTGAAGAAAGAGGGAAGCTCCAAAAACTAGTGAATTATTAAATGAATTCACAGTTTCTGGCTTAGGTGGAGTAGAGTAACGATGCATAAACACTATATATTTTTCAACAAGGGGGAGGCTTCTATTTATAGGAAAAATTGAGCTCCTAACCAAACAAACTGATTCTAGAATTTTCTAAATCAGTTTGGTCAATATTTGACCATTTTTAGGTCAGTTAAGCTAACTTTTTGGAACTAGACTTGAATGAGGAGAGAGGAGAGATGAAATATCTCAATTTTTATGAGTTTAAAACTCATTCAAGCATGTGAAATATGCACCTCCTTTAAAGAACTCCCCTTCCTTACATATGTGTCATAATGGAATCATTTTAATATTGCTCATAGTTTTTTTACTAATAAACCTTGTACATTTTCAACTCTTCATCTTATGTGAAATATGCACCTCCTTTAAAGAACTCCCCTTCCTTACATATGTGTCATAATGGAATCATTTTAATATTGCTCATAGTTTTTTACTAATAAACCTTGTACATTTTCAACTCTTCATCTTATGTGAGCATTTAAGGGACTCCCCTTCCTTACATATGTGTCATAATAAAATCATTATACCCAAAATATCTCATATTTTTAATATTGCACATAGTTTTTTACTAATAAACCTTGTACATTTTCAACTCTTCACCTCATGTGAGCATTTACTCATTTTTGGGTATTTTCTTTTTTACAAGTTGGATTTATCTCCTCCCTACACATGGATTGATGCTATTGGTCCATAGGAACCTTAATTGGACCATAGTCTAAAGATTTCTGAAAATCTAGACCCTTAGGCTAAGGTTCTTTATACCTATTTTCAATTAATTCTAATTGCACATTGAAAAATTCTTTTTTTAATTTCTGTTTCAGGGGAACTCATCTGAATTAGAAGAGATATTTTTCTATCCAAAAATATTCAAAATCTAAATATTCTCTCTCTAGAATATTTTTCTCTCTAGGCTAAAACAGATAGAAACAAGGTCTTTATATTTCTGAAGAGGGATTGATTACAGGGAAAGATACTAGACATCAAAAAGGGGGTGGGGGAGGAATCTTACAGGAAATGAGTAGAAGGGTTTGGAGAAAAAGTTAAAGGATTTGGAGCTTGGAGATTTTGTGGGAAAAAAGGTATCAAAAATACATTTAAGCTGCGAAAAGTTGGTCTTACTTTCTACTCGATTGAATTTTGGAAATTACGAGTATGATATAGCTATGCCGTATGCTATCTTTTGCTTGTGAGATGTTAGAATATTAAGGCAGGTTTTCAGGTGATAAAGAGCATCTTGAAATGATGATTTTGATGGCACTGGATGTAAAGAATGTAAATGGTCACATGTATGTTGGAAAAAATTGAAGGTTATGTTATGCCTACATGTGATTGGATCAAAGGATTTGGAGAAAGGAGTCAGTGAATAAAGGGACAAGCACTTGATACACAAATTTGTGCAATTATCAGGATGAATTCAAGGATGTATTGAGGTGAATCGACACATGTATATGCCATTGAAAATGGAGATGTCCAATACTCCTTGGGAAATTTTGTGTGCGAGTTTCCTTGTTAGATTTGGTACCTACTCTCACAGCTAGAAGTCTCGTACTTTCCTGGCTATACCGCACACGTCACGACAATGTTTTCTCCTGGGTACCAGGGAAAAGAGTTCCTAGGCCCCCTAGCCGACACTCATGCAAAAATTAAATAGACACACCACTTACGCACCCAATATGAAATTACCTTTTCTTAGATTCAACTATTTCCAAAACAACATTATAATAAAACCACAGAGTTTCCATCGTAATCCTCAACATTCCAGTTCCAGGGTCTAATTCCAACTTTTCCACTTTCCAACCACAAAATCCAAATTCCAATCATTCTTTCCTCGACGTACCTATGGCGTCATCGGCAACCAAAACTCTCACCACCTAGTCACTCAGGGGCATTTTCAATAGTTCCTAGCTCATAGTACCTAGGAGTATAATCTCATAAAATCCATAAGGACTCTCCGTTTTGAAGATCAGCTAGATCAACCAACAAGATCAGCTAGATCAACCAACAAGATCCCATGAACTCATCCGTTGAAGACCAGCAAGGCCAATCAACCAAATCCATGCCCGTATTCAGAAAATAACTCCGACTCATTTTATTCCTCGACGCACACGTGGGTATCCTAGGCGACCCAGAGCTCCTTCGCTGTAGGTGCAGGTGACCTAGTGCTTCACTCATAGGCCACTTCCTTGGTCCCTCATCCACCGTACTGGAAGCTCACCATTTAACCAAACTGAGGCTGGTCAAGACCGACCTTGCCATGCGAGACGTCCTTCTTTGACTCTCCATCTGCGTTGCAACATTTTCCACTTAGGTCCCCACGACCTCATTCCATAAGATAGTCAAAATGCTTCCCCATCATTTTTTACGTAAAACAATCGTTAAGAAACAGATTTCACATGTAAATATTGTCTCCAAGCAAAATTTCCATCTTTCCATATCATTCCATCATTCCTCTTCATTTCTCATTATTTCACATCATTCCTCATCATTTTTCATCATCCTTATCATTCGACATTATTCCACATCATTCAACATCATTCCACATCAATTCACATCATTTCCACATTCACTCACATCATCCCACATCATTCCACATCAATTCACATCATTTCCACATTCATTCACATCATCCACTACTACATGTTAGCCTAATACCGGCGCTTATACCGACGTCATTGAACGGGGTCTAAAAAAGCCCCGTCATCGGTATAAACGCCGGTATCTGCGTCGAAACGACGACGTCGATATAAGCGTCGGGGAACAATACCGGCGCCTATACCGGTGTCTATACCGACGTCTCACCAATACCGACGGCTATACTGGCCACTATACCAACACTTATACCGGGGTGTATACCTGCTCCTATACCGACGTTCACTGGCATCTATATCAACGGCAGTACCGGCACATATACCGGTGAATATACCGGTGTATATACCGGGGAATATACCGACGCTGTACCAGAATTTTTTTTTGGATAGAATAGTGTTGCCTAGCTGCGTGCAATGAACAGGATCAACAAGAGCAAACAGACAGCACCATTCTGTCTAAAATAGAGCACAAAAACAACCGTGCTCGTTTTTTTATTTTCCAGATCGATGAACAAGAAATTAAATTAAACATTAATACTCAAGAATGTTTTGATCATATACCATTAGTTTGAAGGTCATCTTACATCATGGTAATGCCTCCCAATTGACGGTCTCTCCTTCTTCTTCAAGCATCTCAAATAAGGCCACAAGGCCATGTTTGTGAGCGTACTTCTCCTCTCGCCTACTTGGTGGGCGATTCATGGCCAACTCCTACACAAACGATTAACAATTATAACTTTTAGAAATCAACATTTAGCCCACACATACATTTACATAAATAAAATTGCTACAAATACTTACGAATTCATGGCCAGGGATTTCATTAACGTCTTCACAATTTCGTGATCACGTTAACAAAACCTATTGTTAACATATTAAAACTTGTGATCACATTGTATATTCACATGACCTGAGAAATGACCTGCCGGAACCCACTATTCCAGTAATACCTCCGGGCTTCTACCATTCCCGGCGGGCCCGCCGGGGTATGAGGTTTTCCCGGCGGGCCCGTCGGGAATGGTAAAAGCCCGGCGGGCCCGCCAGGAAAAACAAAAAACACCGGCGGGGTATTATTCTGTATATAAACACTGCCCGACACCCATCATACAACTTTTGGGAAGATAGTCCTTGTTTTGGGGGCGTGATATCTCTCCTCAAAGTACTTGTAGAGCTCTCGAGTTGCTAGAAGTGTCCTCTTGGGAAGAACGTCCTTATTTTAGGGGCTGTCGTCTTTCCTTGTAGGCACTCCTAAGGCTATTGGGCCACTCGTCCTTAGTTCTTTGAACTAGGGGCAGGGTGTGGTTCGTAGCTAATACTTGCGGAGATTTAGGGACAAATTTGGAGTCATTCAGCTTTGCATTTGAGCCACGTACGTAATCTACCTCATTCTGCTTTATGAATGGTTTGATGGAGCCAAGAGTCCTGCTTAGGGGCTTGTATTGGTTCTTGATACTTGATATTGTTTAGAGTAGACAAGGGTCTATTGTCCTATACTAGAGTATTGGGCAAGCATAGATCTTTGATTTTTTTTGTGAATGTTAGAGAAGGTCTATTGTCCTATACTAGAGTATTGGGCAAGCATAGATCTTTGATTGTGTAAAGTATCCTTAATTGGGTACAAAAGGCATCCTTCATTGGGGGTGCAATGTGCATGATAGTTTCGAAGTAGTTTTGTAGTAAGACCTTGCAAGATAGTTTGAAATAGTTTTGTGTTATGTGATGATCTTTTGTATTTGTCAAGATAGTTTCGAAGTACTTTGTCTGCAGATGTATGTTTTGTTATACGTGAGTGATTTGTTGTTTTTTCATTTGTGTATTCATTGTTATATGCTTGGTTGAATAGGTTATTTGTTGAGATGGAGGACAATGTTGGATCCAGTGATACCTCCAATAGAGTCCAAATTTCAAATAGCAGGAAAAAAAAGGCACCTGGGATAGAGTGGCAATATGCAATTAACGTTGGTGATCGATTCATAGATTGGGAGTGTAAGCTATGCCATGCAGTAAAATCAGGTGGGGCGCCTCGACTAAGAGAACACTTTTTAGGCGGACCGAAGAAAAAGTCATGTACCCACCCCTCTGCACCTATAGTGGCCAAACGCATAAGAGAAGAAATTCAAAAGAAAGATTCAAGAAAACATGACACTCCTACCGTTAATGTATCAAGGCAGCAAGAACACTGTTGTTCTAATCATCAAACTCCCGCTACATCGCCTACTTGTATCCCGAACGGCAATATGCAGCCAGAAAGTAATCTACCCAGTGCATCTTCTTGCAAGCAAAACTTTGACGTAGGAAATATACCCATGCGTCAAACTTCATTGCAAGAAAGCCTACGTCAAGGTCGACTCGATGATGCACAACTCGTCCTTGCTGAAGCGATTTACTTTTCTGGGAGTGCTATGATGATGGTGGACAGTGAGCATTGGAAGAGAGCATGGAAGAAAATTGGTGAGTTTGGACCAGGGTTTTCACCGCCTACATACCATGCTATGCGAAATGATCTATTAGAGAAATGTTATGCGCAGGTAAAAGAACGTGTACAAAGAATAATTCTTAGCAATATAGAGCTTTCTGGATGTAGTATAGTAAGTGATGGATGGTCTAATGTGCAAAGAAAACCATTAATTAATGTAATGGTTATTTCACCTAGAGGTGAGACTTTCATCCGTGCCGTGGATTCAGCTGGTTCAATCAAAACTGGGGCTTACATTGCTCAAGTCATTAGCTCTGTGATAGAGGAAGTGGGTGCCAAAAATGTAGTCCAAGTCATCATGGACAATGCAAAAAATTGTAAAAATGCATCCAGAATCCTACAGCGACAATATCCACATATTTTTCCGGTAGGCTGTAATACTCATAGTTTGAATCTTGTATTAAAAGATTGGTATAAATCTGATGATACCAAATGGTTTGCCTCAATCGTCGACACTGCTCGCCAGCTTGTGAAATTCATGCTCAAGAGACAGAGAGTTTTGGATATGTTTCGACCTCGCATGTCAGTTATGTTAAAGCTTCCAGCGGAGACTAGGTTTTGCACTCACTTTTACACTTTTGAGTCTCTTCTTAGAAATAAAGATGCAGTTTGTGAAACATTTACATGCATGGCATTTCATGACTGGGAGAACACTCAACTTGAAAAAGTGAAAGAGAAAATCAAAGTCTTGAAGGCAGCGCTTACGAGAAGAAGTTGGTGGAACAGTGTGATGGATGCATACCATGTAATGATGCCTGTTATGTATGCTGTACGAAGCCTTGATCAAAGAGCGCCTAATCTCGGAAAAGCATGGATGCAATGGTGGACTGTCCAGCGGAGTTTGGAGTGTCCTGAGAAATTAGAGCATTCAGTGGTGGAAAAGCAATGGCGTGTACCATTCTCTAGTAGACAAAGAAAAGTTCTGTTGAAGTACTTTCATGCTAGATGGATTGGAGCGCATTCACCACTGCACAGTGCTGCTTACATGTTAGATCCTGAATATTGGAATATGGATTTGATGTCCAACGTTGAGGTGGTGCAAGATTTTTATAAAGTGGTAAACACTTTCTATAATAATGATGATGATCGTGTACAGTGCATAAAGGAGATGACCTCATTTCGGTTGAAAGAGGGTTTATTTTCCAACTCCCTTGTTCAACAAATGGCTAAAGAGCGACCTGCATGGAAGTGGTGGATGATGAATGGTGGTGGGCATTATGCTTTATTGCGCAACCTTGCGATGAAGGTTCTAAGTCAGTGCTCTTCAAACTCAGGCTCAGAAAGAAACTGGAGCATGTATAAATATATTCATAGTACTATTCGCAATCGACTTCTTGCAGATCGAGCAGATAAACTTGTTTACATGTACTGCAATGAAAAGATCTTGCGAGACATCGAAAGCGAAGAGTATGAAGAAGATATGCCCAGATGGATGTACAATTGTGAAGATGTAGTAGACGAGAACTTTGATGTTGGACGTACGTTGTGCACCACCCTTGAGATAGAAGACAATTTAGACATTGACTTAGATGAGCTTAATTTAGCAGACGAGAGAGTAAACGGTGAAAGAATTTTGGAGCAAGATACTGACATAGAGGAAGAAGTCACTTCATTAATTTAATAAAAAGTACTTGTACAAATGATCATATTTGGAGAAATTATCAATACAAAAGTAGAATTTGTTTTTCTTAGCTCTCATCTTGAAATAAATTGCGAATTGCACTAGGAGTTGCATCTAAAGGTCCTGGTGGTTTATATTCGCTAGCCATGCCGAACACTGTATAAATACCTTGATTTATTGGGACATTGCACAATGCACATGTGGAAGTATTTTGCATTTGTCTCACTAAACATATTAAGTGGTAGTAGTGTCCACATGGTAGTATATACTGGCCGCTCCACCCATCGAATACTTTGTAACATACAGGACATTGGGGGGTGGAGGAACTTGTAGCCTCAGCAGAAACTCCCACAAGATCAGGATGTATCAAAAAATGAGAGATGTGGTTTCCTTGGCGCACAGGAGCAATACGTGAAGAGATGCTCTGCACGTCTTGGCTGATCTTTGTTAGCTGCTCTTGAATTCCTCTATTGGCCGGGGGAGGAGTTGACGCTTGAGTTAATCGGTCAGCTTCTTTCTCCTTCTCTGCTAGCTGTGCCCCTAAGCTTTCTTTGACCTGGTTTAACTCCAGTCCGGCGCCCTCCACCATGAGAGCAAGTTCTTCTCTTGTGAATGTAACTGTCTCTTCACGTATGTCGTGGGTGTTGACAGTGGCCTCTCTGGAGGCGAAGTCCACTGGAGTTTCCAGTATAAAGTGAGCATATAGCATTTTAGCAAAATACAGTGGAGCGTCGGCGTTATGGAGAGGACGGCCGTACACCTCCAAGAAAATGCGCTCGGCATTAGTTTTGATATCATTGTGAGTGCAACGAGAAATCTTCCATCTTCCCTTCTTTATCTCGCCATCTGGACATGGCCATATTGCCTTTATCATCTCTGTGGTTACCCGTTTGTTTATGTCTTTCCACTGGGCATATGTTGGATTTGTCCATTTCGATAATCTGCACGCTGTTCTTGTAGCTTCGCGGGCTGTCAGGCCATGTGCAAGGGCCTTCATTCTCTCGTATGCCTTCTTGGCTAACTCCTGACGCTCGTTCGCTTGCGCCTGCTCCATATCTGCATGAACGTAAACGACTTTAGGATTTTAATGAACTGTAAAGATCAACGTAAGATAAATTGACCATTGCTCTCAAAATCTTGAAGTCAAACACAACGAGAGGAGATATGTATTGCAAAGACTCGATGAGAAATATCCACTTGACTCCAAAAACACTTCAAACAATGCTCGCACATCAAATTTTGAAGAGAAAACATAAACTTAAACACCCGAAGAGGAGAGAGATATTGCAAAGACTCAATGAAGAGAGAAACAAAATTTTGAAACATTGGACACATCAAATTTTGAAGAGAAACAAAATTTTGAAACATTGGACACATCAAATTCTCAAATTCCTGAAACTTCATCTCTTGATACTGTATCATTACAAAGTCGGGGTGAATGCCACCGATAGCTCTACAAGAGGACGTTGTGCCCTCGTAGGGTCAGTATTTAGTGACCTAAAAAATTCAACTACTTGCAAAATTGATTTTCGCTCATCGCGATTAGGCAGAAACATCCAATTTTTGACTCTATGAATAATAGTATCCATGGTAACTTTGTCATGGGAACTATTATCCATCCACAACTCTTGCACTTTCTTCCAAAAGTCATATAAAGTTTGTAATAAATATCCCAAGGCAAAAACATCAGATGCAGGAGTGTATGCATCTGCCAAAAATGGATCATAAAGCTCTGGGGCTATCCATGGCCGTTTATTTCGCTCTCTGTCTGCGTGGGAGACTGCCTGTGCCACCTTCTCGGGGTTCTTGTCTGCTTCATAAACAAAATTGAGGGACACCCGTTTTTTGGGCGCTCTCAGCAGCAATCCCCAATCGATGATACCTATGCGCGGCTTTAGCTCTTTTGTATAATCCAACACTACATTAAAAGGATGTAGGTCGGTATGTACAATACCTGCCATATGCGCTGCCGCTACACCTTCCACCAGGGCATGCATAATATGTGGCATGTTTATTACTACCTCTTTTATTTTTGAAAGTTCTAGATGACCTAAAGGGATATTATCAGGCGGTGGTTGTCTCCATCCTCGATCCAAACGAAAAATGGCTCTGGTGAACTCACTGAATCTGAAGGGAAGCTTCAGTAGAGTATCACCAAGAGCGCCGCCATTATAGTACGGAAAAATTGTGATCCAAGGAGCCTCTTTTGTAAA
Source organism: Cibotium barometz (assembly GCF_041138505.1). Lineage (NCBI taxonomy): Eukaryota > Viridiplantae > Streptophyta > Polypodiopsida > Cyatheales > Cibotiaceae > Cibotium > Cibotium barometz. The sequence continues at coordinate 22,063,291 of NC_141081.1, read as the reverse complement.
GGCAATGCATCGGACAATCGATGGATGTAGCACTTGCATACCCTGCTCTGCCTGGAAGCTCTCGAACTTCGCGCTGCCTTCTCCTTTGTAGTGCTTTCCGCAAAAAGTGATGTGCTCCGGTAAAAATGATATACCTTTAATTGCATACTCTTTTACTGTTCCAAACACACCGGAGCCTATTGTTCGTCCTTCGTGAAGAGCTTCGTGTGGGATGCCAATAAGATGTGTGCACATAGAATTGTAGAAGGTACGATTAATGACACCTGTACCACTTGCATCTGCCTGACTGGACGTTGCAGCGACGTCCTGGGCAATTCGCACTCTTTTGGGGAGGGACTCTGCATCCAACGCCTTCATGCGCTTGCTCTTGGCCCTTTGCTCGCTCCATACAACGTCCCATAACTGTAGACGTTGCATGTTGGCTTCAGGCGGGGCAGCATCTCGAAGATCACTGCACGCTACTCGCATGCTCCCCAAAATGGTTCGTGTTATGTGCTGATGGTTGAAATCTGCTATCTTCTGTCTATCTAGCAGCTCAGCGTTGCCTCCGCTTCGAAGCCGACGCTGTGCATTTTCCCATATTTGGTCTATGAGATCTCGCATGAGTATCTCAGACTCGTTGATCTTCTTGACGACATCATCAGTACATTGTGATACTGTGATGACCGCTTCAACGCGAATTGCTCGCAGAACAATTTTGCGCTCTTCGGGAGAAAGCATGTTGATCGTCTTCGTAAATCTAGCAAATAACACTAAACATAAAAAAACAAAATATCAAACATTACTGAAATAAACATCAAGCAGACGTGAGAGAACAGCAAAACAAGTATATCAATATCATCAATGTTCATACAAAAACGGAATATCAAATAATTTTAATGAACTCAATATCATCCAATACATCATCAAACGTGAGAAAACAGCAATAAGTGTATCATTACTTATCAATGATCAAACAAAAACAGAATATATCAAACATTACTGAACTCAACATCATGCAATACATTATCGAACGTGAGACAACCGCAACAAGCGCATTATTACTTACGAAGTGTATACATTATCGAATGAGAGAGAGAGAGAGAGGGGGAGGAAGAGAGAGAGGTGTGACAGATAGAGAGAGGAAACATTAAATGATATTTTTTATAGTTTTGTGAGTTCCTAAAGAGAGAAAAATAATGTTTTGTAATCCTAAAGCACTCCTCATCTACATACCTATCGTGATAGAGAAAGATGTGAAGTGTATCATGAGAGAGAGAGAGAAAGAGTTGTGAAGTGTATCATTGCGAGAGAGAGAGAGAGAATTGTGAAGTGTATCATGAGAGAGAGAGAGAGAGGAGAGGAAGAGAGAGTTGTGACAGATAGAGAGAAGAAACATTAAATCACATTTTTAATGTTTTTGGGAGTTCCTAAAGAGAAAAATAATGTATTGTTTTAATTTTTAAGTAAATAGAGGGAGAAAAAAGAAATTATTAAGAATTATGTATATTTTAAGAGAAAAAAAATCATTATCTACACATCTATCGTGTTGTGAAGTGAATCATGAGAGAGATAGAGAAAGAGTTGTGAAGTGTATCATGAGAGAGAGGGGGGTAAGAAGAGAGAGATTCATATTTTTCGAGTTACGAATCACGATATTATAAAATAAAACGGTTAGACAATATGATGTAAACTTTGATCCATGAAATACTAATGCCGCGTTAGCAACCAAGTATCGCATGGATCAAACACAATAAAAACAATACAAGTCAAATCAAACAAATTTACGACATTTATTCGACCGCGTTAACGATCATATGCCGAAATACGCAAGCAAATTTACGACACTTTTTCGACCGCGTTAACGATCAAATGCCGCAATATGCAAAAAACATTTTATGCACTAGCGGACGACACCAACTTGCCGTGTTAACGACAAAATGCCGCCCGATTCTATGGGAATACCAATAGGATACGAACATACACTGGCCGCGTTACCGACCATATGTCCGCATTTGACAAAGGGAAGGGAAGGGAAGGTGACATCGCCATAACGATACTATGCTTGCCGCGTTACCGACTAGTACCGCTACGGCGTGCCATACTTACCATAGGACACAGACTAGCCGCGTTACCGACTAAGTGCCCCAGGGTAAGCACCATTCCGAAGAATGGCCTTACACACACACACCAGTCGTGTGGCGGGCCACCCAAATCCTGCCGCGCATTGCGACAATGGGCGGCTGCCCGCACGAACTCACCCACACACACATCCCTCGTGTGGCGGACCACCCACATCTTGCCGCGCATTGCGACAGTGGGCGGCTGCCCGCACGAACACACCCACATACACAAACACACACACACACACAAGTTTTTATTACCTGTGTATGCTGTCAGCAATGAAATCCCAAAGGGCCCCCCGGGCCCATATATATAGAAAAATGTACCCCGCCGGGATATGTGACGACCCCGCCGGGACCCGCCGGGTAAAGCAAAAGCCCGGCGGGCCCGCCGGGTTATCTCAAAAGCCCGGCGGGATTTTTCCCGGTTACCAGGTCGCTTGCCACTGGCTTTTTTGTGAACATGTTAACATGTGAACATGTTAATAACATGTTCACACATGTTATTAACAAGAAAAATTTTGTGATCACGTGAATATAAAATCCCTGTTCATGGCGCATGGTTTCGTAACCACCACTCCCAAGATGAGAAGCCCCTACTGTTTGGAGTCTTGCCCTTGCCGCCTCTCTTTGTTGTTGAAACCTCTCTGGTGTCTCTGTGAGCTCCTGAGCAATGGCTGCGCACTCCCTGTCATCTAGCCAAACAGGTTTCTCTTTCCCCTCTCTAAATGCATCCCTCGCCTCTGACCTACGATGTCCCATCAAAATGCGAGCTGTATACTGTATCCACTCATTAGAGACGACATTCATAGGGTCAGATGGCTGAAACTCTTGCTTTATCTTTGTATTTATATAATTTTTCTTCCCCTTATCTTGCTGATCCCATTTAGTCATGACAGAGTCGTGAAACTGTATAGTGCACAATTGTCAAATGCGTGTCTTCATTGTCTTCCCTGCACTATTCATTATTGGTGCCCCATCCCTAATTGTGTATATCTTGCTGTTGTCATGGTCATGTGTACCCCAGGGAGTGGAAGGTGACCCTATGGGTGTGCTATCAACAGATGAGAGCGAAGGATGACACTCACGTGGTGGTGGTGTCACAGCATCTATGGCACTACCACCACAACAACCTCCACCTGAAGACCTACTACGTGAACGACGTCATTGTGAAGAGGTGGTAGATCGAGCTGTAAGAGGAGTGGAAGGTGTTGAAATTTGAGCATAATGATGAGCTATGGTGGATCATACACTAGAATCAACATGATTAACAAAGTGATTAGTAAATGATTAAGACGTAATTAGTGAATAATTAGCACAAATAGATTAATGTAGGCATGGATACTCAAAAACCAGCAAATTCTCATTAGGGCTATGCCTCAATTTATAGAGTTTACATCAAGCATCAAATCCCATTGATTTCTTCATGATTCACTCCCTGAATATCTCCACCTTTTGCCTGATTCTCTCCATCTCTTCTCTTTTCCCTGAATATCTCCCAGAATAACTCCACACTCCTAAATTCTCTCATGCTACCCTTTATTCTCTCCCAGTAGATTCTTCTCACCTTTTCACAGGTTCTTTCACAATTACATCTTCTCTTTTACAGCCTCTATCCAAGAGCTTGTTCCCACACACACCCTATTCACTTGTATATTTCAACACCTCCCCTCAAGTGAATAATCCTAGCACACCTAGACCCTATACCAAGTTTGCCTCCCTTTACTTGATAGTCCGCGACTTGTGTCTACTCCTCCCCTCAAGTTATCTCAGCACACCTGGACCCTGTATCAAGTTTCTCTCTTACTTGACAGTCCACGACCAGTGCCTCAAGTCCCTAAACTCCATAGTCCTTGACACACTCTCTCTCTCTCTATGTGTCCAAGGCTACTATAAGTGCCCGCGACCTTGACGAAAGTGCTCACACATACATCTACCACGTGGCCTACATCATCGGTGGCTCAGAGGTGGTTTTACTTTGTTGGGGCAGGTTACATTCGGTTGTGGGGTCTCTCTCTCTCTCTCTCAGAGATTTTCACATGGCTCCTCACTCTTTGGAGCCTCACATCTTCTCTTGTCTTCAGTCTTCTTGTCGTGGCAGCTTCTCTCCACGCGTCCGTCTCTTCTTTCAGTCTTCTCGAGGCAGCTTCTCTTCTTGTGGCAGGCTCTCTTCTCGTGTCCATGTCTTCCTTCAGATCTTCTTGGTGTGGATCCTCTTCTTGGGAAGAGATATTCTTCTTCTTTCATGGCTGGGGCCATGAACTCGTCCGTCAGGTCATTTTGCTCCATGTGAGCAACATGTTTCAATGTTTTGCTGACAGTTCCTTTGGGCTTTTTATGTTTATTTTGTATCATTATGCAATGCAAACCCAAATTTATGCGGGAGGTCTTACCTCTTGCCTTAATCTGGACAAGGGCAGTGTCTGTTCCCATTTTTACACTGATGCAATGTGCCCAATACATAATGCGTATAGCATTCATTCTCATGCACATTCCAAATGCAACTCTGGCTGTGAATAATCTTGAATTTGAGTGAGATTTACAGGCATTAACCAAGGGTTAAATGCAAAATGATGATTTTCACAATTTTATCAGTACAATTTTACCAGAAATTACATTAAATTAAGGGTAACCAATTTGTACGAGATGGTTGGAGTATCAAACCAACTCCGATTTGCAATCTGAAGTTATAGGGATCTGTATCAGATACCTAATGGTTAATTTGAACCCTCAATTGCACCAAAGTACAGTGATTAGTACTGATTAATCATTGATTAGTAAATTAATGCTCTGTTTTGTGTGCAAAAAACAGAGTATGCGGGGAGCCTAGATCTGGTGCCTTCCACTTCAAATGAGCTCAAATTCTTTCAAAGGCATCACTAGCAATGAGTCTAGTAGAGGATTAAGCCAAGAAACATAAGATTTGACCAAATAATGAAAGCTTAATCTCTGTTTCACCTGCAGATTTGATGAAGAGCTTGGATCTCACTGTAGACTTGATGAAACTCAATTCTGTCTTCACCAGCTTGTAGAGCATGCTTGATTACCCCTTGGGCTAAGAGGAATTGAAGCAATGTGATTTGATGAAGTCGCAATGTCAAAAATAGCTCAAAAAAATGCGCCCTTCAATCTGCGAAAATCTGCAGTTCTGCGCTGAATTGGCCCAGAAGATTCAAGGTGTGTGTAGCCCTATGAGTCTACTATAAGTACCTAAAAGGGCTTAGCCTAATGTTATGTGTGCAAGGAGAATAGAGTCCTCCACTGACTAGGGGTGAAGGGGAGAATTGAAAACTCACTAAAAATTTGATTTTTTGCTAATCATTAACTAATCCTAATTAATTAACTAATGGGCTCATAAATCTGATTGATTCTAGGCATGGCTCTGATACCATGTTGAAATTTGAGCATAATGATGAGCTATGGTGGATCATACACTAGAATCAACATGATTAACAAAGTGATTAGCAAATGATTAAGATGTAATTAGTGAATAATTAGCAAATAGATTAATGTAGGCATGGATACTCAAAAACTAGCAAATTCTCATTAGGGCTATGCCGCAATTTATAGAGTTTACATCAAGCATCAAATCCCATTGATTTCTCCATGATTCACTCCCTGAATATCTCCACCTTTTGCCTGATTCTCTCCACCTCTTCTCTTTTCCCTGAATATCTCCCAGAATAACTCCACACTCCTAAATTCTCTCATGCTACCCTTTATTCTCTCCCAGTAGATTCTTCTCACCTTTTCACAGGTTCTTTCACAATTACATCTTCTCTTTTACAGCCTCTATCCAAGAGCTTGTTCCCACACACACCCTATTCACTTGTATATTTCAACAGAAGGCTGTGTGGTATGAGGTGTGGGAGCTGCTGTCGTACCCACGGGTGTGGGAACTGGCGTCGAGAAGCCAGATGGTGAGGCAGATGTCCCTGCTCCAGAACCCCAATAACTCTGAGCCATGGCTCTCTGCTCTGGAGTCATGGACGAAAGAAAACCATATAACTGCTGGGGACTCATGCCCTGCGGTGTAGGATTAAATGAGAAATCAGGACTGTAGTCGTAGGGCGGTGAGTCACCCATGGCCTGTTGGACAAAAAACCATATGACAAACTTGTGCGAAATGAAAATTACACGGTAAACAATGAAAGAACCATATGACAAACATTAACAATGATAAACAACAATGGTAAAACTATATCAACTTGCACCTACAGTAGTGATTATGATGGTAAACATTAACAATGGTAAACAATGAAAGGACCTTCAATGTCATAAAATCATTACAAATATGTCATAACTATTTGCATAATCATTAAGATACATCATTTTAAAAATCATTATCTATTCTATCATCCTCATTAAGATCAGTAGCCCCAAAGAGATCTATGTCTATGTACATTTCAGCATCCTCATCATTAAAAGTCCCTTGATGAAGGATGTCCTCATCATCTATGTCTTCTTCCTCAACATGTTTTTCAGCTTCCTTGGTTTGCACCTCTTCATTTGGATCTTGCTCTAGTTGCTCCTCTTCATTTGCTTGCTCCTCTTCATTGTTGATATCGGCTTGTTCTTGCTGCTCTCCACCACCCTGTGCATCCACATCACCTTGTTGTAGCTCAAATTCTTCAAAAATTTGCTTACTGCGGGGGGGGCGACTTGAACCACAAATAGCCAGCGTGGATCTTTTGGATCCGCTTTAAAGACAACTTGCTCACAATGCTCTGGGCGCACAAAAGTATCTTGCTGATCGGTCCATAACTTTGTGAAGTCCACTTGGATGAGGCCACTCTTGTCTCTACATACAGTTGCATGTGGCCCATTCGTGATTACCTTGAACCACTTCACATCAAAGATAAACAACTCAAAACTTCTGAAGCCAATCTTTAATATATCTTGAATGGTTCCAAAGTAATCAAGCATTCCAGTAATTGTGTTATCATCACTTGCACTTGCACGACTTTCTTGAACAAATTGTGCTGTGACACCACAATCAAAGGTTGCTCTTCTTTGGTCTATTCGTTCTACTCGAAAATGACATCCATGTGACCAAAACGCCCCATATTTGTGATACTACAAATAGCACATAAAGATTGTTGATGGAGAAACAAACACTGAGACATATAGAGAAAAAAAAGAGAGACATGTAGAACTTAAACACTTACATGCCAATCGCATCCTTTTGTAAGCTCCCCCCCTCCTCCGTTATAGTTAAACCAGCACATTTGGCTTCTAAAATTGTAGCTTCTAGCCATCTACCTGTGGGAAAGTCCGGAAGAGCTTGCATACCTTCTGCATATGGGAGATTTCTTGTAGTGCGATTCCTTCTGAAACTTAAACGATCTTGTACTCGTTGTCGCTTGAGAGCTTCATATGTCTCAATCCACTTCTCCATTACATGAGAGTTCAAGATGCAAAATTTGTTGATTTTTTCCCTCAAATTGTTATCCATCTTTCTCTTAATGCCTTGGCCTTGAGGTTCCTCACCAATGACTCGCCTGTTAGACTCTTGAGACCATAGTCAAGGTATCTCTGGATCTGCGGAACTTAAATATTTAGTGATGTAAACAAGGGACTCTTGTATCAGCCACCCTTCTGACATACTACCCTCTAGGCGAGCCATTTGGCGAACAAATCCCTTTAATGTCTTCATAAACCTCTCCAAAAAGAACATCCATCTTGAATGGACTGTTCCAGCAATTGCAACCTCATCTACAACATGAACTAGCAGATGCATCTGGATTGTTAATAAACTTGTAGGGAAAAACTTCTCTACCATGCAGAGTGCCTCTATGGAGTTTAAACGCGCTGTCTCCAAAGTGTCTCTCTTTATCTCTTTTGAAGAAATCCAGCGCACCAATGTGCCAATCTTATAGATAGTAGCTCTAATGTCTTCAGTGAGGCAATCTTTTATTGCTATGGGTAGCACAAATTGTAGAAACTTGTGCCAATCATGACTCTTGAGGCCACTAAGATCATCATCCTTTGTAAATGCACTTTTCAAGCAATGCATACAACCTGTAGGAGTCCGAAACTCTGAAATTGTCCTCTTGACTTGTTGTTCCTCCATCTTACTAAAAACCCATGGGGCTCTTGGAATCAGCACCTTTCCATTGGGTCTAGTGCGAGCCCACAACTCTTGCATGCAACCAATCTCTTCCAAGTCATCCCTTTGGCCTTTAGTCTCCTTTTTTCCTGTCATGGTCTTCCACAGAATGTCAGCTACATTCTTGAAAATATGCATCGGGTCAAGCAAATGGTTTATAAGGAGATCACCCCAATAGGGGAGTTGGTGAAAGATAGAGAGCCTCTTCATCCCAGGACATGCCAAGTTGCCACATTCCTCCCATTTGATCTTCCAATCGCTTGCCTTCAATGCACTTGGAGGAGGTCTTCCTAGATTACCATCCCGCAATTCATGATTTTCTGGAAGATACCTAACATGTCCTTGGTAGACATTCTTTCGTAATGCTTTTGAGTATCTTGAATCAAGTCAAGGACCACATACAGGACATGCATTGTAACCCGATATAGACAAACCTGAGCATTCTCCATAGCCAGGCCAATCATGCATTGTCCACATGAGAATACCTTGCACAGTTGTAAGTCTTTGGCCACTCTGCTGCTTTGACATGTCCTTCACTTCAATTCCGTTCCACAAGGTGCGTAACTCATCAATAAGTGGTGCCAAATATACATCCATGTTCTTCACCTTGTACTTTCCTGGAACTATTAATGAGAGCAACAAATGACCTTTCTTTATTGCTAACCATGGCGGAAGATTATAATTCACAAGGCAAACATGCCATGTGCTCCATGAAGAGCTCCTTAAACCAAAAGGGTTTACACCATCCATTGCTAGGCCAAGACGGAGGTTTCGAGGTTCTTCCTTAAAAGCCGGCCATTTCTCTTCAATGTGTCTCCATGCGGGTGAATCAGCAGGCACACGCATCACTTCATCTGTGGATCGAGTTGTGGCATGCCATGTCATCAAGCTTGCTATAGATTTGCACCTGAACATGCTTTTTATTCTTGGGATGATTGGAAAGTGCCTAAGAACCTTTACCGGGACAGCTTCCCCTTGAACATCTTCTCTATATCTGTTAGAGCCACAATGGGGACATTCTTGCAAATACTCATATTCATGGCGGAAGAGGCAACAATCATTGCGACAAGCATGAATATTATTGTAATCCATGCCTATGGATTTCAATAACTTCTTGGCATCTGCACGAGATGGAGGCATCTCGTTGCCAGGGGGCAATATCTGGTCTTTCAAAAGCCTGCAAGTATGGCAATATTTGATCGTTACTATTAAGATTTAGTCAAATACAAGTTGAAAATTTATCATTTCAACAGTAGGTGTAATCTCCAAAAAAAGTCCTTACTTGAATAGTTCAGTGACACTTGTATTAGACCATCCAAAAATTGACTGCAAATTTAGCATCGTAAGAGATGCACGCAATACAGATATGTTGGCACCATTGTATAATGGAAGGCGTGCAAGTTTACGCATGGCCTCTTCCTCTAGTTCATAATTTGACCGTTGAGAATGTCGTGGTTGATGATCTTCATGTTCATGCTCCTCGAAGAGAGCTTCTTGTTGCTCGATGAAGGCATCCAACATTTCTTCCATTGGACCTTCTTCCATTTCCTGACCTTCAGGTGCTGTTAATTGAGCTCCATCTGTCACTCCCTCCTGCGATATCCTCATCCTTTGTTGGGGACGAGAATTCACAGGCGCAATGTTATCAAGATGCGGCTGCACACTTGCTTGGTTGTACGATTGAAACCGTAAATTTTGCAAGCGCTCCATTGGAAATATGCCAGCGTCATGAACATGCTGGTTGCAAATCCTTCGTTTTCGAAAGATTTGGTACTTACATCGCATGCATGGACACGCTATTCTCTCTTCAAGATTGAGAGGCTCCATCTAGCAGGATAACATGTATATGTAGCTCATTAAATACAAATCATTATGCATTACACAAAGCATTATGTAAACCATAAAACAGGGCTTCTTTTCCCCAGCCGTGAGGGAGATTTTAAAAATAACATTTAAAGCGTCAAATGGGCTTCTTTTCCCCAGCCGTTGAGGGAGACTTTAAAAATATTAAAAAAAGCGTCAAACGGGCTTCTTTTCCCCAGCCGTTGAGGGAGATTTTGAAAATAACTTATACATTAGCTTATCTTCTCTCCATACAAAATTAAGAAGGTAATTAGAACAAGGATGGAGAGAGAAGCTATCTCTATTCATAAATAGCTATTTATAAAGGCCTTATGCAAAAATCTATATGCATAGATTCTGTAAATAGAGCCTACACATTGAGCTCTATGCATAGAAGCCTACACCTAAAGCTGAACGCATAGAGCCTTATGCATAAAGCCTATGCATAATGATCTATACATAAGCTTATGTGTAATGCTCTATACGTAAGTCTTATGCAAGCTTTATGAATAAGGTTTATGCAATCGTATGCATAGTAAGGCTTGCAAGCCTTAAGTATAAGCTTGCATAATAAGGCTGCAAGACTTATGCATAAGCTCTATGCATAAGCCATATGCATAAGTCTTATGCATAAGCTCTATGCATAAGTCTTATGCATAAGCTCTATGCATAAGCCATATGCATAAGTCTTATGCATAAGCTCTATGCATAAGTCTTATGCATAAGCTCTATGCAAGACTTATGCATACGCTCTATGCATAAGCCATATGCATAAGTCTTATGCATAAGCTCTATGCATGCGTCTTATGCATAAGCTCTATGCAAGACTTGTGCATACGCTCTATGCATAAGCCATATGCATAAGTCTTATGCATAAGCTCTATGCTATAAGCCTTATGCACTATGCTAATCCTTAATCCCATCACCCCCCTAATGGTGTAATAAACATGATCTTGTCTTACATGGATAAGAGATCTTACCTTGATAACATATATAAACTCTATGAATAAAGAGAATACCTTATGCATAAAAAAACAGAGCATAAGAAATATATGTTATATGTATAAGAGAGTATAAACATTCAAAAAGCTTATGCTCTCCATCCATGCAAGGCACTCTACATCAAAAGAGCTTTATGCATAAAAACATAACGCATGTGAAGCCTTATGCATAAAGCTCATCCATAAGATTTATACATAAAACATTATGTATTAAGCTTTATGCATAGATCTTAATTCATGCATTCAGCTAGATTCATATAGCTCTATGCATAAACTCTATGTATAGAGCAGCTTGCATAAGCTTACAAGCCCTATGTATAGAGCTTTCATAATCTTACAAGCTCTATGTATAAAGCCTATACATAGAGCATATGCATTAAGCTTTTACAAGAAGGCTATGCATAGAGCTTTCAACAAGAAGGCTATGCAAGCTCTATGTACAATGTCCATGCAAGCTTTCAAGAAACCTATGCATAGAGATTTTATAAGCTTGCAAACTCTATGCATAAAGCCTATGCATAGAGCTTATGCATAGAGATTTCACAAGCTCGCAAGCTCTATGAATAGAGCTTATGCATAAAGCTTGCAAGAAGACTATGCATAGAGATTGCAAGCTTATGATAGGTTTTATGCATAGATCTTGAATTAATCCTATGTATAAGCTTGCAAGAACCCTAAACTAACCCTAAACCATAAAACAGGGATGCAATAATACGTAGAAAAAAGCATAAACAAGGAAAATCGAAAGAGGGTCTACCTCTTTTTTGCGAAGCTGAAGGAGAGGATTGGTGAAAGAGCTGCAAAATAAAATATTAAACATAATAATTAGTAAATTAAACATAAGAATAAGAACGAATACAAAGTAATACAAAACCCTAAAATCTCTATGCATGCATTAGGAGATCTATGCATACATAGAGAGCTCTCAACATGCATAGAGAGCCAAAAAAAAACCCTAAACGTCCTATATCCAAAATTAAAAAGCAAAAGCAAGAGCATATTAGTAAAAGTGGAGAAGGAGAAGAGGAGAAAAGAGGAAAGAAGGAGAAAAGAGGAGAGAGGAGAAAAGAGGAGAAGAGGAGAAAAGAGGAAACGCATACCTTCTCTGCAACGCCGCGAAAAACAGAGAAAATACGCTCTCGGCTGTAAAAAACTTACGAGCGTCGGTATGTCCTTCGGTATAAGCGCCGATATATACTTCGGAATGTGCGTCGGTATCAACAACGGTATATGCTTTGGTATGTGCTTCGGTATACGCATCGGTATACAAAAATTTCAAATTACCCCGCCCGACTTGTCTCCTCCAAGATTACGACGGGCATACCGACGTTCGATATTTGCATCGGTATTTTAATGTCGGTATGCCCTCAAGCTCTAGTAGTGATCCCACATCATTTTCACATTCATTCACATCATCCCACATTATTTCCACATTCATTCACATCATCCCACATCATTTTAATTTCATTCACATCATCCCACTTTATTTCCACATTCATTCACATCAACCCACATCAACCACATTGATCCACATCAACCACATTAATCCACATCAATCCACACATCACTCCACACATTCCACATCCTTCCACACATCACTCCACATCACTCCACATCATTCTACACATTCCACATCCTTCCACACATCACTCCACATCATTCCACATCACTCCACATCACTCCACATCATTCTACACATTCCACATCCTTCCACACATAGCTCCACATCATTCCACACATCACCCCGCATCATTTCCTCACCTCAATCCAATTTCCACAAACAAGGTGGTCTCTTTTCACTTTGAGCGAATCAGTTTTGATTATCAACTTTCCTTGATCTAGTTATCAAAATCTTTGTTCCACATCAACCAGGTTAAAAGTACAGCTACTCTACTTTTTATACTCACATAACTTTCTAAGTCTCGGCCATTGCTTGGCTCAGTTAAAGGCAACTTTTTTTCCTGACTCAATTCAATTAAGTTTAAATTTCGTTCTCTTTTGAACCCTCGGTCCTTTCAAGAATTTGAGATTCCTTTCCCATGGAATCTAGGAATAAGTCAGTCACAAGTATTTACATTCATCCAACTAAGCATGTTTCTGGTCTTTCTCTAAGAAATCCTTTTCCCGTTTTCAGAATGTACTTAAGATTCCATTTCTCGTATACTTCATAATTCCAAAAGTTAAATATGTTCATGATTGATTAAAATTTATCCATGTTTTCTCGATGCATTCCTATGAATATTTTCACATTCTCTTCTCAGTTTCCTCAAAATAATATATCATGAAATCCCTCTTTTAGCATAAAATACTCACGCACACCTACTAATTCATTTTTATCTAAATGAATTTTATTCATAATCATTTTCATAATTCTCATAAATTAAATGAATCTAGAGAATTTGTGCATAACCTTCTTTATTCTTCTAGTAAATGAATAATGCTCAAAACTCCACTTTCAGCATAAAATTTATCATGTGTAAATTCATTTCTTAATGAGAAAAATTTTGCCATAGTTTTCTCACATTTTCTATAAAATGAGAATACTCAAAGTTCCCCTTTTAGCATAAAATTTAATTTATGAATAAACCTTTGTTTTTTAATGATAAAATTTTACCATAGTTTCCCTGCATTTCTATGAAATAAGAATGCTTAAAATTGCATTTTTAGAATAAAATTTATTATGCATAAACCTTCATTTTCTAATAATAAAATTTTGCTATAACTTCCCCACATTTTCTATGAATTGAGAATGTTCAAAATTACACTTTTAACATAAAAACTAGTTTATGCATAAACCTAAGCTTAGACATACATTAATTCATCATAAATCCAGAGAAGCATGGTTTTAAGAGGAAACCCATAAAATAAAATGCTTCCCAAGCATGAGGGAGGTTAGGAAGAAGATTAACATCAAAAAGAGAAAATAAAATTCATTGTTTAGGCTTACCCTTGATTTGCTTGATTCTCTACCTTGCAAAAGTTGTGTAGCTCTCAAGAAAGAGGCTTGGCCACCAAGAGAAGAGGGTAATCTTCAAGAGAAGAAGAGGTTTAGTGAAGCACCAAAGCTTCACACAATGGAGGGCCAATGAAGAGGGAAGAAGAAAATATACTAAATTAAGAATTACACTAGCATGTAAATACTCTAAGATGAAAATACAAAGGATTAGGGGTCTATTTATAGGTGACGGAGGCTTCCAACCAAGTCCAACTAGAATCTAGAGGCTTCTAGCTTCAGTTTGATCCAATTTGGACAAGTTTTGGACCAGTTAGGCCCACTTTTCTGATCTAGTTTGAAAGAGGAGAGAGGAGAGATGAAATATCTCATTTTTTTGAATTAAAAATTGGGAGAAATGATGAGATTATAGGTGCCTCCTTCATGAGCTCCAGTCACCCTCCTGAGAGGTGTCAAAATTCCCATTTTTATACTAATAAATCCTAGTACTAGTCAACTCTTCATCTTATGTGAGAGTTTACTCATTTTTGGTGGATTTTCTTTTATTCTTGCATTTTTCTTATTCAAACACTTGGATTAACCCCATTGGCCCTTTAGAACACTCTTTGGACCTTAATCCATAATTTTTTGAAAATGGGTACCCTTACGCTAAGGTGTCCCCAATGCACATATTCAATTAATTTCTAATGCATATTGGAAAAATCTTTTTAAACTTTTGTTTCAGAGGAATTCATCTTAAATTTAAAGGATAACTTTATATATGAAAATATCTAAAAACTGTATTATCTCTCTCTAAAATATTTTCTCTCTCTAGGCCAAAAACAAGAGAAAATAATGTTTTCTTGCATTCTAAAATGGGGGATGATTATAGGGGGCTGAAAGGGATGTTCTTACATCTTTATATCATCAAAAGTTGGAGGGAGGAACCTTACAATGTAGATGATCTTATTGTTGGGGGTGACAACTTGGAAGAGATTGAGCATGTGAAAATCTTCTTAAAAGGAAGTTTGAGATGAAGGATTTGGGAGATCTGAGCCACTTTTTGGGAATTGAGGTCATTTGCACACCTAAAGGTATTTGGATGTCATAGAGAAAGTATGCATTGGACATGTTGTCCAAGTATGGGATGGCTGATTGTAAGCCAATCTCGGTGCCATTAGATCAAAATGACAAGCTTAGTGAGGATACAGGTTATGTGTTGGGGAGGATCCCACTATGTATAGGAAGATTGTGGGGAGTTTGATCTATGTCATGATCAGTAGGCCTGATCTGAGCTACACTGTTGGCTTAGAGAGCCAGTTTATGTAGGTTCCGTGTGCAAACCACATCTTGACAGTGTGCGATGCACACTTTGGTATTTGAAGGCCACTGTTGATTATGCATTGTTTTATGTAGGAGGTGTACCATTGGAGCTATATGGGTACATAGATGAAGATTGGGTAGGTAGAATCACAGGACAAGATATCTACCAGCAGTGGATTTATGTTTTCATTGGGGAGTGCTACTGTGACATGCAGCAGTAGCAAGAAGTAGCCCACAGTTGCCTTGTTGAGTATAGAAGCAGAGTATAGAGGAGCTGCGGTGGCAACGTGAGGTAGCTTGGTTACACAAACTACTCTGATTTGGGGTTGCATGTGGATAGAAAAGTTGTCATATATTGTGACAATCTTAGCAATATACAGTTGTCCAAGACATCTCCCATCCTTTCCATAGCACCACACGCACTTTGAGTTGGGTCTATTAGACGGCAAAGTTGAGATGCCAATGAGGTTGGTGCTTTGCGAGTAGTGGTCGTGTAGCTAGGCATGATCGCCTACTAGATGAAACCACTAGAGCCTTGATAGAAAGTTTTTGGAAGAAGAATTGTCATTCCTCGCCAGTTTTCAAGAAAGCTTTGCGTAAGAGAGTGACAAGAGGAGTATTCATTGAGCACGGTGCTTACTTTCTTGAAATGACCCAAACAGAGTTGTATTCTCAGTTTCTAGAATCATATCCAGAGCTTAAAATTGGGCAAAGGTCATTTGAGGGGTGTAAGTGTTGAGATATCGAGCTCTAGTGAGGCGGTGGACACTGACCCGCCTGGGGGATAGGCCCCGCACTTACACCACTGGCATGGTTGGTGAGATCTTGGGTGATATGCGGCCAGTGGGATGACAGGCTGTGTGACAGCCACTCTAGAGACTGGCATAGTTATAGCGCCAGCTCATTTAGTCGGGTTCACACTATAGAGAACCTGTGTATGTATTGTTTGAGTACCTTTCATATTGTGTGTACTCTTATTCTTGTATATGGTGTGTTGAGTGTTGAGTAGAGAAGAAGAAGATTTTCAGCCTCTCACCTTGTGTGTTCTCTATTAGGGTTTTGTGAGTGTGTGTGTGTGCTTGCAAGAGCTCAAGCTCTCTTCCCCCCTGCATCTTTTCATGGTATCAGAGCCTGGTTTGTGCTAAGGGCTGAGCTACAAGCAAGAGAACCACAGGAAGCGGTACGAGGGTAAGAGCTTCAACTACTCTTCCCTATTGTGTTGGTGACTACACCCTTGTCGGGAGCTCTACGGGAGGCACCGGCAAACGATCTCTGATTGAGGAGCTTTCTTCGTGGGAGTAAAGCTACAGGGCAACTATATAGTCCTTTGGACTGAGTTTTTCGGGCCGAAAACGCGTTTCGGGCGCGTCTGGACCTCCATTTTTTCAGAAAACAGGCGATTTCGAGCACTGCGGGTAAGTCATCGACTCTCTGCAGAACTCTATTTTACGAACTGCAGGAAGACAGATTGACTGTGCAGACACTGTGGGTGCTGCAAAGAGGTCTACAGTTGCCATTGGGTGTATGTATGCACATTGAAGTCACTGTTGGTGACATTTGAGAGTACTGCAGTACCGCTGTGCAGGAAATACAGCATTTGTGCAGAAAAACCAGAGTGCAGGTTCTGGTAAAATTGTGTGTTTGGCAAGATGTCTAATGATGGCATAACACAGATTGTGGCTGAGAAGCTTGACAAGAATAACTTCCATGCTTGGAGGTTCAAGTTGACGAATTTCCTGATGGGGAAAGGCTATTGGGACTACATAGAAGGTGAGCATGAAGAGGCACCGGAGATACCGGATATAAATCCGACTGCTGCAGATGTGAAAGAGTTTAAACACTGGAACCAAGGAGCCAGGAAGGTTATGTATTGGCTTTCCATTAGTATACAGGACACCATGATTGGGCACATTCAGGATGCCAAGTCCCCCAAGGAGGCGTGGGACACCTTGGTAAAGCTTTATGAAACAAATACCAAGGCACGCAAGATACAGTTGAAGAATGAACTTCATACTGTGGAGAAAAAGAGCATGTCTGTGAATGACTATGCGCTGAAGATAAAGGGTATTGTGGAATCCCTTGCATCTATTGGTGTGTCAGTAGATGATGATGACAAGGTGGAAGTCTGTCTACGTGGTCTCGGGCCACAATACAAGGCGTTTAAGACGTCTATTCAGACTCGGGAAAACATTCCCAACTTTACAGATTTGGTGTCTATGCTGATTATCGAAGAGAAGAACTTGGGTGAAGACCAACAGTCTTCACAAAGCAAAAATAGTTCAGAGCAACAGGCTTTCTACACGAGTTCAGGAAGAGGACGAGGTAGAGGAGGCCGTGGACGCGGTCAAGGAGGTGGCCGAACAGGTAATCAGAATTATGGCCAGCAGCAGCAATAACAACAACAGTCCCAGAATCAACAACAACAACAACACGCAGGTGGAAGAGGCAGATTCAGAGGCAGGGGGAGTCAAAGAGGCCGTGGAAATTGGCAAAGGCAATATAATGATGCACGTGAATGCTACTATTGTGGTAAGCCAGGACATGTGCAGTCAGAATGTTATAAGAAGCAGGCTGACATGCAAAATGGGAAAGTGCAGCAAAACAACTATGCATCCTCAAGCAGAAATAATGAGGACAATGAAAGGTTGTTTGTTATGCAGCATGTTGTGAATGCCATGTCTGAAAATGTTGATGCAGCACAAAAAGATAATGTATGGTATGTGGATTCAGGCGCTTCGAACCACATGACGAGTCATGGGGAGTGGTTCAAGGAGATGAAGAACCCGGAAAGACCAGGTTTTGTGGAAACAGGGGATGACACTACTCATCCAATTGCCCACGTTGGAGATGTGCCATTATCTATGCAGGATGGCAAAGTGAAGTACCTTGCAGATGTACTTCATGTACCGAACATAACAAAGAATCTGGTTTCAGTTGGCCAGATGATTGAGCAGGGTTTGCAGGTTCGGTTTAACCCTGATGGGTGTTATGTTGAAGATTTCAAAGACAAGTGCAGGTTGGTTGCAAAAGGCAACAGAGTGGGCAGAATGTTTACGTTGAATGTAGACATGCCTGAAATGAGTGCTGCAATGTTTGCAAATGGTTCAGGAGTTGTTGCAGACACAGACATATGGCATAAAAGAATTGGACATGTAAATGTGTAGAGATTGAAGTCTATGCAGACAAAAGGAATTGTGACAGGGCTGCCAAAATTTAAAGTGGAAGGTATGCAGAAAATATGTGAAGCATGCCAATTTGGGAAGCAAACAAAGCATGTGTTTCCACGTAACAGATATGTGAGCAGAAATGCACTAGATGTTGTGCATTCAGATGTATGGGGTCCTACGAAGACCATATCTATGGGAGGCTGCAGGTACTATGTGACTTTCATTGATGACCACACAAGGAAAGTGTGGGTATATTTCATGAAGGAGAAGAGTGAGGTGTTCACTCACTTTCAGAATTTCAGATTTTTGGTTGAAAAGCAAACAGGGAAATATGTAAAGTGCCTAAGATCAGATGGAGGGGGAGAGTACTTCTCCAATGAGTTCTCTGAATATTTGAAGAAGAATGGTATTCGGAGACAGTATACATGCAGATACACTCCGCAGCAAAATGGAGTTGCTGAGCGGAAAAACAGGCACATTGCTGAGATTGCGCGAGCATTGATGGAAGAGAAGAATATGCCGCATTGTTATTGGGCTGAGGCTGTTTCTACAGCAGTATACATCATGAACAGGACTCCAACTGTAGCCATACATGATGTAACTCCAGAGGAGAGGTTTACTGGCAGAAAACCAGATTTGTCTCATCTGAAAGTTTTTGGATGCATTGCATATGTGCATGTGCCAGATGAGCTGAGAACTAAGCTGGATCCGAAAGCTGAAAAATGTGTGTTTATTGGATATTCCCTTGAGCAAAAGGGATACAGGTGTTATAACCCTGCTACACGTGAGTTGAGAGTAAGCAGGGATGTTGTGTTTGATGAGATGAGCAGCTGGTATGTTGCTGAAAAAGGGATACAGGTGTTATAACCCTGCTACACGTGAGTTGAGAGTAAGAAGGGATGTTGTGTTTGATGAGATGAGCAGCTGGTATGTTGCTGAAAAAGAAGCTGTTGGGGCTGATGTGAGTGGAAGTGTGGTTGCACAGAATGCAGGTCAGCAATCACAGTCTTTGAGTGGACCAGGAGAGTCCTCATCTAGTGGGTCTGTTGATAGACCATGGAGTGGCAGGCTGCGTCATAATAATAGTCCTGCAAATGTGATTAGCACATCACGTAAAGGAAAAGAGAAAGTGGTTGAGCCCCTTGCTATGCCTGACATTTCTGCAGGGCATTCTCATGTTGATGGAGAGTCTAGTGGCTCAGATATGAGCCTTGATGAGGAGCTTGGGATCCCAGCTATGAGAACACCTGGTGTAAAGAAGGCTATGGAAGCCATGAATGAAAAGCTGCGAAGATCAGGGAGAGTGAAGAACCCTGTGCAGAGATTTACATATGATGGTTATGTGGCACATCACTATGCATATATGGCAAAGGTTGTGCAGGTTGTTGAGCCCACATGCATTGATGAGGCTGTTGGAAATGTGTGTTGGGAGAAAGCTATGGATGAGGAGATGGATGCACTATATGGAAATGAAACTTGGGATTTAGTGCAATTGCCAGAAGGCAAGAAAGCCATTGGATGCAAGTGGGTGTACAAAGTTAAACATAACAGTGATGGAAGCATAAACAGGTACAAGGCTAGATTGGTAGCCAAAGGATATGCGCAGACATATGGGATTGATTATGAGGAAACTTTCAGCCCAGTTGCCAAGATGGCAACGGTGAGAGTTGTGATAGCAGTGGCTGCGTCAAAGCAATGGTCTTTACATCAGATGGATGTAAAGAATGCATTCTTGCATGGGGATTTGCAAGAAGAGGTGTATATGTTGCAGCCACCTGGTTATGAGGATGTGGGTCACCCCGAGCATGTTTGCAGGTTGAAGAAAGCCTTGTATGGCTTAAAGCAAGCACCAAGAGCATGGTCTGACAAGATTTCTGAATATCTTGTCACTATTGGCTTTCATGTAGCCAATGCAGATTTCTCATTGTATGTGAGACATGGTGATAGAGGAGTTGTGCTTGTTGTCATCTATGTAGATGACTTGATCATTACGGGGGACCATGATGCAAAGATCTTTGATGTAAAGATCTTGCTTAGACAAAAGTTTGAGATGAAGGATCTGGGGGAGCTCAGATATTTCTTGGGCATTGAGGTGATTAGGTCACCACATGGTATTGGATTACTGCAGAGACAGTATGGCTTGGACATGTTGTCCAAGTATGGTATGACAGGCTGTAAGCCTATTTCTGTGCCATTGGATCAGAATGGCAAGTTGAGTGCAGATTCAGGAGAGATCTTGGAGGACCCTACTATGTACAGACGCATAGTAGGAAGTTTGATCTACATGACGATCACCAGACCAGATTTGAGCTATGCTGTTGGGTTGGTGAGTCAGTTTATGCAGGTTTCACAGAAACCGCATTTGGATGCAGTGAGACGCATACTGAGGTATGTGAAGTCTACTTTGCATTGTGGACTATTCTATGAGACTGGGACAGAGATATGTGTACATGGGTACACAGATGCTGATTAGGCTGGTAGTATCTCAAACAGAAGATCTACCAGTGGATTCATGTTTTCTTTGGGGAGTGCTGCTGTGACTTGGAGCAGAAAAAAGCAACCTACGGTTGCTCTATCGAGTACAGAGGCCGAGTACAGAGGAGCTGCTATGGCAGCATGTGAGGTAGCTTGGTTGAGAAAGCTACTTGCAGATTTGGGTCTCTCAGTGGATAGACAAGTTGTCATTTTCTGTGACAACATTAGCAGTATACAGTTGGCCAGGAACCCAGTCTTTCATGCTCGTACAAAGCACATAGAGGTCCACTACCACTTCGTCAGAGAGAAGGTCTTGGCAGGAGACCTTGACCTTGTTTATGTCAGCACAGAGGATCAGGTAGCTGACATCTTCACCAAAGCATTGGGTACAGAGAAGCTTCGCAGATTCAAGGCTTCGCTTGGTGTACATGAGATGGAGTTGAGCTCGAGGGGGAGTGTTGAGATATCGAGCTCTAGTGAGGCGGTGGACACTGACCCGCCTGGGGGATAGGCCCCGCACTTACACCACTGGCATGGTTGGTGAGATCTTGGGTGATATGCGGCCAGTGGGATGACAGGCTGTGTGACAGCCACTCTAGAGACTGGCATAGTTATAGCGCCAGCTCATTTAGTCGGGTTCACACTATAGAGAACCCGTGTATGTATTGTTTGAGTACCTTTCATATTGTGTGTACTCTTATTCTTGTATATGGTGTGTTGAGTGTTGAGTAGAGAAGAAGAAGATTTTCAGCCTCTCACCTTGTGTGTTCTCTATTAGGGTTTTGTGAGTGTGTGTGTGTGCTTGCAAGAGCTCAAGCTCTCTTCCCCCCTGCATCTTTTCAGTAAGCCTTGGTTTGTGAGGTAGTCATGACAACGTGACACATGTTGTTGTTCGTACCATGTTGAGTTCAAACTTTTTTATGATGTGTTCCATTCTCTTTGTGGGCATAGAGAGTTGCCTCATAGTCCTCGTGATTTCATCCACTCTCTTTTGTGTGCACGCGCACGGAAGATGCCCAGTTCCATAAGATGCCTTGTGTGGAGAGAAATTTCACATCATGTGGTTCACTTGCACATCTACAGATGGTAGATCTTGATGCAAGTGACCAAGAGATAGTGCCATGGCAACGTTATGAGTATGTGACACACCTTCTCCAGAATGGTGGGCAGTCCATGAAGTTATAGCTCGTGGACAAACATACACCATGTTGTCACTTCATAGCCACATTTAGGGAGCAGATCTACCCCTATATACGGCACAATCATTGTGCCAAGTGGCAGGATCGTCAGTTTCGAGCATGCCTGTCAAAATTTCCTATTGGTGTGGTCATCTCTGTGATTGATTTTGCAGAGAGCTACACCTTCACACCTTTTCAGGAGATACAATCTGAGTATTACTTCTCGAAGCAGGTAATGGCTATATTTCATAATATTTGTTTCATGTTTGAGCTATATTACTTATTTGATTTTTGTGTCCTAATCATCTCTCTTGCTTACCTCACCAGGTTGCTATTATGGTCCACATTAGCTATCGACATGCAGAGGCCCATGTAGATGGGATAGCGAGTACCCCCCCGACGCCCGTGTCATTATTCGAGAGTATCATTTCTATATCAATGATGATCGTTCACATGATGCACATTTTGTGCCAACACTGTTTTCATCTCCATGACGATTTTTTACAAGATTGTGGGATCACATGTGGCCAGTGATGGGTTTGGTCGGATGGTCATGGCACACATTTCAAGTCATCATGACAATTCTATTGGCTCTACAAGTAGTACTTATGGTTCTCTTATATTTGTAATTAAACTTAATTCACTAGAACATCTTAAAGAAAACAATAGCTAAGACTTTGTTTTCTGGAATTATAGGTGGCATGTGCACTCTAGTATCCCAATGATTTGGTCATTCTTTGAGACTGGTCATGGGAAGGGAGAGCATGATGGTGCGGGCGCGTGTGTGAAATGTGCCCTGAGGCATCATCAGCTGCTTGTAGAATGTAGAGTGGTTCAGAGATGCGGGCCACGTGGTTGAGTGGTGCTCCCAATATTTGTGTGGGAGTGTAGCATCATGGTATCCCAAACGTGATGCTCGAATTGTGAGGAGATTTTTTTGGCATGTAGATGGTGGCATGATTGACCGTAGAGCCTCCCATGATTGTGACACAGTACTTGGCACCTTGGGCTTACATTCCATCTGGAGAATGTGCATGGCGGCCCCCACGATTTAGACACAATGGTTTGCATGCTTCTGTGGAGCATGTATGGATGGCGATTGGTAAAATTGTGCCTTGAGAGGATGGGCAGATGCATGGATACAGACAGTCCTCTCCTTCACATCCAGTTTTGTTCGATAAAGTGAAAGATCCCTGCCCCCCTCCACGCAACAGATTCGGGGGTGCTAGCAGCGGAAGTAGCACTTCTTGCACGGGGCAGGATCTCTCACTCGGGGCCTCGCCCAACAGATATCCAGACAAGAGACTAATCCATTGGTTCTTCAAAAAACTGAACCCGGAAAAAACTTCCCCCTATCAAAAAGCACGAGTGATTCCTCCAGGATATTTGTACTCTAACATAGTCAGGGTCATTACTAACCAAACTGATCTGACCAAACCTGTGAGTTACTTGGTCAGATCAAGGAAGAAACTTGCACTTGGATCATAGAAACCAATGCTTTTTTTCCCATCGAAAGGCACAGCCGTTGATTCTTTTTTCATAGAACAATTACTATCCAGGATTTACTTCATCTTTCGTACTATAACAGAGTTGAGTCTCATTTTACGAATCCATCAGTCTAGCCTAGCCAACCACCCAACCACTGTAGTGATGGGATCCAATTAAGAATTTGGTTAGGTTTTGTCTCGAGTACCAGGGAAAAGAGTTCCCAAACTTAAAACTAGTCACACCACTTACACACCTAATATGAAATTGCCTTTTTCACAGAATCAGCTATCTTTAAAAACAATCATTTAATGAAACCATTGTGTCACTGATCATAATCCTCAAAATCTCTGGTTGAATCATAATTTTCAATCATTCCTCAATCGGTGTATCTATGGCATCATTGGCAACCAGAACGCTCACCACCTATCAGCGGCCTTTTCAATGGTTCCTAGCTCATAGTAACCGCCGACAATATATTCACATATCAAAAATGGAATCTCCGTTGAAGATCAGCAAGATCAACCAATATAAAAGAGCCATGGACTCATCCGTTGAGGACTAGCAAGGTCAATCAACCAGATCCATGCCCAAACTCAGAAAACAACTCTTACTCCTTGTTTCAATATCTTCCCCGATGCATGTGTGGGTATCCTCGGCGACCCAGAGCCCGAGCACCGTATGGTCAGCACCCTCTAGGATCCTTCGCAAGTGACCTAGCGCTTCACTCATAGGTCGCTTCCTTGGTCCCTCATCCACTGTACCGGAATCTCACCATTTTAATCGAATCGAGGCTGGTCAAGATCTCGACCGACCTTGCTATGCAAGACGTCCTCCCCGTTGACTCTCTGTCGCTGTTGCAACTTTATCAGTTAGGTCTCCACGACCTCATTCTATCCTGATTCACATCACATTACATCTCATCCATTCACTCACATTGACATCACATCCTTTCACATACACGTCCACATCCATTCTTCCACATACACATCCATATCCATTCTTCCACATACACATCCACATCCATTCTCCCACATACACATCCACATCCATTCTCTCACATACACATCCACATCCATTCTTCCACATACACATCGACATCCATTCTTCCACATACACATCCACATCCACATCCATTCTCCCACATACACAGCCACATCCATTCTTCCACATACACATCCACATCCATTTCACATGCTACTCCCATTTAGTAGCTTTTTCTAGTTTGATTTCGATAATGAGACTTTTTCATAATTTCTACCAATTCCTTGGCCTAATTAAAGGTTCCTTTTCTCAAGTGACTATTTCTATATTCCTTCTCAATTCCTCAATTGAATTATATTCAATATTCCTCTTTTGAATAAAAGAATTCATGGGATTTATAGAAATCAATTCTACCCGTATTTCCACTTTTGATAAATAATCATAAACTAAACTATACTAAAAATTCCTCTTCTTTCCATTTAAATTATTGGATCTCAAATACCGTGGGAGTTCCTCTTTTTTGCATTTAAATATTTGCATTCTAATGTCATGGGAATTTCTCTTTTATCATCAATATTTCTCATAATAAAATACCCATTAATTAAATATGCTAGGAATTTCTCTTTTCCCATCTAAATGATGGAATTCCAAATGTCATAGGAATTCCTCTTTTACCATTTAAATATTTCTCATAGATAAAAAAAATTTATCTAAAATTCATCTTTACATTTAAATAAAATACCCATTAATTTCAGTATGCTAGGAATTTCTCTTTTCCCATCTAAATGATGGAATTCCAAATGTCATAGGAATTCCTCTTTTACCATTTAAATTTATCTATGTAAAAAGATAAATTTAACTAAAATCCTTCTTTAATTTTTAATAAAATATACATTATTTTAGCATCCCAATTTTTCTCTTACTTCATTGGAATACATGGATTTCCATTGTCATGGGGATTACTCTTTTAACATAAAAATGAATTACTAGAAATTCCTCTTTTTCCTAATTAACTATTTATGCATAAACATAAAAATTAAATTTTTCATGATTATGATGAGAATCATTCAATTAATCTAGGATGATTAATCCTAGAATATGGTAGGAAGTCCTCTTTTCATATTATGAATGAAAATGATTTATGTGTTAATTTTTTAAAAATTTTACCATAGCTTCGCTGCTATTACTGATAATTCTCAATAATTTTCAAAACATAAAGTTTAGTAATATCATATGATAGAATAACCATTAATTGGATCAATATCCAATTATGGACTTGATTCCTAATTTTTTCATGAATTAAATAGCATAAAAGCATTAAAAAGCCACTTATTTGGCCTCAATTTGACAAGCATAGAAATTACTTTTAGATTAGAGAATTGCTTCATGAGAAGCTTCATTTGAATATAGAATAGGTCAAAGGAATGACCATTCTTTGGGGGAGAGAGAGACATGCTATAAAAAAAACATTTAATTCAAGCATAAATGGAAATTTATGTGTTTTATCACTACAATTCATTAAAGAACTTCAATTGTATTAAAAAGCCATTCAATTGAATGCTTCTCAAGCTTGAGAGGGGTTGAGAAGAGAGAACATTTGGAGATTTAAAAAAAGACCATAAACCACACTTTACCCCCTAGATTGCTTAATTCTTTAATCAAAGGTAGAGGCCCCCAACCAATCAATTGGTTTGGTATGTTGATGAAGACTCCAAGGAAAATTGAAGAGAGAGAGAAACTCCAATCTCTCCAATTTATAGAGGATTTTTAGAGGATAATAGAAAATATCATTATCTAAGTATATTACTGGCATGTTATAGTTCTCATATTTTTTTTACAAAGGCTAAGGATCTATTTATAGGTGAAGGAGGCCTCTAACCAAGTCCAACTAGTTTCTAGAATTTTCCAAGTTCAACTTGGCTCAATTTGGACAAGATTTGGCTCCCTTTTGATTTGGTTTGATCCTAGAGAGAGGAGAGATAAAAATATCACAATATTTTTGAGTTTAAAACTCCACCACATTTGAAATAGGCGCCTCATTGAAGAGCCCCCTTCTCCTTACCAAGGTGTCAAAATTGAATCATTATACCCAAAATATCTCATTTTTTTAGTAATATTCATAATTTTTTACTAATAAACCTTGTCCTTACTCAACTCTTCATCTTATGTGAGTATTTACTCATTTTTGGGTATTTTTCTTTTATAAATTGGATTTATCTCCTCCTCACACTTGGATTGATCCTATTGGTCCATAGGAACCTTAATTGGATCATAATCCAAAAATTTCTGAAAATCTAGACCCTTAGGCTAAGGTCCTTAATACTTATTTTTAATTAATTCCAAATGCACATTGGAAAGTTCTTTTTGAATTTCTCTTTCAGGGGAAACCATTTTAGACACTAGGAGGATTTTTATATCCAAAAATATCTCAATTTTAGATTATCTCTCTTTAGATATTTTCTCTCTCTAGGCCAAAATAGGGTAAGACAAAATCTTTCTTTTATTTCAAAGAGGGGAATAATTACAAGATCAGAAAGGGAGGTTTACACCTGCACACCTCAAAAGCTGGAGGGAGGAATCTTATAATGAGCACACAAGTCGTCCTCTGTTCATGGCTAGCTATGATGACCTGATAGATTTGCTATAGGAGGGTGATGTATTTGCTCTTATTTCCGGTGAGGGCAATAGCGAGGGAGTAGACTACTATATCTGATGAGTTTCACTAGGCCAAAGTGCATCCTTGACCAGAATATAGTGGATGATCATGGGTTTTCTTTTGACGCCTATAGCATGATGGTGGCAGGCCAGTTCTACTAGCAGATTCAACTTCATCGGGGGAGTCTTGAGTTGCAGTAGTGGAAGTGGGAGTTAGAGGGATTTCAGTTCTCTCATCTAGTGATTGCTACTAGGCTCACTCTTGATCGACAGAGCCGAAAACATAGTTCTCGCCCTCGTTTTCGGCTTCAAGTGGATGACCATGAGAGCATTGTAGAGCAGTTGAGAGCTAGAGAGGGTGCTACTGATGACTAGATCTCTATCTTGATAGTGACTAAACTCAGACTAGTTGGGTTAGCTCACTTACATTGTACTTAGATTTATTGGGAGTGACTAACCTCATAATAGCTGGGGTAGCTCGTTTTCAATATGTCTTGATCTTTTGAGTTAGTGGCTAAACCCAGAGTGGCTAGGTTAGCTCACATTATGATTTACTTAGTTGATGTTTTTATCATTATGAGTTTTTTCATTATTGAGGAACATTGCAATTTAGTTGATGTTCATGGTTTTTAAAAAATTTAAACACTTTGGCTATCATATTGTTTGTTGAAAATCACCATACCATCATATCCAAACATGCTCCATTGGGAAGAAAACTTTGCAAGCATGTGGGGGTGGGTCCCCCCCACAGCAAGATTTGGTCCCCATCGGAGCATGTTTGGGTACGATGGTATGGGGAAGAGCCGGATTTTCCATGGCCTCTCTTGAGCACCAAGAGTCTTAAAAAATCCGCAATGGGCACTAAGAACTAACCCAAACATTCTCCGATGGGGACCAAACTTTGCCACCATGTAGCGGTGGGTCTCCCCCACATGCTTGCAAAGTTTGGTCCCCATTGGAGTATGTTTAAGTATGATTGCACTAGGCGCTAAAAACTAACCCAAACATGCTCCGATGTGGGGACCAAACTTTGCAAGCATGTGGGGATAGGTCCCCCCACATGCTTGCAAAGTTTTCCCCCACATGCTTGCAAAGTTTGGTCCCCATCGGAGCATGTTTGGGTACGATGGTATGGGGAAGAGCCGGATTTTCCATGGCCTCTTAAGCACGAGGAGACTTGAAAAATTCACACTGGGCGCTAATTACTAATGCAAACATGCTTTGATGGAGACCAAACTTTGCAAGCATGTGGGGGTGGGTCCCCCCACATGCTTGCAAAGTTTGGTCCCCATCAGGGCATGTTTGGAAATGATGGTATGGGGAAGAGCCAGATTTTCCATGGCCTCTTAAGCACCAAGAGACTTGAAAAATCCGCATTGGGCACTAATTACTAATGCAAACATGCTCCGATGGTGTAAGATTCCTCCCCAACCTCTCAAGATGTCCAGCATCTTCCCCTGTAATCAATTCCCTCTTCAAAAATATAAAAGATCTTGTTTCTACCTGTTTTGGCCTAGAGAGAGAAAATATTCTAGAGAGAGAATATTTAGATTTTGAATATTTTTGGATAGAAAAATATCTCTTCTTATTAAAATAAGTTCCCTCGAAACAGAAGTTCAAAAAAGATTTTCTGAAAGGTGCATTAGAAATTAAGTATAATTTATTTAAGAGGCCTTATCCTAGGGGTCCAGATTTTTAAAAAAAAATTTAAATTAAGGTTTTGAAGGGCCAATCAAATTCATCCAAATGTATGAAGAAGATAAATAGAAGAAATAAACAAAATCACCCCCAAAAAAATGAGTAAATACTCACATAAGATGAAGAGTGGACTAAGAACCAAAGGAAAAGCTTAAAAAATGGATTTTTGACACCTCACAATGGGGATTCCCCCCTCATGAATGAGGCGTCTACTTCACATGTGCAATTGAGTTTTAAATCTTCAAAAAATGAGATATTTCATCTCTCCTCTCTCCTAATTCAAGTCTAGTTCCAAAAAGTTAGCTCAACTGACCTAAAAATAGTCAAAAATTGACCAAACTGATTTGAAAAATTCTAGAATCAGTTTGTTTCATTAGGAGCTCAATTTTTCCTATAAATAGAAGCCTCCCCCTTTGTTGAAAAATAATAGTGTTTATGCACTGTTACTCTACTCCTCCCAAGCCAAGAACTGTGAGTTTATTAATAATTCACTAGTTTTTTGACATTTCCCTCTACCAAAGATTGGTGGGCCACTCTTGTTACAAACAAGAGTAGAACCCTCAAACCATCAAGCCAAAGGAAAGCTCCAAGAAATTATGTAAGTATAGATCTTGTAATTTTCTTTAGTGATTTTTATGCTTTCCTAATTCTTATGATTGTTTGAAGTGATAAATGGACGCTATGCCTTGATCGAAAGGCTTTTCCCCTCTCTCTTCTTAGAATCAACCCTTCTTATCCTAGTTAAGTGATAATTATTGGAATTAAACTTTTTATAATGTTTTCTCTTTTATAAGTGAATTTTGATTAGTCTAGATTACTTTAAATCAATTATAGTTAATTTTTAAGACAAATTAAGTAGAAAAATTTGAAAAATGGTCAGCCATACAAAGGAGGTTATGGTGAATTTTTTTTTGGAAATAAGTATTATCTTTTTTTATGCTAAAAGAGTATTCCCTATCATTTCTATACTCTAAAAGTGTCTTTTTCATGCATAGAAGATGAATATTGATTATTATTATTATTTTATGCATAAAAGAATAATCTTTTTATTATGAAAGTGTTACTTTCATCAAAATAGATTTTTATGCACAAAGGAATAATTTTCTTTTATTATGAAAGTGTTACATTCATCAAAATGGATTTTTTTTGCATAAAAGAATATATTTTTTTAGAAAAGTTTTACTTTTATCATTATTGAATTCTATGCATAAAAGAATATATTTTTTTATTAGAAAAGTGTTACTTTTATCATTATTGAATTCTATGCATAAAAGTATGCATAAAAGAATTTTTTTTAAATTATAAAAGTGTTACTTTTATCATTATTGATTCTATGCATAAAAGATATATTTTTATATTAAAAGTGTGATTTTCATCATAGATGGATTTTATGCATAAATTAGATGCATAAGAGAAATCCTTTTATTCTAAAAGTATAATTCCTTCTAAATTGGATTTATGCATAGAAAGATGCATAAAGAATTTATTTTAATCCAAAAGTGTTATTTTCATCAATTTTGATTTTATGCATAAATAGATGCATAAAGAATTTTATTTTTATTACAAAAGAGTTATTCTTATCAATTTCGAATTTATGCATAGATAGATGCATAAAAGAATTTATTTTTATTTTTGAAAGTATAATAAAAAATTTTCCTTTATGCATCTTTCTATGCATAGAAATAAAATTTAATAAGAATAACACTTTTGTAATTAAAAAAAATCCTTTATGAATCTTTCTATGCATAAAAATCAATTTTAATAAGAATAGCACTTTTGTAATAAAAAAATTTCTTTTTGCATCTTTCTATGCATAAAAATCAAATTTAATAAGAATAACACTTTTATAATAAAAAAATATCCTTTATGCATCTTTCTATGCATAGAAATCAAATTTAATAAGGATAACACTTTTATAAAAAAATTCCTTTATGCATCTTTCTATGCAGAGAAATCAAATTTAATAATTAATATCAGTGATATCCATGCATATTCATAGGTGAATATGTACATGGAGTAATTAGAATATTTCTTTTAGATGCAAAAATGGTGGGAGTTACTCTTTTGGAATAACATAAAAACAAACTTTCTTTTTCACAAACTTCTAGAAAATTTTGCCATAACCTCCTTTGTATGGCTGACCATTTCTCATTTTTATAATTCTTCACTTTACTTAATTAACCCAATTTAGAATTATAGAACTCTAATCTACATAATTTTCTAAATTCAAGA
Organism: Cibotium barometz; assembly: GCF_041138505.1. NCBI lineage: Eukaryota > Viridiplantae > Streptophyta > Polypodiopsida > Cyatheales > Cibotiaceae > Cibotium > Cibotium barometz. Next base: position 22,032,108 of record NC_141081.1, on the reverse strand, counting down.
GAGTAAACAATAAGAAGAGTTTAATTAATCATTTAGTTAATCTTTCTAGAATTAAGAAAGGTTGGAATGTAAAGAAGAGAAGGGTGGCCTTCTCATCAAAGGCATAGCATTTGAATTTAATTCAATCATTTGTGAAACATAAAAAAGAAGAAAACCATAGATTTTTCATTAAAATTCATAAACAAAGTAAGAAAATTAGCTTACATGGAACTTGTAAGCTCTCCTTTGGCTTGAGGGATTGAGGGTTCTACTCTTGTTTGAAGCAATAGTGGCCACCAATTCACTTTGGAGAGGATTAGGCCAAAAACAGTTGAATTATTAAAAAAATCAATGTAGATGGCTCAGGACGACAGGAGTAGAGTAACAATGCATAAACACCATTAAGCTTTTACAAAGGGGGAGGCTTCTATTTATAGGAAAAAGTGAGCCTCTAACCAAGCAAACTGATTCTAGAATTTTCCAGATCAGTTTGGTCAATTTTTGACCATCTTTGGGTCAGTTCAGCAGCTTACTCTTTGGATCTAGATTTGAAACAGGAGAGAGGAGAGATGAAAATATCTCATTTTATTGATTAAAAATTAAGGGTAATGATGAGAAAAAGGCACCTACTTCATGAGGGGAGATCCCCACACACTGAGGTGTCAAATTTTAATTTTTTAATTTTTTTCTTTGGTCCTTAGTCCACTCTTCATCTTATGTGAGCATTTACTCATTTTTGGGGGGTTTTTCTTTTATTTTTCAATTTATCTCATCTCCTTGCATTTGGATTAATCTCATTGGCATGTCAAACCTTTGTTTGGACCTTAATCCAAAATTTTCTAAAAACACGGGCCCTTAGGCTAAGGTCTTTTGTGCACATTATAAATTACTTCTAATGCACCTTAGGAATTTCTTTTTAAACTTCTGTTTCGAAAAAATTTATTTTAATAAGAAGGGCTATTTTTCTATCCAAATATATCTAAAAACTAAATTATCTCTCTCTAGAATATTTTCTCTCTCTAGGCCAAAATAGGTAGAAACAAGATCTTTTATTATTTTGAAAAGGGGATTGATTATTACAGGGGAAGAAATTGGACATCTTGAGGGGCTGGGGAGGAATCTTACAATGCTTGAGAAGGTAAACACATTTTATATAGTCAATGCTCCTATCATGGCATTGGCAAAGACAAGGAGAGATTTTGAAAGAGCTGCCTTCTCAAGAGAGAAAACGCTAGGACAAGGAAATATAAAGTTCCTTCCCCCCTCAACTAGGTATACTTCCAAAACATCCTACCATTGATGATTAGCTTCATGATGAGATTTCAAGATAAAAGAATGAAGGGAAGGAGTTCATAGGAGTGGGAGTATGCAAGAGGATGTCTTCCTACGATATGTGTTTGAACTCTTTCGCCTACTTTTCTTGATGTAGCTATTCCTTCTCATATGCACTTTTTTTTTCATTATAGTGTACTTTGTACAATGCATTGTTTTGGAAGGGAGGAAGTTTTTCACTCACCACATTGAATCAAGGAGAAATACCCAAGATTGTGGGGTAAGGGGGACTTACGTAGATGATGAGCACTATTGTGGCATCATCAAAGACATCCATAAATTTGGATTCCGAACCGTTGAGGTCTTTTATTTTTAATTTAAGTGGTTTACAGATCCCATGAGTAGAGGTCCTAATGCAATAATAATGCAACATCCAAGTGGTCTTAAGATGATAGACTCTACAAGGATTTGGGTATCCAACCAGGATACTCTAGTCTTTCCCATGGATTGTGAGCATGTAAATTTCTAAACATATCTATATGTGAGTTTCGATATTTAATTTAACTTCATTTTCTTGGGCCTTAAGAAAAATCTTTGACCTTGGGAGATTGTGTTCCATTTGGATAGCAATGAACTAAGATGGTGGTATCTTGTACAAGCTACTCCTTATGGAAATGCCATTTTCCAAGATCTCAATGTTGAAATCACAGAGGAGGTGGAAGTATCTATGGTGGGCATGCACATCATGGAGATAATACAATCAAGAAGGTGGCCATGGAGGATGAAAATGAGGAGAAGAATGATCAGGAACACACAAGGAAAATGATCTTAACATCAATGATGATCATGGTAATGATTCACATAGTGGAATCAACCTTCTTATTGATCTTCATTCCATGGATCTTGAGGTGGACAAAGAAACTTGTCAAGACCTAATAGAGGATGGGATTAGCATGTAGTTCTTTACAAATTAGGTGTCTTACATTTATAAGAGAAATATGGTATTTTTATCTTTCCTATTTGTACTATAGATGACAAATCCAATACCTAACCTATTTTACATATTATCAAGTATTAGCCATAATAAATTGAAGGCATGGATGCGCAGCCACACTCTGCGTGGCCACTACCTCATTGTCTTGTAGTGCTGCCACGCATATGTCAAACACATTGATACAACCTCACCAATAAAAAATAACATTAAATGTGATTCAATTTGCTCCTAAGCATGCATTTACCTCCAAAAAAGGTAATACAAGCATGTAAAAACATATACTAATATTATTGACTCTTTGATATAGATAGCTTCAAGCCTCAGGGGGTTCACTATATGTAAACCCTCTGTATCATGTTCGTTTCAAGGCAGCCTAATTTAAAAACCCCTTATTTGTGAATTTTTCATGAGTAAAACACACCCTTTTTCTATTCAAACTATGAATGCCCCCTTGAAATGGTACCCTTCTGTATGTAAAAAATGTGTTAAAAACAGATTTAATAAATCCCTTCTGCTAAACCCATGTGCTACGCTTACATATTTAGGAGTGACCCCCATGAGCTTCAAGCACCTTGATTATTAGCAATTAAAGAAAAACTAGAATAGCTATGGCTATGGACAATGGCATCAAAGATGGAGGAAGACGTTAACAATGAGATCATTTTTGATACTTTCATGAAAGCTCTCCATCTATTGGGAGTTTCTACACTTTAGTGGGGTTATAATTCACACACCATCTAGCTAACCTAATAGCTCATCCAAGTCATATATTCCCTACCCTCAATGGATCTAGTTGTATACCTTAGAGTCTTCAACCTTGATAAACTCATGACCTTGAATCCCAGTGATAGAACTCCTATGGTCAATAACAATGGTGTAGTTTTTGATGTAATAGAGGATATTGATTTGAGAATGTGTTGTTGAGCCTTATCACTGCTTCTCCAAGTGTAGGGAATGAATAGGCATAATAGGATCCCTAAAAAGCTTTTATGGTTAGTACACCAAGGGCTACAAGATGACTAGAGTGGTATGATCCAAAAAGACATACAAATATACTCCAAGAACCATAAGCATTTAGTTTTTAACCCATACACCATCTTTCTCACCAAGTAGCTCATCCGAGTTCTTATATTCCCTACCCTCATTGGATCTAGTTGTACACCCTATAGTCTTCAACCTCATGCAAATCATTACCTTGAGGCTGAGTGGATCTAGCTTTACACCCTATAGTCTTCAACCTCGTGCAAGTCATTACCTTGAAGCCCATTGGTGATAGAACTCCTATGGTCAACAATAATGGTGTACTTTTTGATGTAATAGAGGATGTGGATTTGAGAATGTGTTGTTGAGCCTTATTATCACTACTTCTCCAAGTGCAACGAGTGAATAGGCACAACAAGATACCTAAAAAGCTTTTGTGGTTAGTACACCAAGGGCTATAAGATGACTCGAGTGGTATGATCCAAAAAGACATGGAAATCTACTAAAAGAACCATAAGAACGTAATTTATAACCTATACATCTTGTATACAACATTGCTCATAAGTGGTCTAACCTATACATCTTGTACACATTTCTCATAAACAATCCAACTGATTGATTAGGCTTGACAATCAGGGGTCCTAAAAACTACTGCTATGGCATTCATGTCCCCATCCTCAATGCCATTAATGCCAATGTCCTCTACATCATCTATAATTTTCCTAATTAATGGAAGCTCTTTTTTACAAAGAGTTGGTGCTTCCTTAGAATTTCAAGGACCTTGCGCACATGATCTTCATGATTTGCAGCATTCTTTGAGTACACCAAGATGTCATCAAAGAAGAAAAGAACAAAATCATCCGAGTATTCTCTGAGAATATCCTACATAAGAGGATTAAACGTCGTCGGGGCATTAGTCAATCCAAACAGCATGACTATGAACTCATAATGTCCATAGCGAGTGTTGAATGATGTCTTTAGGATGTCATGTTCCTTGATTCTGATCTGGTAGTACTCGGATTTGAGATCTATCTTTGTGAACATTTGGGTTCCACGTAACCGATCCAGAAGTTCATTGATCCTAGGGATAGGATACTTATTCTTAATTGTTAACTGATTCAATCCTCTGAAGTCAATATAGAGTCTTAACATTCCATCTTTTTTTTCTGAAAGAGAACGGGCGCACCCCAAGGTGAAACACTGGGTCTGATGAATCCCTGCTCTAATAGTTGTCTTAACTGCTCCTTAAGTTCTATGGCTTCAGGGATTGGCATTTTGTATGCACGCTCCGAGGGTTAACTCGATCTCATGATCTACTTCGCGAGTCAAAGGCATCTCAGTCAGCTCTTTTGGGAACACATTTGCATACTCACTTAACCACTTTGGTTCTTTAGCCTTGTGTTTTATGTCTACAAGATTTGTCTTAATGACATAAACACCTTGCCTCTTTCTGAGCCCTTTTAACATTTAGAAGCCTGGACTAATTACAGCACTGGGGATCTGGAAACTCCAGTTCCTTGAACTTTATTCCCGTGAAGGTCAAGGAAAGAGATGGTTCCATTGTGACAATAAATGTCAGCCTGATTCTTATGGAGCCAATCCATTCCAAGGATTCCATCATGGATTCCCAAGGGTAGGACTCTGAACTGGAAATCTGTTATGTTCCCATCTAGACTAAACTTAATAGGGTCTGTCTCAAGGTGTATGAAAAGAATCTTTCCACTGGCCAATTCCACTTGCATAGGTTTCCCTGATTTTTTATTTAGGACTAACTTATGTAGACATCCTGGGGAAATAAAAGAATGAGTACTACTTGAGTCAATCAAAAGCTTGAATTGCAAGAACATTGCAAGAACTTCCCGGTGTTTGGAATCTCTTGAAGAATGAAGGAGCTGGCTTTGGGGCGGGACTTTAACAACAAAGGCTTTGACAAAGTCCTTTGCCATCCTTACAGCTTCAACCATGGAAACTGGCTTGGCATTCTTGACCAGGGTGTCTAAAGATTCGCTTATTCCCCGAATAAACCTGGCCATGAGTTGCTCTTCGTCTACTAGCAGTGGTGACTACTTGAGGAGAAGAGCAAACGAATGGTGATATTTTTCAAAAGATTTGCTCCCCTGGTTTAACTCTAAGAATTCATTCATCTTGGTTTCTAAAAATCCGAGGGGACAAAATCTCTTCCTTAGATAAGCTTTGAGATCATTCAAGGACTGGGTGTTCCTATCCAGTTGGTTGGTGTCACAATGGTTTCTCCATGCCACCCTAGCTGCTTAAACAATCTTCAGCCTTGCGAGAGCCATTTTGCTCCTCTCGTTGTATCCGATGACATCAAAATATTCCTCCATGGCCTCGACCCACTTCTCCATAGCCTCTCCCAAGTTCTCCCCTTCACCCTTGAAGGGACCTGGCTGAGTTCTATGAAGGGCCTTGCGTACATCAGGGTCTAGCTCTTCCTCATCTGTGAATCCTCATCTGTGAAAGGATCTGGCTGTCGGCTCATGCGCCTCATCACTCTGCCAAAAATGATACATTATTAAATTTTTATTTGATTTTGTCAACAAGATCCTAAGACTTAAGAGGTTCGAAAAATAATTGTTTAAACAAGATAAACGATCTTATTGGAGATCTATGACATATGTCCGAGTAACAGATCTTGGTTCTTCAATTCGTCATATATAATAAACAATCACTTATATAACATGGAATTGGAAAGGTTGCAATATGTACATAGAGTATCTCAGGTACTACAAAAAGTTAAAACCTCCGCGGGAAATTCATAAGATAGCGATACTAGTAGGCTACAGACATGCCTCGATACAAATGTCCCCTCACTGCCAAAGGAGCTACTATCTTACTACTTGGGATAAAACATCTAAGAAGTCTTTAGATATGGCTCTAGATCCTCCATCCATGATGAATTGTGACACCACTATTCTTTTATTTTTACAGTCACTTTTGGAACATCTATGTATGATAGTCTTGAGCTATTTCCACATTTCTACATTCTATAATCAGCTTCCCCCTTTGCCAACTTGGTATAATTTATCTTCTAATCATCCTTCTTTCTTATTATTTATCTTTTTCCTTCTCCTAACCTTCCCCTATCAATTCTTTTACGTATACTTGCTCCAAATCCTTTTCCACTTCCTTTTCCAAGATGCATTTCTTGTACTAAGCTATTGTAGGCTCCATTTGGCCCTTTTACATCCCTTCTTTGATCATCTTATCATCGTCTAGTGGCCTCTTACCTATTCCAATGTCTTCCTTTTTACTAACTAGGCTTGTCGTGTGTCTGGATTAGTATTAGCATGCTTATTCCTAGGTGGGCTTTCCTGCATCATTTCCATCGTTCCTTCCACACTCTGCACAAGTTCAATGATTAGTGTTCGATCCCCCCACTATTTTGGCTTCTGCTTTTCTTTCAAATCAGAATCCTTGCCTGACATAGTCTTGACAAATCCTTACGACTTTGTCACTGCCTGTACTACTTGTGGCTCTTCTTGATGCTCCACTTCCCATACATCCACTATCACCACATTTACTATTGCATCATCTCTTGTTGTGTCCACCTCTCTTTGCAGCCTTACTTCTTACAATTCTTGTTGATGACATTGTAGTATGGGACATTCTTGTAAGACCCCTACCCTATAGTTTAACTGAAAAATAGGTAGCGGAATAACGACTATGCACGGTAGAGCGACTTACTCGGGGACTCGCCCATGAATGTTCGGGCAAGGGACTAGTCCGATGGCTCTTCCAAAACCGAACCCAGAAAAAAAAACTTTCCTCGCCCAGAAAGCATAGGCGATTCCGCCAGGAAAATATTCTAACAAAAATTTATCTAACGGGGTCAAGAGTTTAGGCTATCCTTCACTTGAATGACCGACTTGAAGGACGAACAATATTTACACTTGGTTCATAGAGATCAACGTTTTCTCCCCCTTAATGATGCACAACTGTTGATTCTTTCCCATAGAACAAGAATTATCCCGTGACTTACTTCGACTCTCGTAACTTTGAACAGAATTGAACTTTATTGTAGGAATCCACCGATCCAGCCTAACCTCAATGGCCCATCAGTCCGCCTAACCACTGTATTGGTGGGATCCCTCTTTATAAAAAATTGGTTGTGTTTTGTCCCGGGTACCAAGGAAAAGAGTTCCCAGGCCCCCTAGTCGGCACTCATGTGAAAATATTAAATAGACACACCAGTTACGTACCTAATATGAAATTGCCTTTTCTCAGATTCAACTATTTTCAAAGCAGAATTGTAATAAAACCACAGTGTTTCTATCATAATCCTCAGTATTCCAGTTCCAGGGTCCAAGTTCCAACATTTCCAATTTCCAACCATAAAATCCAAATTCCATTCATACCTTCCTCAACGTACCTATGGCATCATCGGCAACCAGAGCGTCCACCACACGTGGTTAATCCCTCTAGGTTCACCTAGTACTTCACTCAGGGACCGTTTCATGGTTCCTAACTCATAGTACCCAGGAGTATGATCTCATTTATCCATAAATTCCATAAGGGCTCTCAGTTGAAGATCAGCTGCTGCTGCTAGATCAACCAACGAGATCCAGTTTACTAAAAAGGAGCCATGGACTCATCTGTTGAAGACCAACAAGGTCAACCAACCAGATCCATGCCCGTGTTCAGAAAACAACTTGAACTCAATGTTCCATTTCTTCCTCGATGCATGCGTGGGTATCCTAGGTGACCTAGGCCCGAGCAACGTATGGTCAGCACCCTCTAGGATCCTTCGCGAGGTGACCTAGCGCTTCACTCATAGACTGCTTCCTTGGCCCCTCATCCACCATATCATCGGAAGCTCACCATTTTAACCGAACCGAGGTTGGTTAAGACCTCGGCCGACCTTGCCATGCTACGAGACGTTCTTCTTTGACTCTCCATTTGGCTATTGCAACATTCTTCACTTAGGTTAACGACCTCTTTCCATAAGATAGTCAAAATGCTTCCCCCAACATTCTTGACATAAAACAATCTTTAAAAATTAGGTTTCACATGCAAATACAATTTCCAAGAAAGATTTCCATCTTTCCATATCATTCCACATCAATTAACAACATCATTCCTTATCATTTCTCATCATTCCACATCATTCCATGTTATTTCACATTATTTCACATCATTCCTTGTCATTTCTCATCATTCCACATCATTCCATGTTATTTCACATTATTTCATATCATCACTCTACATCATTTCACATCGCTAGGTGGTGTATCTCTTGGGCTTCCCTCTAGGCTAGGGAGCGGGCATTGTGGGCAGTTTGGGCATCCTCTTGGGCCATGTGGAGTTGCTCCTAGAGTTGGGTGACTACTTGCATGATGGCTTCGGCGCGAGGGTATGCTCCCGGTCCTCCAAGGAGGCTTGCAGTTGGATGTTGGCAAGGAGGGCGGCTTGGAGATCCTGTTGGGTTTTGGATTGAAATTTGTGCGAGCGAGGAGCATAGCTGATTGGGATGCTGTGACTTGCTCATGCTAGCACTGCATATAGTCCGTCATGGATGTGAGGACACCTTGGGCAAGGTTGGATAATCCTTCTGCAAAGTTGGGGACGGTGCCATGGGAGTGCCATGAGAGGACCAAATTCCTTTAAAGAATACTATTGGGAGCGGAAGCAGTTGGCCCCTGAGGGTATCTAATGTGTGGCACTCAGAGGTGGATGGTGAGGCCGATGGCCCTTCTTTGAGGCGAGCTAGTGAGGGAGAGGGGTAGATTGGCCCCTAGGGCTAGGTGTGGAGTGGAGTAGGTTTTCTTCAAGAAACTGGGATGTTCGACAAATCTCATCTTCCTCTACTACCGCTCAGCGGCGTGCCTCCTCCTGCTCCTGAAGATCAGAATGATCGCATTTGGAGGGGGTGTGCTAGGTGAAGGCTGTGGCTCAAATATCGTGGGAGGGATGGTGGTACTGCCCTAGAGATAGATAGGTGGGGGAAGCTCGTCTCAGTTGATCATTGGCAACCAGAACGCTCACCACTTGTTCACTCAGGGGCCTTTTCCATAGTTCCTAGCTCATAGAGTAACCGGCAATATATTCATATAACAGAATGGAATCTCCGTGGAAGATCAGCAAGATCAACCCACAGATCCATATAAAAGAGCCATGGACTCATCCGTTGAGGACCAGCAAGGTCAATCAACCAGATCCATGCCCGGTTTCAGAAAACAACTCTTACTCCTTGTTCCAATATCTTCCTCGACGCACGTGTGGGTATCTTCGGTGACCCAGAGCCCGAGCACCGTATGGTCAGCACCCTCTAGGATCCTTCGCAGGTGACCTAGCGCTTCACTCATAGGCCGCTTCCTTGGTCCCTAATCCACCATACCGGGAGCTCACCATTTAAATCGAACCGAGGCTGGTCAAGACCTCGGCCGACCTTGCTACGCGAGACGTCCTCCATTGACTCTCCGTCAGCAGTTGCAACTTTATCAGTTTGGTCTTCATGACCTTAATCCTCAAGACGGTCAAAATGCTTCCCCAACATTCTTGACATAAAACAGTCATTTACAAACAGTCACAAAATACAGTTTCTATAACGAACTCTCGTCTTTCCACATTATCCACTCTCGGACCACATTACTTATTCCCTATTCCATTCAATGTGTACTCATTCTCATCCATTCACTCATATAGACTACACATTATTTCACATACACATTCACATTCATTATTCTACATACATATCCATGTTCGTACGTCCACATCATATATCCAATTTCACATTCATACATACGCATCTACATGCATACATCTATTTTCACATCCTCATTCATACATCCACATTATACATACATCCAATTTCACATTCATACATATGCATCTACATGCATACATCTATTTTCACATCCTCATTCATACATCCACATTCACATACATACATCTACATCCGAATCTACATCCATACATCCACATCCACATCTTCATTCACATTCACATCCATACATCCACATCTACATACATACATCCATTTTCACATCCTCATTCATACATCCACATCCACATACATACATACATCCGTATCTACATCCATACATCCATACTATATCCATTCTCGCCCTAACACATCCCATATACATCTTATCCCATCAGATACACTCTCTACCTCGTCCCATACACATCTTAACACATCCTAACTCATCTTAACACATTCTATCACATCTCATACACCTCTTATCATATCCTATCACATCTCATACATATCTTTTCACATCTCATACACCTCTTATCACATCCTATCACTTCCCATACATATCTTATCACATCTCATACACCTCTTATCACATCCTATCACTTCCCATACGCATCTTATGACATATTATCACATCTCATTTAAAAATCAATCTTTTATGCATCTTCCTATGCATAAATTCATTTTAAATGAAAATGACACTTTTGAATTAAAATTCCATCTCTTATGCATCTTCCTATGCATAAACTCAATTTAGATGAGAATTGACACTTTTGAATTAAAAATCCATCTTTTATGCATCTTCCTATGCATAAATTCAATTTGAATGAGAATAACACTTTTGAATTGAAATTCCATTCTTTTATGCATCTTCCTATGTATAAATTCAATTTAGATGAGAATGACACTTTGAATTTAAAAATCAATCTTTTATGCATCTTCTTATGCATAAATTCAATTTGGTAGGAATTACACTTTTAGAATAAAAGAATTTCTCTTATGCATCTAAGTTATGCATAAAATCCATTTATGATGAAAATCACACTTTTAGTATAAAAAGAATATCTTTTATGCATACCTCTATACATGAAATCCAATATGATAAAAGTAACACTTTTACAATAAAATAATCAACTTTTATGCATACCTCTATGCATGAAATCCAAATATGATAAAAGTCACACTTTTATAATAAAATAATCAACTTTTATGCATACCTCTATGCATGAAATCCAAATATGATAAAAGTCACGCTTTTATAATAAAATAATCAACTTTTATGCATACCTCTATGCATGAAATCCAAATATGATAAAAGTCACATTTTTATAGTAAAATAATCAACTTTTATGCTTTTATGCATACCTCTATGCATGAAATCCAAATATGATAAAAGTCACACTTTTATAATAAAATAATCAACTTTTATGCATACCTCTATGCATGAAATCCAAATATGATAAAAGTAACACTTTTATAATAAAATAATCAACTTTTATGCATACCTCTATGCATGAAATCCAATTATGCTAAAAGTAACACTTTTGTAATAAAATAATCATCTTTTATGCATACCTCTATGCATGAAATTCAATTATGCTAAATTTAACACTTTTGTAATAAAATAATCATCTTTTATGCATACCTCTATGCATGAAATTCAATTATGATAAAAGTAACACTTTTACATTAAAGTAATAATCTTTTATGCATACCTCTATGCATGAAATCTAATTATGATAAAAGTAACACTTTTATGTTAAAATAATAATCTTTTATGCATACCTTTATGCATGATAATCAATTATGTATAATATAAAAATCACTTTCTCTATGATTACAATGAATATCTTTCAATTAATCTAGGATGATAATTCCTAGAATATGGTAGGAAGTCCTCTTTTCATGCTTTGAATGAAATTATTTTATGCGTAATTTTTATAAAAATTTTACCATAGCTCCGCTGCTATGATTGATAAATCTCAAATTTTCTAAGGGATAAAGCTTATCATAAGGAATAGAATGATCCCTAATTGGATCATTAATCCATAATGGATTGAATCATCAATATTCATGAAATACATAAACTAAAAGTATAGAAAAAAGCTATTAATTTGGCCTCAAGCATAGATTAATCTTGGATTAAGAAAAAGCTTTATGAAAAGCTTCATTTGGATTGAGAATGGGTCATGAGTATGACCATTTCTTGAGTGGGAGAGAGAAATTACATAAAAACCATTAGAATTAAGCATAAATTGAAATTTATGTAATTCTTAACTATCATTAATCAATTAACTTCAATAGCATTCATCAAATTATGTAACTCTTCACTACCATTCATCAATTAACTTCAATAGCATTCAAAAACCATTCCAATTAAGCTTCTCAAGCTTGAGAGGGGTTGAGAAGAGAGAAACATTGAGAATTTATAGAAAATGATCAAAATTCACTAATTACCTTACAAATTTCTTGATTCTTTGTTCACGGTAGAGGCCCCCAACCAATCAATTGGTTAAGTATGTTGATGGAGTCACCAATGGGGATTGAAGAAAGAGGGAAGCTCCAAAAACTAGTGAATTATTAATGAATTCACAGTTCTTGGCTTAGGTGGAGTAGAGTAACGATGCATAAACACTATATATTTTTCAACAAGGGGGAGGCTTCTATTTATAGGAAAAATTGAGCTCCTAACCAAACAAACTGATTCTAGAATTTTCTAAATCAGTTTGGTCAATATTTAACCATTTTTAGGTCAGTTAAGCTAACTTTTTGGAACTAGACTTGAATGAGGAGAGAGGAGAGATGAAATATCTCAATTTTTATGAGTTTAAAACTCATTCAAGCATGTGAAATATGCACCTCCTTTAAAGAACTCCCCTTCCTTACATATGTGTCAAAATGGAATCATTATACCCAAAATATCTCATATTTTTAATATTGCTCATAGTTTTTTACTAATAAACCTTGTACATTTTCAACTCTTCATCTTATGTGAAATATGCACCTCCTTTAAAGAACTCCCCTTCCTTACATATGTGTCAAAATGGAATCATTATACCCAAAATATCTCATATTTTTAATATTGCTCATAGTTTTTTTACTAATAAACCTTGTACATTTTCAACTCTTCATCTTATGTGAGCATTTACTCATTTTTGGATACCCAAAATATCTCATATTTTTAATATTGCTCATAGTTTTTTACTAATAAACCTTGTACATTTTTAACTCTTCATCTTATGTGAGCAATTACTCATTTTTGGGTATCTTCTTTTACAAATTGGATTTATCTCCTCCCTACACATGGATTGATGCTATTGGCCCATAGAAACCTTAATTGGACCATAATCCAAAAATTTTTGAAAATCTAGACCCTTAGGCTAAGGTCCTTTTACCCATTTCCAATTAATTCCAATTGCACATTGGAAAGTTCTTTTTGAATTTCTGTTTCAGGGGAACTTATTTTAATAAGATGAGATAATTTTCTAACCAAAAATATTAAAAATCTGAATATTCTCTCTCTAGAATATTTTCTCTCGCTAGGTTAAAACAGTTAGAAACAGGTCTTTTATATTTCTGAAGAGGGATTGATTATAGGGGAAGATGCTGGACATTTTGAGAGGCTGGGGAGGAATCTTACAGTAAGAGGTTGAGTAGGAGTGTAATGGGGGAGTTGTATGATGAGGGCACGTGGAGTGGCCGAGGTTGAGGGGATATCACTAGGGGAGACAATGGGGTCAGGGGGCATGTCCTTGGTTCCCTTGTGGATCTTGCCTTTGCCATTATCCAATAGAGTGCTAGTGGGGGCAACTGTGGGCTTTGGCCTCCATTGGAAGTGTTGCAGGATAGTAAGCTTGGGGGTAGGGGCATTGCACGTCAGTAGTTGTGGTAGCCAGATTTGCCGATTAACTTCATAGAACTTTAGGGCATTGAGGATATTTGTGGGGACCCACCTGTAAGTAGTGGTTATGTGAGGATGGGGTGGGCTTTGTCGACAACATCACTGTGGTGGTGGCTTTTTTGGGTGTTCTCCTTGGTCCTATAGGGTTGTGGTTACAAACGTGAGGTTGTGGTAGTTTGTCGATGTGTCAGAACATTTGGGGTTGCCAAGGTTTAGGAGGAAAGGTGCGTTATTTGGGGAATCCATAGGGTGGTAGCACCCTAATGTAACCTTGTGCAATGAGGATCTTCTTGGGCACCCAACAATGAGTATTGGTGGTTTGTGTGGAGCCGGGGCAAGCTGGTACATGCTAGCAATTTAGTGGTGTTAGCCGGGTTAGTAAGCTTCGTAGGCAGGGTTTGACATGTTCCAGAGTTTACTAATGAGGCTTTACTGGGTGGAGGAGCTTGGTAAAAGAAGGGCCTCTTTTTGGGTGGCATGTCTTTGTCCTTGTCGGTAAGTAGGGAGTTGTGGTGAAGGGGATTGGTAACCTTGTGGAGGTGAGATTGGCAGGGGCTCCGGCTCTTCGTATGTCATAAGGATAGTAACTTGCCCTGGGGCTAGTTGTAGTGTTGTCGTCCTTACGTCGATGCTGTTTTTTTTGGAAACCTATTTTCTTTTTAGATAGCATCTAGGAGCTAGCACAATTATGTTAGATAGGAAGTTGTAATGTATATATGTTGGTTTAGAATGAGCTTTTGTTGGCCAATATGGTCGACATAGTTTGAAATCTATCTAATCAACTAGGGCAAGTGGGTTCTTACAAGGCCATACACCTACTAAAAAGGGAAAGCTATTCATGAAGGTGCATGGGGAGAGATCCAAAAGAACAAAGGTGTTAAAAAAGGAAAGGGAAGGTGGGGAGCTTGAAGAAATCGTGAGAGGCAAATCCATTTTTGAAGGAAGGAAGGTAGGAAAATTTTTTCTTTTTGGATTTTCTAAAAGGGGCTTTGGTTGAGTGTCACGGCGGGGAGAGCGGGAGAGTGGATAGCTCTGAATTATAGCTTTGTAGAATATATATATATAAGCTTTTAAAAGCTATAATGGTTTTGAGAGAGATTATTGATGAGGGGTTGTTGATGAAGATGCAGTAGGCTATGACTGAATTTGTGAGCATTATGTTGTCTCAATCTCTTCTCTTTCAATGTGCATGTGTGAATGTAGGGTTAGCAAAACCAATCTAGTAGAGGAAAAAAGCTTAAAGCTATTTGCTTGAATCTTGTAACCTGTTATCTTGCTCACTAGTTGATGAGAATTGAGCATCTTCATGTTAATTTATTTTCTCTGAGAGTGTTCCTGTTTTTATGTTGAATATTGTCTGTGAGTTGTAAGAATGGTTGTCTTTGGTGTCAGTTGAAATGTTGGTTATTGAGTTTCTATGAGTCAAGAGATATTAGGTCAGGGAGGACGTAGCTCCCTGTGGTTTTCTTGGTTGTCTTTATGAGTGGTGTCAGCTGAAGGGTTAGGGCAGAGAAAGTCAGTATGATAATCGATTCTAGATGGGAAATTCTTGAAGGTGTGTAGGTCAATTAGTGTGAGCATGGAAGATAGAGGATTCAATCATGGTTTCTTCTGTTAGGTTAGTCTCACCAAGTTTCCTTATAGTACCTACTACATGTAGCTACACATATCCTCTCATAAGTGTTCAGGTCATGAGCTATTAGGACTAGGAAGAGTTAGACCCAAGAGCTCATTGAGGAGAGCCAGGCCCAAGAGTTGACTGAATCAACTCTAACTAAGCCAGAGCTGACTAAATCGAGCAATTAAAAGAGCTAATTGAACTAATGCTGACTGAGTCACTGACTGAGTCAGTGACTCAGAGAGCTGATTGAGGCAGTTCTGACTCAGAGGAGCTGATTGAATTAGTGCTAATTGAGGCATCTTTGACTGAGTTAGCACTGATTGAATTAGTGCCGATTGAGGCAGTTCTGACTGAGTCAGCTATGACTAAGTTAGAGCTGATTGAATTAGTGTTGATTGAGGAGAGCCAAACTGAATGACTGATTTAGAGCTTGTTGAATCAGCGCTGAGTCAGATCTGATTAAGGAGAGCTAGGAAGGGACCCGATTGAATAAGATGATAGAGCCAGTAAGAGAGCTATTTAAAAAGGAGCTGACCGAACTAGTGTTGACTGAATTAGTGTTGATTGAATGAGGAAGAGTTAGGAATAGAGCTATCTGAATAGGAGCTGATTGAACCAATACTGATGGATTGAATCAGTGCTGATTGAGTCAAATGTGATTGAGTCAGCTCTGATTGAGTCAAATCTGATTGAGTCAGCTCTGATTGAGTTAGCTCTGATTGAGTCAGCTCTGATTGAGTCAAATTTGATTGAGTCAGCTCTGATTGAGTCAGCTCTGTTGAGTTAAATCTGATTGAGTCGAATCTGATTGAGTCAGCTCTGATTGAGTCAGCTCTGATTGAGTCACCTCTGATTGAGTAAAATCTGATTGAGTCAGCTCTGATTGAGTCAAATCTGTTTGAGTCAGCTCTGATTGAGTCAGCTCTGTTGAGTCAAATATGATTGAGTCAAATCTGATTGAGTCAAATCTGATTGAGTCAGCTATGATTGAGTCAAATCTGATTGAGTCAAATCTGATTGAGTCAGCTCTGATTGAGTCAGCTCTGATTGAGTCAAATCTGATTGAGTCAGCTCTAATTGAGTCAGCTTAGATTGAGTCAGCTCTGATTGAGTCAAATCTGATTGAGTCAGCTCTGATTGAGTCGGCTCTGATTAAGTCAGCTCTGATTGAGTCAAATATGATTGAGTCAGCTCTGATTGAGTCAAATCTGATTGAGTTAGATCTGATTGAGTCAGCTCTGATTGAGTCAAATCTGATTGAGTCAAATCTGATTGAGTCAGCTCTGATTGAGTCAAATATGATTGAGTTAGCTCTGATTGAGTCCGATTAAGTCAGAGCTGATTGAGTCAGCTCTAATTGAGTTGGATCAGATTAAGTCAGATCCGATTGAGTTAGATTCAATTAAGTCAGATCCGATTGAGTTAGATCCGATTAAGTCAGATCCGATTGAGTTAGATCCGATTAAGTCAGAGCTGTGATTGAGCTAGAGCTAATTAAGTTAGAGAGCTAATTGAGTTAGACTTCATTGAGTCAGCTCTTTGATTTAGTTATTTTTTATTGAGTCAGCTCTAATTGAGTTAAAGCTGATTAAGTTAGAGCTGATTAATGTAAGATTCCTCCCCAGCCTCTCAAGATGTCCAGCATCTTCCCCCTGTAAATCAAATCCCTCTTCAGAAATATAAAAGATCTTGTTCTACCTGTTCTGGCTTAGAGAAGAGAAAAAGTTCTAGAGAGAGGTTATTCAGATTTTGAATATTTTTGGATGGAAAAATATCTCTTCTTATTAAAATAAGTTCCCCCGAAACAGAAGTTCAAAAATATTTTCAGAAGGTGCATTAGAAATCAAGTATAATCTGTTCAAGAGGCCTTATCCTAGGGGTCCAGATTTTTGAAAATTTTTAATTTAAGGTTTTGAGGGACCAATCAGATTCATCCAAATGTGTGGAGAAGATAAATAGAAGAAATAAAGAAAATCCCCCCCAAAAATGAGTAAATACTCACATAAGATGAAGAGTGGACTAAGGACCAAAGGAATTACTAAAAAAATAGATTTTTGACACCTCACAATAGGAATTCCCCCCTCATGAAGGAGGCACCTACTTCACATGTGTGTGGTGGAGTTTAAGATTATCAAAAATTGAGATATTTCATCTCTCCTCTCTCCTAATTGAAGTCTAGTTCCAAAAAGTAAGCTAAACTGACCTAAAAATGGTCAAGAATTGTCCAAACTGATCTGACTCTTATTCTGAAAATCAGCCCTTCTTTATCCTAGTTAAGTGATCTAATTGTTGGAATTAAACTTTTCATATTGTTTCTCTCTTAAAAGTGAAAATTGATTAGTTTAGAGTGCTTAAAACCAATTGGGGATAATTTTTAAGTAATTTTAAGTTAGCAAAATTTGAAAAATGGTCAGCCATACAAAGGAGGTTATGGCAAAATTTTCTAAAAATTGGTGAAATAAGTTTTATCTTTTATTATCCAAAAAGAGTAATCCCCACCAATTGTGTATTCTAAAAGTGTAGTTTTCATTTTATGCATAGAAAGATGCATAAAGAAATTTATTTTTATTTCAAAAGAATTCTTGTCATCAATTTTCATTTTATGCATTGAAAGATGCATAAAGAATTTTATTTTTAATTCAAAAGAGTTATTCTCATCAATTTTCATTTTATGCATAGAAAGATGCATAAAGAAATTCATTTTTAATTCAAAAGAGTTATTCTCATCTATGCATAGAAAGATGCATAAAGAAATTCATTTTCATCAATTTTTATTTTATGCATAGGAAGATGCATAAAGAAATTTATTTTTATTTCAAAAGAGTTATTCTCATTAATTTTGATTTTATGCATAAATAGGTGCATAAAGAATTTATTTTTATTCCAAAAGAATTATTCTCATCAATTTTGATTTTTTGCATAAAGAAATTTAGTTTTATTTCAAAAGAGTTATTCTCATTAAAATTGAATTTATGCATAGAAAGATGCATAAAAGATTTATTTTTATTTCGAAAGTGTTATTCTCCTTAAAATTGAAATTATGTATAAATAGATGTGTAAAGAATCTTTATATAAAAAATAAGGATTCTCTTTGCATTCTAAGAATGGATGTGATGAGATGGGATGTGAATCAGATAGATGAGAATGAATAGAAAATAGATGTGATGAAAATTGAAGTAATGAGAATGAGAGGTAGATAGATGTGATGATATGTGATATGAATCAAATAGATGAGAATGAATGGATGGATAGATGTGATGAGAATTGATGTGATGAGAATGAGAGGTAAATAGATGTCATGAGATGGGATGCGAATCAGATAGATGGGAATGGATGGAATGGATGGATGGATGGATGGATGGATGTGGATGTATGTGAAGAATACAAGTGGATGTATGTTAAAGTATGGATGTGGGTGTATGTGAAAGGATAGATGTGGATGCATGCGTATGTGATAAGTATGGATGTGGATATATGTGAAAGGATAGATGTGGATGTGTATGTGATAAGTATGGATGTGGATGTATGTGAAAGGATAGATGTGGATGTGTATGTGATAAGAATGGATGTGGATGTATGTGAAAGGATAGATGTGGATGTGTATGTGATAAATATGGATGTGGATGTATGTGAAAGAATAGATGTGGATGTGTATGTGATAAGTATGGATGTGGATGTATGTGAAAGGATAGATGTGGATGTGTATGTGATAAGTATGGATGTGGATGTATGTGGGAGAATATATGTGGATGTAAATGTGATGGATATGAACGAGAATTGAAGCGATGAGATGTGAAGTAAATTGGATAGATATGAATGATAAGGGATGTGAATGAATGATATAGGATGTGAATGAATGTGATAGCATATGAATCGGGATGTGAATGAATGATATAGGATGTGAATGAATGATAAGGGATGTGAATGGATGTGATAGTATATGAATCAGGATGTGATGTAAATGGATGTGATGTGATGTGAATCGGGATGTGAATGAATAATAAGGGATATGAATGGATGTGATGTGATGTGAATCGCGATGTGAATGAACAATAAGGGACATGAATGAATGTGTTAGCATGTGAATCAGGATGTGAATGAATGAGATGTGATGAGAAATGAATGTGATAAGATGCGATAAACTGGATAGATGTTAATGTATGTGAAGTGATAAGATATGTGGGTAGATGCAAGTGGGTGAGATTTGATGAGGATAAATGAGGAAATAAGTGATGAGATAGAAAAAGATGTGATTATATGAGAATGGGAATGCTTATGAAATAAGGTGGATTGATGTGTGGATAATGTGGATTGATGTGCATGAATGTTTGGATAATGTGGATTGACGTGTGGATTGATGTGGATGATGTGGATTGGTGTGTGTATTATGAGTGAATGATGTGGATTGATGTGGATTGATGTGGATGATGTGGATGGATGAATGGATGAGGTGGATTGATGTGTGGATAATGTGGATTGATGTGCATGGATGTTGAATGATGTGGATTGACGTGTGGATTGATGTGGATGGATGTGGACGTATGGATGATGTGGATTGATGTGGATGTATGGATGATGTGGATTGATGTGTGGATGATGCGATTGGATGTGATTTGATGTAGGAATGATGTGATGTGATAGGGATCGATGATGAAAAACAAAATTGTGGTAAGATGAAAAAAAGATGGTGTCTAATGTGAAAGGATGCGGAGTAATGAGAAAAGATAGAAATATTATTGGAACTGTATTTGTTTGTGAAATCTATTTTTAAATGACTGTTTTATGTCAAGAATATTGGTGGGAAAGCATTTTGACCGTCTTGTGAATGAGGTCATGGAGACCTATCTGTTAAAGTTGCAACTGCTGACGGAGAGTCATCGGAGGACGTCTCCCTTAGCAAGGTCGGCCGAGGTCTTGACCAGCCTCGGTTTGATGAAATGGTGAGCTTCCGGTATAGTGGATGAGGGACCAAGGAAGAGGCCTTTGAGTGAAGTGCTAGGTGACCTACGAAGGATCCTAGAGGGTGCTGACCATACGGTGCTCGGGCTCTGGGTCACCGGAAGATACCCACGAGTACGTCGGGGAAGATATTGTGGAACAAGGAGTAAGAGTTATTTTCTGAATTCGGGCATGGATCTGGTTGAGTGACCTTGCTGGTCCTCAACGGATGAGTCCATGGCTCTTTTATATGGATCTGTTGGTGGATCTTGCTAATCTTCAATGAAGATTCCATCTGGATATTTTTATGTGATTATACTGTCGGGTCCTATGAGCTAGGAACTATTGAAAAGACCCTTGAGTGAACAGGTGGTGAGCGTTCTAGTTGCCA
This sequence comes from Cibotium barometz, assembly GCF_041138505.1. Classification (NCBI taxonomy): domain Eukaryota; kingdom Viridiplantae; phylum Streptophyta; class Polypodiopsida; order Cyatheales; family Cibotiaceae; genus Cibotium; species Cibotium barometz. The sequence continues at coordinate 22,011,313 of NC_141081.1, read as the reverse complement.
ATGATGCCATAGGTACACCGATGAAGGAAGGAATTGGAAATTAGGATTTAACTAGATAATTAGAGGATTATGATCAGTAACACTATGGTTTCATTAAATGATTGTTTTAAAGATTGTTGAATCTGTGAAAAAGGCAAGTTCATATTGGGTGTGTAAGTGGTGTGACTAGTTTTATGTTTGCATGAATATCTAGCTAGGGGGCCTGGGAACTCTTTTCCCTAGTACCCGGGACAAAACCTAACCAAATTCCTAATTGGATCCCATTACTACAGTGGTTGGGCGGTTGCCTAACCCATGGGATTAGATGGGGGTAGGCTGGGCTAATGGATCCGTAAATCGAGACTCAATTTTTGTATAGTACGATAGATGAGGTAAATCCTGGATAAA